>NC_137808.1:10789694-11187194 GCF_963383645.1 Muscardinus avellanarius | reverse complement strand
AAAAAAAAAATCCCTGCTAAACATTTTAGGGAGTGTGATCATAGAAGGTGCCAGATGAAAAATGGCATCAGGGACTTCATAGGAATCTGCACATTCCGAAGTCTGAGGTTTTAAAGTTCCTCCTGAGAGTGATTCTAAAACAGAGGAAATAGTTAATTAAAGCAAAAAGGACCTTGAATTTTGTGAAGGTGCTTCATGTTGAGAGTGGAGATCTTACCTTCAGGTTGGTGATAACTCTCTGTCTCTCTCTCTGTCTCTGTCTCTCCTCCTGTCCGTCTCTCTGTCTCTCTCTATCTCTGTCTGTCTGTCTGTCTGTCTCTCTCCATTGCTATAGTGCATATATTTAGACTCCCTACTTTGTGTGAATATGATATAAGGGGGCAGACAAGCAGCAATAAAAGTCACCAAGATGATGCAAGTCTAGATTATTATGTTTATACAATATTACCTATCCATTGAGCAACAACATTGCTGGTTCTCTGAGACACTTAAGAGAGAGAAAGAGACATCTCGACTTAAAAGGTTCTTTATTGCCCTAGGAGATCTTCCATTTGGAGTTCATTCTTGTCCCTTTCTCCAGAATTCTTGGGCAGCTAAAACTGTCAGGTGAAAGGTCACACTACACGTCAGGTCCCCAGCTCTCTCTCTGAATGCTGGCACTAGTGTAAAAGGCAAGTGACCATCCCAACTAGTACAGACACTTTCCATGGGCCACCCTGAGGTCTCACTTAGGAAAATGTTCTTGGAGCTGTTTGGCTTTTGGAAAATCGCCACACATCTCAGCGTTCCATGTGACCACTAGGTTGTTTTTCGAAATCTGCAGTCTTCCTTCAGTCAAGTTCGAAATGAAATAAATATCTGTGATCATGGCAGAAAACCATTTAAAAAAAAAAAAGAAAGCTTTTGAAATGTGTGGGAGAGAGGAAATTCACTGATTCATTTATTAATTCAACATACCTTGATCATAGGGGAAAATTCACTTTTCATGTATTCATTCAACAAACATTTATTGAGTAGATATTAAGAGCAAACACTAACAAAGGCTCTAGAAAGGATTCTTGAATAAAGGACCATTTTAGATAATTTTGGCTGACTTTTCATTTGTAAGAGGACATAGGCTATTATACATGGCATGTATCTGTTAGCAGGATCAGAGCTAGATTTTAAATAGAGCCAAATATATGGGTCATTTTGAAAATCTAGTGGCCAAAGGCTGAAATCCATTTGCAGAGTACCTGGAATTATTTTGACCAACATAAAACAAAACACCCTGTCCTGTTATTGCTGTGTCTAGGAGCTCAATGTGTTCTCTCTCTGGAGTGGACTGTGTCATCCCCCGTTATTTTGGGAGGAAAGTGGGATCCAAAGAGGCTAAATGATGTTCCTTCATTTCCTTTGACAATGCGTACAGAATACCTGCCACGCTCCAGCCTTTTTCTGTGTTCTAGGAATGTAACCATGAGAAGAGAGACCATGTCTCTGACTCTAAGAGTTCATATTCTAAAAGAGATTGTAGGACCAGATAGATAACATGTAGGAAATCCCACACACAAGAGCTATCTGTACTGGGCATAGTGGCACTTTCTGTAATTCCAGTACTTGGGAGCTTGAGACAGGAGGATTGCAGGTTTGAAGTCAGCCTCAGTGACTTAGTGAGACCCATTCTGGTATTTATTTATTTATTTATTTATTTATTTATTTATTTATTTATTGGTGGTACTGGGGTTCCTGGAAACCCTTCTACCTCCGGGGTACACTCCCAGACCTATTTTTATATTTTTATTTGGAAACAGAGTCTCTTAGGCCAGCGAGGCTGGATTCAAACCTGTGTGATCCTCCTGTCTCCGCCTCGCAAGAGTGGGGTTTACAAGCGTGCTCCACCACGCCCGGCCCATTCTGTTTTAAATAAAAGCAAAAAGGGTTTAGGGTACAACTCAGATGTGGAAAACTCTTGGGTTCAATCCCCAGAACCACAAAAGAAGGAAGGCGGGCGGGCGGGCGGGCAGGCTGGCTGGCTGGCTATTGGCATTCACATATCTGTGGACTAAAGCAGCAATTTTACCCCAGATTTTCCATAACTGTCACACTGTCAGAAACTTCTTAGATCCCAAAGCCATACTTACTCATTCCAGTATGCCAAAAGAGTTTGCCAAAGGAGTTTACAGGAATTTGTTGGAGCCTTAGATTTTCTTTTTTCTTACCCCTTTGAGTTATCATTGTTGTTTCTTTTCTAACTTTTTTTTTTTTTTTTTTTTTTACCCACAACACAATTCTGGAAAAAACAGATTGAAATTTATGTGTGAATTGTTCCATGTAAAGCTAGATATTGAGTTTCTGGAACCCTAATCTGTTAGGGCCCTCCCAGGGTCACTTGAAGTCTTTGTCTTACCTTATCTCCCATTCTGTCCAGCACAACTGTCTTATTCTATATAATCTTGAAAAGATATGTGCACTTTGTAGTTAAGGGATGAAGGGTCATGGAAAGAGTCCCGTATCACTCCACTATTTGAAAATAGTGCTATGATAGTATGCTAGTGGTAAACTGGGTGAGGTTGCACACACCTATAATTCCAGTACTTGGGAGGCTGAGACAGGAGGATCACAAGGTCACAGCCACTTAGCAACTCAGTGAGGCCCTCGGCAAATTAGTGAGACTATTTCAAAATAAAATACAGCTAGGGGTATAGCTCGAAGGCAGAATGCCCCTGGATTCAATCCCCAGTAACACACACACACACACACACACACACACACACACACACACACACCTGTGCTAGTAGGAAACAAAACTTTCCCCCCGAAAGAACACAGGAACCATAGGGGGGTTGCATACTGGAACATGTGAGGAATAGGAGTCCATAATCTTTAGGACTGATGCCAGCCCATTCGGGATATTTTAAGTATGTCTTTTATTGCTCCATTTTGGATAATTACAGTTTGAAGAATGTTATGGGGGAAATAATGTTAAAAAAAAAAGGTTGTTGTGGATTGAACAGTTCCCCCACTGCCTCCCACCCCACCCCACCCATATTCATGTGGCTGAAGTCCCAACCCAGTGTCTCAGAGAACGTGACTTACATAGAAATAGAGGTAAAATGTGCTCGCGTGGGTGGGCATTAATTCACTGTGCCCGGTGTCCTTATAAGAGGGAAGATTGGAACACAAGTATGAACAGGGGAAAGGCAGTGTGGAAGCAGAGGAAGAAATCACCTCTTGGGAAGAAATCATCTCTGCCAAGCCCTTGTTCTCAGACTTCTAGTTTCTGTAGTCACATAGTCCCTGGCCTTATGACCCTCGTCACCATTACAGCTCTGCAAAGTAAGTCAGGGGTCTGAGGAGGACACTCATCAAAATTCCACGGAAATCCAAAGTAGAGACACTTCTAAGTCATCAGGAATACCAGAGTGAATTTACAAATATATATATCAAATTGGCAATATCTACAAAGCAATAGCCAGCTCATCTGACTGGATAAAATTTGCATTTCTATGGATAAGACTTATTTGCCTTATTTCAAGCAGCGTGCTTCAATTTATATAGCTATAAAATAGCTGAAAGACAATGAAAGGCAGAAGTAACCCAGAGTTTGCTAGACAGGATACCTGGAGGTCTTTTATTACCCATGCAAAATCTTTCTCAGTTTTATCTATTTATTTATTTTGGTGCTAGGGATTGAACCGAAGGGTCATTCTACCTCCAAACTGCACCTGCAACCCATTTTATGTTTTATATTGAAACAGGGTCTCCCTCAATTGTTGAGGGTCTCACTAAGTAGCTGTGCCTAGCCTGCAGTCTGTGATCTTCCTGTCTCAGCCTCCCAAGTACTAGGGATACAGGCATGCATCACCACGCCCAGCTTCTTCCCAGTTTTTGATAATAGAAACAAAGCTGAAGGTACAACATAAGCTTCAGGTATTGTTGCTCTTTGCTAAAAAAGGTAAAGGGGACCCAAGTCTTTGGTTTGAGCCATCTCAGGTTCTTCTGTGTTTCCCTGCGTCCCACCATTTGGTCAACCGGCTTCCCTGGCATGAAATGATTTAAGGGAGAAGAAGCTCCATCCTAGGCTTTGAATATCAGAATCTGGATATCAGAGCTCTCTGGCTGCTTCCAGTCTGGGTCTTGGGGCAGGAGAAAGTGAAACTGCTACTTCTTTTCCCATTAGGAGGGAAACTGGCCTCAGGGCAGAGCCTTTTGAAACACAAATCCCCTAAGCTTTTGAAACTCAAAAATCAAGAATTGTTGTTTTCTCTTTCCTTTGTCCTCACCCAAACCCCCCTCCCCGCCCCTGCTTTCCATCCATCCATCCCCCAGGAGGCACTGATGACAAAAGGCATCTGGTAAAGAGAAAATATTAGGGAAAAGAACAAAGGAATGTATTTACATTATGGCCTCCTTGTGAACTGAGCATATGCTAATCCCTGTGTAAGTAGTTTCCACCTATTCTCTGCTTTAATCCTCATAATGTGCTCCCTGTGTAAGGACTACTATTAGCTTTATGTTTTAGAGGAGAGGACCTTGCCTTAGTGAAAGAAAACATTTCAAGAGGTGGAGTCAGGCTAGGAGCCCAGTATAGTGTGACTTCTAAACTCAGCATTTAACACTTTTTTTTTTTTTTTTTGGCGGTACTGGGGTTCCTGGAAGCCCTTCTATCTCCGGGCTCCACTTCCAGACCTATTTTATATTTTTTATTTGGAAACAGGGTCTCTTAAGCCAGCGAGGCTGGCTCCGAACCAGCGCAATCCTCCTGTCTCTGCCTCCCAAGCGCAGGGATTACAAGCGTGCGCCACCACGCCTGGCCTAACACTGTCTTATATTGCACCCTTGCTTCCAGGAAAGGAGAAGAGGCCCCAATAGAAGCCAGCCTCAGGCCCTATTCTCATTATCACAGGCAAACCTCCCTGACTCTTAATTCTGCTTTGCTTCTGTGTATCCAAATGTAATGAATGTTCCCTGAGTTGGATTGGGAGAAAAACATTTTGTGAGGCTCTTTTATGGTTTTCTCTTATGACACAGTAAACCCTCTCTAAACCTCAGGGCACAGGAGCGATCATTTGTCATATCTGAAAATCCCATGAGTGGGCTGGTTCATCCCTTTGCTGATCTTCTGGGATCTTCTGAAGCTGCTTGTGGAACGTAGCATATTAGTTCTACTCTTACACCTCAGTGTACCTCTTAGACCATCTTGGTGTGTTCACTAGAGGCCGAACATGTGGTGCCTGCTTCCTTACAAGATGGAAGCAGAGCTCAGAAAACAAGGGGAACCTTTCCAGGTCTCTCAGGTAGCAGGGTTCTGATGGTCATATCAAGCAAAGCAACCAACACACAGCCAAGCAGAGGCGAAACAGATCCCACTTCCATCTGGGAGTTGATTTCTAGAAGTCATATTTGGGCTGCAAAAAGAAAGTACATCCTTCTATAAGCCTATCTTGCTGACTCTGATTGGATAAATCATTCTGAAAACTCAGTACCATTGTTATGCTTCCACGTGCAAATCTTAGTGGATACTCATTTCACACAGATATATTTCTAATTGTGTTTCCTTTTATACTTAGCCTAGTGGTATATCCCTATTTAATCAACACTACTTCACCACCTCTCTCCTTCCCGCTACTTCATTTGGTTTCTCCATCTCCTAAACACCCCAGGCTTGTTCTTTTCATTCTACAAATTAGAGCACCTGCTATGGAGATTCCTCAGAAACGTGGAAATGGATCGACAATAGGATCCAGCTATACCACTCCTGGGTATCTTTCCAAAGGAATTGAAATCAGAATATTACAGTGATATATCATAGTCATGTTCATAGCAGCACAATTCACAATAACCACATCATGGAACCAACCTAGGTGTTCATCAACAGATAACTGGATTACAAAATTATGGGATATACACATGATAGAATTCTACTCAGGAATAAAGAAGAACACAATTGTGTCATTTGCAGGAAAATGGATTGGCCTGGAGAACACTATGCTAAGTGAAATTAGACTTGTCACAAGAAGAGAAGGGTCATATGTTTTCTCTCATATGCAAAAGTTAGGGGATATTTGACATATAAGAGGGACTTTGGATAATAAAGGATAAACCCCAACGGAGTGATGGAGAAAGTCTAGGGAAGGGAGGAGAAGGAGAATTAAGGAAGAAAACACTTCCATTGACATCCCATACACATGTGAAATTACCAGTGCTAACCTCAATACCATGTGTGAGGAAGGGGGGGAATGCCGATGGAGAGGCGTGAAGCTTTGTACTGTGAGGTGCTACGTGCATGTATGTCCCTATCATTCTGAATCACACTATGATGTGAGACTACAGTGCACCAATAGAAGTGTGTATACATGAAAGAAAATACTTAGAATAGCTTTCCAAAATCCAACACAGAAAAAAGATAACTTGCATGGTTTCCTCATAACCACAGTGACTAGGACTGTACAAAAGTGGAAAAATCAGATCAATTCTTCAGGGCTATGAAGACAAGTAGAGGCTTCTCTGAATATGTTCCCTTTCCCCAGGCAGTTTTAAGTTGGCTAATATAACCCATAGAGGTTCTGTGGCAAATTCTGCTTATTTTAAAATTTGCATTATACTAGAGGCAAATGGTAATCATCAGGTAAATACTAAGGAGCAGCTGCAACACAACATTTTGAAACAGCTTTTTCTCTTTTAGTATAAAAGTTGATATAAATATTTATTCATGTGTCAGGTCATTTCAGTCAAAGTTATGAAGTGAAGCAGACAGAGACATTTATCACATTTAAAATGGTGTTTCCCAACATTTTGTTTTGCATAATGAACTTCTTCACAATTCACAGTTCATGGACATAGCACCTGGAAAGCTATTTAATGATCATAAGTTTTATTTAATAAATAAATCGAATTTGTCAAAATGATGTATGTTAAACAGTATCCTTCAGAACATAGGGGGAAATAAAAAAGGATAGAGACTATCTTATTTCACTCTTTTTATTCTTGTCTCTACTGCCTTAGTATTTTTAGCAAGTTTTCCCAAAACAGTCATAGAACTTCCAGAAAAGGACACTTGAAATTGGACCATTTTTCTTGTAAACTGTGTTATCATTCATCATCTGTTTGGGATATTGAGCACAGTGTCATATATTTGCTTCCCTTATTTTTACACCACAGTTATCAAGTACTGGTGAGAAAAGATGAGGGAAAGGGTTACAATTTTCAGTTATTATCAGGACGCAAAATCACTCATCTTATCCATGTCAGGTGGTATCCCCTAATATAGAGTTCAGGAATAAAACAACTCCCAGTCCACTTTTATCCTTCCCCGCAAAAAAAGTTTAGCACTGTGAACCTTGGCATGATTAAAAGAACCACTTCCATTTTCCTACCTGAAAAGAAAAAATCCTCAGATCACAGGTACATTTCACTAGAGGAACCATTTAGGATTAGAAACCAAAAATACAGAGATTTTATCAACACTAATGATAAGACTTTGTAAAAATCTCATCATGGATTTGGTGTCTACACATTTTTATTAAAAAACATAGACCAGTTCTTAGATTTGATTAAAACTGTAATAGGCCAGCTTGAATCCTTTGACTTCCTTGGGTCACAGATAAAGAAAATGCTACTCTAAATACTAAAGATTTTGTGATCTACAGAATCCTTGGAACTAGAATGTCAAATTGAAAATGAAGAATTTTTTTCTAGAAATAAACTCTGATCATCCTTGTCATGTTTCTACCTTCATTTTAATGCATATTCTACAACATTGTCTTTGCTGTCTCTACCTTTGATTTCTTTTTATCCCTCAAACCAGCCAAACTCACCTTGTCCCAGAATTTTTCACTTGTTCCTTCAACAAAATAACATAATATTCCCTCAGATCTTTCCATAGCCGGCCGTTTCTTATCCAGGCCTAATCTCTGATGTCACTCACATAAAAAATCCTAATTTTAATGGCACATTCTCAAAAGCTTGGCATTGGAAATGGATTGGACTGTGAGCTCCGTTCACTCTTAGCATGTACATAGATTTGTGTGTGTGCATACATATATGAACACACAGAGGCACAGAATCTTTTGTATTAACCTGTTAATATCTTCTTAACCTTATCACTCTGTAGCAGTTACCACAGCTGTTTTGCTTACTAGTAGATTGATAGCATCTGATACCTAAAGTGCCCTGAATATTAACTCACAGATTAAATGTCTGAATGAAAGAATACATGATTAGATGAATGAAAAGGCTTTTTAGAATTCAAACTTTATCATTAAAGTAATTGAAATAGATTTATATTACTAAATGTTGCATAATATTGAGGCAGGGCAGAGGACCTAGGGACAGAAAAGCATTAAAGAAGCCATTTATTTTACCCTCTATGGGCTATATTCTGAGGGCAACCTGTAATAAGGATAGGGAGAGGTGAGCAAACAAATAAATGGAGCCCGGAGATTAGAGCCTACCATCCCATGAGATAACAATTGAAATCATGGATTTAAAGTGTTTGTTCAAAATACATTGGTTCCCCAAGACCCAATTCTGGCCAATCACAAAAGGGCATATGGGAGGGGGTCTACAAGAAGATATAAAAGCTCATCTCTCAAGGACTTCAGGTGGTTACTCTTTCAGGAGCCCTTTTACCCTGTGTGGGGAAGCTCTTTTTTGTTTGTTTGTTTGTTTTCTCTTTTTTCTTAACTTAAACTTTAACATTTCTTTACACTTCATTGGTCCTTGGACCTCATTCATTGACATTTACTGGATAAGGACCAGTAAAAGGAGATGCTTTATATTATTTCGGTGACCAGATGGGATCATGAGAGAAGGGAACCAGGGAAGAAAGAATTTGGCTACTATATAGTAACCAAATTACCACAGAAAACTGATTTATATTATTAAGCATGGCATAATATATGTGTACATATATATGAACTTTCTGTTTAGTAACTATTCATATGCAGTTTTTGTACACTTTTATGAGTGTGTGGTAGTCTCACATCATAATGTATTTCAGAGTGATAGTGACATACATACATATAGCACTTGGTGAGCTTCCACTTCATGCAATTTTGATATCTTGCCTATCCCATGGTAAGAGAAAGTAAAAATGCAACATAAAAAACCCAAACAGGTGAAGGACTTCCAGGAAGATGGCGACTGAGAAAAGCGGGGCTTAAGAGCCCCGCTAACAACAAATCTCCATTACCACAAAATCAGCGCCTTTCATAGCCAGAAAACACCATCACCAGTGAAACAAAAAATCACCAGGCTCCAGAGAGAAAGCAGACTGAGAACAGAGCCACAGAGGAGATAACCGGCCTCACGCCCGAGGATGCGGCAGACGCGGCAGCAGCGCCATACTGCCGGCAGCACCGGCGAATTCACGGGACGGCTACAGCAAGCCAAGGTGAGCCACTGCGGAACAAGCAGGCGGGATTTCTCCGCGCAGAGAGCAACTAAAGCTCCCAGTGGCCGAGCTCAGCACACGCTGCAGGGATTCAGAGTGGAAATCAAAACCAAGAAGAAAAACACCAGCCCCACAGCCGAGGGCGTAGCAGCAGCGTCATATTGCCCCCGGCGGCAGCAGCAGAGAATTCACCGAGTCCAGTACAGCTACATCTGCGTACTCAAGAACAGTGAGTCAAATTGCGGGCCACAGAGGAGAAATCCCAGTACTGTACTCCCTGGGACTTGACCCAGTGCAGGAGTGGCGGTGGCAGAGATATCACACCATAGGAGAACGTGCAACCTGGCACCCCCCACAGTCTAAAGCAGCCTCTATCGACTCTCTGGGTCGGAGACTCTGTGATAAAACCCAGTAAAGGAGTAGTGGGGTCTGAGATACTACTGACTCAAGATCCAGAACACCTTAAGTGAAGTCATAGTGACCCAAGGGAAGAACCCAGAGAAGGCACAAACATCCGAAATCATGGGAAAGAGGAATAATACTGGAGCAATAAATGCCCACAACCCCACAACATCAGAACCCGATAAAACTGAAAATCAGAGATTTCTAGAAGATCAAATCAGGAAAATAACTGTAGAAATAATAGAGGTGCTTCGAAAAGAACTCAGAGAGAGCCAAAAAGAGATAAAGGATGCAATTAATGAAGTAAAGGCCTCAATTCAAAGCACAAACAACCGATTAGAACACATGGAGAACAGAATCTCACTCTTAGAAGATGAGCAAACCAAAAATAAACGCATAGTTTCTAATCTAGAAAATATATCCGACAGCAGGAATCTGATATTGAAGAAATATGGGCCCATTTTAAGAGAGCTAACCTAAGAATAATTGGAATAGAGGAGGGAAAAGAAAGTGAAACCAAAGGGATCAACAATCTCTTCAAGGAAGTAATAGCAGAAAATTTTTCAGACATAGAGCAAGAGGTCGATACACAGGTCCAGGAAACTTATAGAACTCCCTTTAGACAGGATCGGAGAAGAGGATCCCCACGCCACATAATTGTCAAAATGACCAATGTGGAAGCCAAGCAGAGAATCTTAAAGGCAGCAAAAGCAAAGGGCCAAGTGACATTCAGAGGCAAACCAATTAGAATCACTCCAGACTTCCCAAACCAAGTTATGAGAGCCAGAAGGGCTTGGAGTAACATATTCCAAACTCTGAAAGAAAACAACTTCCAGCCAAAAATTTCCTACCCAGCAAAACTTTCTATCAAATTAGATGGAGAAATAAGAAGCTTCCATGACAAACAGAAACTGAAGGAATTTATGTCTTCAAAACCAGCACTAGAGAAAATACTCAAAGAGATTAACTACAAAGAAGAAACAGGTAACACACTACAGAACTAGAGAAACAAGATTTTCCATCCAACAGACAACTAAGATTGGTTATCTGTGGAGATTCATTATTTATGTTAGTCTTTTACTTATCCCTAAAGGGTATTGTTTGCCTTTATTGTTGTTAATTTCTAGGATTTCTAGTTGGAATATTAATATACCTTTATCCCATTCTATCAGTAACTTTTAACTCTGTTTACATTGTCTTTGGATATACAATATTTTTTTTATTTTTTGGTAGTTTGTATACTCCTCTGTTGCCTATGCCATTGAAATCATATCCAAGAAATCACTGCCAATTTCAATGTTGTGAGGTTTAATGACCCAGATTTTCTCCTAAAAGTTTATAGTCTTAAGATTTATATTTAGGTCTATTATCTATTTTGAGTTAATATTTGTATATGGGATTAGGTAAGGGTCCAATTTTATTCTTTTCCATGTAATTATTATTTTTAACAATATTTAGTTAAAAGATTAATATTTCCACCACCAAATGTTCGTGGAAACCTTGTCAAAAATAACTTGACAATATAGGGAAGAATTTAGCTCTAGGCTTTTATTTAACTCCAATGGTTTATATATCTGCCTTTAGAACAGTACTACACTGTTTCAATTATTGTAGCTTTATATGGTTTGAAATCAGAAAATATATATCTTCTAGCTTTGTTCTTTTTCAAGATCGTTTTGGGTACCTAGAGTCCATATTCCATATTAGGATAGATTTTTTTCTGAAAAATAAATATATAAATATATGACAGTTTCACCTAAAAAATAGAAAAAAATATTCTCTGGTAAGAAAGAAAGCAAAAAGAAATATTGAAATGTTATCTTTAAGTCATCAAAAGCTTGATATCAGACAAATGAAACTGTTATGTAAGATTATCATTTTTAATTTTAGATAAATTGCCATAATACTAGATGTCAACTACTAAGCCAAGCATGGGAGGGAGGGATAGGGAGAGAATGGGGTGGGGTTGGGTGGGGGCTGACTGGGAAAAGTGTGCATGTATGTCTACAAAAGTATGTATCCTACTATGATGTATGAATACAGTGCACCAATAAAAAAAAAAAAAACCCAAACAGGTGTAATCCACGAAGAGATCAGATGGACGGGATGGTTTTAAATAGCTTGCTTTTGTTCTGCCTCTTGAAGCCACTCACATGCTTGGAGATGATCAAAGGCACGGTGTTTAGGAGGAGGAAAATCTAAAGAAGGAAGCATTTTGACAAACATTATACCAAAAGACAAACAAAGTGAATAGCAAATGAGTTGCTTGGATGAAGGTATGGGGAAGACACATTTTGTTGGAGAAATTGCTCTGTAGTGATGAAACAAATCATTGGAGACTTTCAGCAAGCCAGGCATATAAATCACAAGATTTATCACTCCAAACCTGCTGTTCTCCACATGTCCATTTCTGGCACTAGCGCTGGCATCTGGGAATTATATATGCTAGATACAAAGTAAATGATTAACATCCCATTATTTATCCAATGCCCTCAACTCAACTATTGTTTTACCAAATTCTTTTCTGACTATATTGACCTTTTATGTACAGAACTGATAGTCTTTGTTCTGATAAGAGTTATCTTTAAAAAATCCTAAATTTTGCCTCAGATCTCCAGAGACTGATTTCTCCCCCAAATTAATAATCTCTAAAGATACTGCATGCCATAAAATATATATAATTCTATTATTCACATTTAAGTATAAGAAAATTGAGGTTGAAGCCACACATGATGGTCCACACCTATAATCCCAGCACTTGTGAGGCTGAGATAGGAGGATCACAGGTTTGAGACCAGTATCAGCAACTAAGACCCTCAGCAATTTAGTAAGATCCTATTTAAAAATACAAAAATGATAAAGGGTTGGGGTTGTAGCTTGGAAATAGAATGCCTCTGGGTTTAATCCCCAGTACCAAAAATAAAAATGAGTTTGGATTAAGTCAATAACTGACCAACATCATATGACTAATTAGAAGCTACATTGGGGGCATGGTGGCGCACGCTTGTAATCCCTGCGCTTGGGAGGAGGAGACAGGAGGATTATGCAGGTTCGAAGTCAGCCGCACTGGTTTAAGAGACCCTGTTTACCAAAAAAAAGTATAAAATAGGTCTGGGAGTGTAGCCCAGAGGTAGAAGGGCTTCCAGGAACCCCAGTACCACACAAAAAAAAGCAAAAAAAGCTTCATTGGATTGGATATGGTTTTAATGTGCCCCAAAGGTCTGCTATTATCAGAATTTTGGTTCCCCAAGTGTATTAAAAGGTGCTGTGGGACTTTTGAGATGTGGAGCCCAGCAAAAGGTGCTCAGGTTATTGGAAGATAGCTCTCCTGCAATCCCTTGAGTTTTCCTGAGAGAATTGATATAAAAAGAGCAAGCCAGGTCTTGCATGGCTTTCTGCTTCCTAGCTCCAGATATAATCTTCTTGCTGGTGAAAACGTTTCTGTCATTATTTCCCATTATTTTCCAGACAATGGAAAGACCTCACCAAAGAGCCTGCACCGTGCCTTCTCAACTTCGAGCCTACAGAACCGTGAGTGACTTAAGTGTCCAGTATTAATGATGAAAACCTAACGGGTAGCAAACGTAGGACTTAAGCCCGAGTGTCTAGTGCTCTCTGTCAGTGTCTATGCCGACAGCTGCACGGCGTATACAATTGTGTGAGATGTGGAGCTGACTCCTGGGGTGAAACCCAGGGCTGCCACTCCTGGAAGAGACTCTGGGCAGCTCCACCTCCCTCCTTCAGTATCTTCCCAGGTAAAGGAGGGTCAGCTCCCACAGCCCAGGTAGGAGTTAAATGATTTGCTTTATTCAAAGGGCTCAGAAAGGTGCCTAGAAAATGCAGCTGTACGACTTCCCCTCCTCTCGGGCCCCTGCCCTGCCTCAGCATCTTATGACCCTCAGGTTGGTCTGTGGTGGGTCAGTGGCTCCCCTGATGGAGGCATGATTTCATCCAGGCCACTCCGGCCTCGTCATTTCCTGCCGGAAGGAACCTATTTCCTGTCTCATTTTCCTGGATCCCTGTTGTCTGCTAGAGTGTTAAAACATTTAAGGAAATTTGCCTTTACTGATGTGTTATGTAGTTAACTTAGATGCTTGTCAAGATCCTAAAACTGCAATTTTTAACCAGGGTTAAAAGGAAATGGCATCCAGAAGTTCACCTGGGAAGTACTGCTAATGATGGGAATTTAAAATAGGGGTACAGATTCAAGAGTTATGGTGTGTGTGTGTGTGTGTGTGTGTGTGTGTGTGTGTGTGTGTGTGTTTGAACCATTTGTCTGTTATCAAACCACTGGTCCATGGAACCACCTAGCAAAACTGTCATATTAAGAGTAGCCAAGTAGTGGACACGTAGCGAGAGCCTTTAAGTTTTGCCTTCCTTCAGAGCTCTACGAAGTCCTACCAGATCTTCTGTGAGGCTTTCCTTGTGATATGAGGTGTCTCCTCTTACTGGGTTCTTTACCAGTGGATCTTAACAAATGAACCCCAAGGATGAGTGAAGGGTATGAAAACATGAAAGTTTATTTTTAAGCCAAGAAAAGATAGAAGACAAAAAATAGCCTCCCCCCAACACACACACAAGGTAACAGGGGATGGTCTCTGGGAAAGAGTAAACATTAAAGTGCTTGGGAGGTGAGCTTTCATTCCTTGTTGAGGTTCCCCCACTGCCATTCTGTGGTTGGTCAGAATTGGGTCTGGTGGCTCTAATCTGGCACCACTTGTCTGCTCATCTCTCCCACCTGGTTCACACAGGTTGTCCTCAGAATGCAGCCACAGAGGAGGCACAAGTTGTGGTTTTATTCCCATAATTCTTGCCTGGTCATTGTTACATTTGTATCTTGGCAACCTTCCCTGTTTTTGTTCTTTCTCAAATGGCCCCTTTTAACCCTTCATGTTCCTGGGTCCTCTGCCTTGCCTCACATTTATTGTCAAACCTCAGCCTTAATGGGCACTTCTTTCTCTCCTCTTGTACTTTGTATCTCAATAGGCATGCTTTCATTCATTTCTATTGTTGTAATTATATTTTATGGCTTTTTATTTCTGCCCTTTTAATATCAATTTCACTCTGAATTATATTGCTCATTGTTATGGAGAGCTATTAGTCATGAGCCAATGGACAGAGTACATTTCTTTTTATAATTTGGACCAGAGATCAATAGTCATTATTCCTGGATCTTAGACATATGAGACCTAGAAAGGGATCACCTGTCTGTAAAATTGAATGAAAAATGCGGGGTGCCCCACTAGCATAGAGACACGCCGAGATCCATAATAAATTACGAGAGGCTTTATTCGTGGGGGGTCAACCCCCAGCCCCCGCGGGGGCGCGGGGGCCGGTGGCCGGCGGGGAGAATACCTCCTTCCCTCTCCGAACTCTGCTCTGAACTCTCTCTTCCGGGGCGGGAGGTCCCCGGAATTGCAGGCTCCACCTCCTAGCTTCGGCCCTGCCCCCTGTGGGGTAGGGGGTGACTCACACCTTACATTCCGACCTCTTTGACTAAGGGGTGCAGAAGGACGGAGTTTTTTGCTCATCTAGCGGCTTCAAGCTGATATTGGGCGACGTCAATCAAGGGCCCCAGTCAAAGGCCCCAGGTCGGGAGAGGTCGGAATTTGAGCCGCCGGAAGGGAGCAGGTGGCTGTTGGAGTTGGAGGTTACCCTGGAGAGCTCGGTGGCCGGTTTGCTTTGAGGAGACTAACAGGCAAGGTGCTATTAAAGAAAAAGAAAATTGTGAGAACGGAACCCAGGCTGGGCAGAAGCCCTTTTAGACACAAGGCAGTCACTAGATCTACTAACTTAAATAGCAACATTTTCCTGAGGAGAACGTCTATCGCCCCTTTAGCAGTTTTTTATTAGATCAGAGTTATTAATAGCAGCAACTCCCGAAGCAGACCCACACCACTCTTTTCAGCATTGAGTGAGTATGGATTTGTCTGGTCAAACAAACACCTGTTACTGCATTAGGAGCGTCGGTATCAGTTATCCATTTTAGAAGTTTAATACTTAGGCAATTTGGCATCCGAGGAGGGAGAGCACCATAGTATGTAAACAAGTGGACCTGCTAAAATATAAACATCAAAGAGAGTTATGTCGAGAGAAATAAAGTTTAGTGGATCCCAACACCGTGCAAGAGAATTTGTCCCTGGAGCTGTTGTAACAGAGCCCTTTTAGATATGGCCTAAGCTGTGGGCAGAGGCTGGAGGGCTTGCCTCATCATCCTGAACCGAGACTTGAGAAGGAAACTAAGGCCTGAAAGATCGAGCAGGCCACCAAAGAGGAAACTGGCTTACCCTGTACCTGCAGTTACCCTGGGCCAGCAAGGAAGATGGAGGAAGGAGGACGAGGAATTCCAGGAGCTGTCAGTCCTTGGTCAGACCAGATAGGGCCAGCGGCGGGTCCTTGTCCAGAAGGGTAGACCCCCTGTAGTGAGGTACCTGAGGTCCACCGCTTTTTAAAGGACATTCGCCTTTCAATGGCCATATACTCCACACCTGAAGCAGGCTCCTGGAGGTGGTTGTCTTTACTGTCGTCCTCTCCTGGGTGGCGCTTGCCACCCGGAGGGCTGACCTTCCTCCTCCGGCCTCAGGGCTGCAATCAGGGCCTGGGACTGTAAGTCCGCCATCTGACGAAGATGGAGAGCACGCTCTGCTTCGGCCTGTTCCTCTCTGGAATTAAAGACTTTAAATGCCATGTTCATCAAGTCTCGAATAGGAGTCTGTGGGCCATCCTCAACTTTTTTTAGCTTTTTTCTTATATCAGGAGCCGCTTGCCCAATGAAATGGGTGGCCAATATGATCGAGCCTGCCTCAGAGGATGGATCTAGACGGGTATAGCGCGTAAGGGCCTCTTGCAACCGATTAAGAAAAACTGCTGGGTTTTCATTTGGACCCTGGGTGATTTCCCTGAGCTTATCATAGTTAACCGCCTTATGGGAAGCATCTCGCATACCATCAAGAAGACATTGTATCATATAATTTCTCATTTCTATTCCCTCCTTTACATTATAATTCCAGTGGGGCTCCTCAGATGGAATTGCAGCCGTACCAATAGGAAGCCCTGGATCTGTTAAATGACTCTGGTCAGCCCTCTCTCTGGCTGCCTTCAGGATCCGATCACGTTCGTCTGGAGTTAGAGAAGAGGTTAGAATGACATGCAAATCCCGCCAAGTTAGATCATATGCCTGCACAATATGCTGGAATTCCTTGATAAAACCAGAAGGATTGGAAGAAAAGGACCCCAATCTCTTTTCTAGTTGAGTGAGGTCAGGAAGGGAAAAAGGAACATGGACCCGTATCACCCCTTCTGCTCCAGCCACTTCGCGAAGTGGGGCCAGGAGAGAGGAAGATGGGGCTTGTAACCCAGCTGGGTCAGACCCCGGCCCCCATGTTTTATTGCAAGATGGCTGCTGTGGGTCTGCAGAATTGTAAGCCTGTGACCCAGAATGGCCACCAGGTGGCGCCTGTGAGTTGCCACGTGGTGTCCAAGATGTCGGCTGTGACTGGCGGGATACTCCAGCCTGCATGCCCTGGGCAGCAGTAGAGCCGGTAGAGGGAGAAAACAAAAAATGCAGCCGCCAGAAGGGCTGTAAATATTCGAGGTCACACCATTTTGCTGAACGCGTGCAATATTCACTGAGAGCCATCAGCGTCCTAGAGTCTAGCGTGCCCACGGCAGGCCATCGAATGTCATTGGCTAAGTTATACGTCGGCCAGATCTTAGTACAAAGAGAAATAAGTCTCTCTGGGGACAGTTCCCCTGAGAATCCCAGAGCCTGCAGATTAGATAACACACGGCCCAGCGGGGATTGAGAATCGATCTCAATCTTAGATGGCTGACTTCCTCCCATGAGTTGTAAGTGGGCGAGCGAGAACAAAGGCAGGAAACTCCAGCGTCCCAGGGCCCTGCCTAGTTCGGTACAGAGTAGGTGTGACCGAGAACAGACGTCTCTTGTCTCTTTCACACCTCGCAACCGTCCTGGACGGTCGGAGAACTGGAGGACACCGGTACCGGATTTTACAGCAGTCAGTCAGTCAGAACCCTCCGAGTTAGGCAGAACCCACTTAGTTCCTTAAGAGGAAGCTTACCGCTGAGAGAGGCTGCTGTGGAGATCTGGCCTGAAGATGGCTGCGAAAAGTTTTTTAAAAATGGCCGCCGATTCCTAGGATTGGTTAGGAATGGAAAGTGGGCGGGAATAAAGATGGCGGGGCCTCCAGTGAGGCCATGACGTGGGAGGGGTCAAATATGGAAACATGGCGAACCTCCAGCGAGGCCGTGAGGGGGGAGGGGTTAAAGAAACATGGCGGCACCTCAGTGATTACACGTGGACCAAAGATGGTGGGCTTTCCCCCACAGTGATGCCCTGTGGGTGCTTACCGAAATCGCCGCAGCGGGGTGGGCGGGCAGAGGGTGAAGGGCGCAATCAGCAGAGAGCCGGCGCAGGGGCCTGCGCCGCGTGGCAGGCAGGGGCGGGCGGGTCTAAGCACTCCAGGCGCAGAGAAGGAATGTGCAGCACAGGCTGGAGTTGGCGGGCCGGTGGGAGAGAGATCCGCGGGGCCGCGGGCCTGCCCCGGTGATGGGAGCGCGCAGGCCGGCAGTGCGGCCCCATCCTGGGTCTGCGGGCGCGGTGGGCGCGGCGCCAGGCGCAGAGAAAGCCAAGGCGCGCCAAGTGGCACAGTGCGGCCGGGTCCGCGGACGCCGCGCGGGCGGGCGGCTGGCGGCTCGGGGCCGCGGGCGTGCTCGCCGCGCGGCTCCGGGGCGCAGCTCGGCCGGTCGCACAGCCCGGGCTGGGGCGCGGCCGGGGCGGGCGGCGTGAGCGCCCAGAGGCGGCTCGGCGTGCCGCGGGCGGGCGGGCGGGCATTCCGGCCCATCCCAGCGGAGCCGTGTACCTTTTTTCAGCAGTTTGCAGAAGTCCGCGGGCCGGGCGGGCGGGCGGGCGCGCAGAGAGGGGATGGAAAGTCCGAGTCCAGTAAGCGCAGGTCCCAAAAGTCCAGTACGAATTTCGGCACCAAAATGTAAAATTGTAGAAAAAATGCGGGGTGCCCCACTAGCATAGAGACACGCCGAGATCCATAATAAATTACGAGAGGCTTTATTCGTGGGGGGTCAACCCCCAGCCCCCGCGGGGGCGCGGGGGCCGGTGGCCGGCGGGGAGAATACCTCCTTCCCTCTCCGAACTCTGCTCTGAACTCTCTCTTCCGGGGCGGGAGGTCCCCGGAATTGCAGGCTCCACCTCCTAGCTTCGGCCCTGCCCCCTGTGGGGTAGGGGGTGACTCACACCTTACACTGTCCAAATTCCAGTTTTTCTATTCAAAATCAGAAGTGACAAATCAATCAGTATACGTGAAAAACCATGTATGTGCATGTGTGTTTGTGCCTATTTGCACACAAGTGATCTTTATATAATAATTTCTTTGCATAGTTTGACCTTGCGCTATAATTCTGAATGTCTCATGAAATTGAAGGGCAATTTGCAATTAAAACGAAAGAGAAACATGGAATTACATTTAAAACAGAGAAAATTAGAGCAAAAATATAATTGTTTCACTGTCTTTCAAAGTACAGAAGTGTCAAATGAAAATCTGAATTGTACCTCTATACATATGCAGATTCTACTCTTTCTCTTGACTCTCCAAAGCCTAATTGTAAGGGGTTGTAACGCTGAGCTTCTCTACAACCCTCATTTTCACTTCACTGTCGTTACATTTTGGGAAAATTAACCACTTCCTCTATTCCAAAGTCTATTTTCTCAAAGACAGCACATGTGTATTTACGAGGAAAGAAGAGAAATGCATTTTAATTTTCATTAATAACAGATATTTGTCAAGTCCCTCAGTTGCTGAGATTTTGCTTTCTAAGGACTCAAAGTCCCTTCAAGGGTAATGATGGGTGGGTAAGACACAACAGAGAGAATATGGAATGAGCTTATTATTTATTTTGCAAAAGTGGCCTCACATTTTCAAAAAAGTGAATTAAATGCATCACTGGGTCTAATGAATGATAGAAAAATTTAAGTACCATCATTGGTGAAATTTTCTAGAAATGTTGTAAGACATGCTGACTTAATATGTTTTTGAACATCGGGATCAATGCTTATTGGAATCTCCTTCAAGATACATTTCTTGAACACACTGTGTTCTCTCTGGTGCAGTGTCCCCCATGGAACAGTGTGCCTGCTTTCCTTGCATTTGTAAGCGCAGTGCACTTACTATGAGGTTTTTTACTTATTCTCATGTTAGGGTCCTCTGGAGGGCAGGCACTGAATCTGTTTTGGATCCCAGGGCTGATCACAGTATATAGCATCAGGTTAGAACGTGCTCGACATTAGTAGAATTAATGAAATGTTCACCTTGACTTTACACCTCAAATAATAAAAATATGCTTTCCTTTTCTAAAAATTTCTATTCAGTGGATGCGATTATTGAAATATGTGGAATGCAAAGTCCATTTGCCCAGCTGAGGGATATGCTTCTGACATCTAGATTAAATTGCTATTTTTACTTCACTTAATATTGGCTTTGCTGTTGATACATAACACATTGGTTTAGCAGCTTGAAGTACTCCCCATGTTTTATCTCACAGTCCTGTCGATCACCATTCCTGGTGAGGAAGACAAGAGTCTTTGCTTAGGGTCTAAGAACCAAAACTGAAATCCTCTCAAGGTTAGACTTTGATCTGGAAGCCCTACTCCAAGCTCATCCCAGTTCCAGCAGAGCCGAGCTTTGAGAGAGACACCCCGTGGGATTCATATGTTCTACCTGATTCAAAGGCAGGGATTACACAGGGGAAAGGCCTTACTCTTAGGATCTTATCTACTACAACTTGATTTCGCAACAAACAAATGCTATGCATCTCAATGCTGTCTAACAGAGTGAGATGGGGCTGACCATGGGTTTTTGTTCTTACCTATTTTATAAAAATTAGCCAGAATTATTCTGCTGTAAGCTTAAGCATTTTATATTATTACAAAGGCAGAAAGAAGGGACAGAATTATTAAAGCACTATATCAGAGAGATAGTAATAGAGTGCCTTGAAAATAAGACACTGAAGTTTTTGAACATAGACCAGTTTTTATTAAGATTCATTGTCTCCCATCTTGCTTTACCAATAGTCTTTCTATCTGCCTGACCTGACTAGGTATGGGTCCACCCATTATCTCCTGTGCAAGCCTTTGATATGATTATGAGGACTTACTATCTCCCATCCTGCTTGACTTAAAGCCTTTTTACTGCCCTGATGCAGGTGTGGGCCCACCCCTTATCTCTGAGGCAATTCTTTGTTAAGACCAAGATGTGTTACTTGGTTAACAAAGTCAGGGGTAGCATGATATCTTCCCTCTTTTGAGAAAGGCCTGTACCATCCTTCTGAGTCCTTGGGGAGTTTTAGCCTTGATGCTAGAAGTTATTTATTATATCAACTTCTTTAAAATATGAAGGCCTGGGCTACCACTCTTTTGTGTACTTGATAATCACTTTTGTTTCTGGGAACTCTGCCCCCTAATCCCTGCCTGAGTGTCTGTGCAGCATCCAGTCCCTGACTACCTTTCATATTTTGAAATAAATACCAAAGCAATTTTCCAGTACTGGCACATTCCCCATCATGCTGAGGAATAAGTGACATGAATAACTGTAGAAGTCCTCTCTGCCAATAAAACTGTTATGGTTTGAGGGAAGATGATGTTACGGTTTGGGAAACTGTCCCCAGGGACCTTTGTTAGCCCCTCTGGGAATAAATTTCCCAAAAAAACACAAAAAGCACAAAATGCGCAGGTTCTTGTCCTGAGCAAAGGTTAGATATGCAATAGCCTGGACTCTTGCTGAAGATTTAAAGAAGTTTATTAAAAAGATAGAAATACAGAGGACAGTTACAGAGGGGGTGCTTCAAACAAAATCACCGAAATACAAAGCATGGAACAAACTTTATGCATGACATCCATGTTGTTTCACGTAGTTCTGACATAGTAAACATCCCTGTAAGGTTCCTCCCCCACCAAGGTGTCTTCTTTCAGGAAGGTCACCCCCTCCTCCCATCCTAGCTAGATTATCCAATTATTATGTAAACCTGTCTTTAGAATGAGGATGAGGAAGTCCTAGCTCCCCTCACCTATAGACTTGCTAATTACCTTTAGCTAGGTTAATTTACATTGGAATAGTTGCCTGCCTTTTTTTTGGCAGAAACCAAGTCCTTTCACTAATTTTTGAAATATATTAATAATCAGAGCTTTCTCAAATCTTCCTAGGCCATTCCCAATACTGGTACAAAACTAGATAAGGAGACTGTGGTTGGAGGCATGGGACCTCCACCCCTGAGGCTCGTGTCCCATGTCCACCTACCCACACGTCTTCACCATTGTTTCTCTTGACCAAAGAATATCAAGGGAAAGAAGGGCAGCAATTAGCAGATTTTATTTTAAGCATTTTGGTTATAGTACTATACATAAGTTAGCTTTTTAATTTGCCTTGATTTTGGAAATGTTAGTGATTAGAATATAACCTGATTTTTTAAATGTTTAAAAGCATTTATAAAACACACACACACACACACACACACACACACACACACTCACATACAGTAGTATGCAAATGCTGAAAATACATGTAAAACTGTACCATTTGAATATCATGTGCCCTTATGTGGCACTGAAAATGTAAAGAAATATGTTGACACCCTTGACACTGGGTGCTTAGGTTCCAGTTTATTTTAGTGTCATATCCAAATGCCTCCCTTAGCCTTGAACTTTCCCATTCTAGAGATCCTTACGTTAGATTTAAACGAGAGATTTCAAATCGGGGTAATCAGTGCACCAACTGATTCAGAAAACTACTTTTATTGACTCTACAGAGTAAAATACTTAGGTATAGCGGTTCACGCCTATAATCCTAGTACTTGCAAGGCAGAGACAGGAGAATCACAAGTTTGCAGCCAGCCTCAGAAACCTAGGGAGGCCCTCAGCAACTTAGTGAGATCCTGTTTCAAAATTTAAAAAAAATAAATAAGTATAGGTCTGGAAGTATAGCTTAGAGGTAGAATGCCCGTGGGTTCAATTCCCAGTACTGCAAACACGTGAAAAGTGAAATCAATAATTCAATCAAGATTCCTCCCATGACTTGAGTCTGCAGCACCAAGCTAGCACTGTTAGAAAAGCCATTATTTTTCATAGGTGATTTTCTGGCACTGAATACAGTCCTGGTTGTGGATGTAGATAGATGCTGATCTGGGTTGCAATTTATACCTGGCCACAGGAAAGGTAGTTCCCATGGGCTGTGTGGTGTGCTTAAATATCTTTTCCTGGTGTAACTGAATTTCAGTATCTACCCCAAATTACCAAATCGAACAATTTGGAAAACACTTTGGGAAGAAAGATAAAGTTTATTTATCTCGTAAAACACCAGGGACCCACAGATGCCAGGTCTTCATCTCTTTGGTCAGTTAACTGGTAAAGGCTTGTTTTTTTATCATGTTTTTATCAGGAGATAAAAGACCACAAAAGAAGGCAAAAGACATGATATCCTGCTCTTAATCTGGAGTCAGGAAGGAGGGGAAATGAGAGCTTTGAAATAGAATGTCTGTTAACTGACCTTGGCAATTAACAGAAGCAGACCCCCCTACATCAGCCATGAGCTCAGGTGAAACTCTACCACCCCAGGAGCCACAGAGCTCCCCAGATCCCCTGCTGCTGGGCTTTTCACTCTTCTCATGACTTAGCACACAGCTGGGTGCTTAGTTTCATCATCTTTTTCCTTTTCACCCACTTTCTGCCTCTGTTTGATATATCCTGTGGAGAGCTTGATAAGCTAAGTCTATCAGAAGATGATCCTTGTATTTCAAGTATACTGTTAAGTGGTGTGGTCTTCTGAGATCAAAAGAAATCAGACAACTGGACTAGAGGAATTCACACACAGAAAAACATAAAACTGGTTAGGCTTGTTTTTCTAATGTCTCAGGAATATCCAGTTGTGTTTAAAAAAAAAAAAATGGAGGATGTTGGGCCAGTCCCTACAGGAGATCCTGGGGTTACAGTTCTAAGTAACTACCTTGCATCAAGGAGCTTGCATTTGAGTAAAGGAAATAGTCATGAAATTTAAAATGTTGCACATTTTATATTTGTAAGTGTGCACAGAACTTTGAAGAAGTGTAGGATGCTTTGAAAGCATATAATGGGGCTGCTAACCTGGTTTGGGGTGAATCAAGAAGTGTTCTTTAGGAAGTGATACTCAAATTAGCTTGTGATCAAAATAAGGCCAGAGAGGGAAGAAAAGTATTTGAGGGCAAAGGAAATTTGAATATTCGGGGCCAAACATATGTGAAGGTTTCATGTCTAAAACAGAAATAAAACAAAGACAAAGTCAGTGTGATCAGAGAATAGGAAACGAGATGGCAGTGGCACAAAAGAGGGCTAGAAAAATAGACGTTAAGTCACCCAGATGCTACTAGAGTGACTTAAGCATTTGGGCTTAGCTAGAAAAAGGAATGAGTTAGAATGAACTATATTATACCACAGTAACAAATAATCCTTATATCTCTGTGATGTAACAGAAGAAAATATGTTTCCTTTACCCATACTCTATGCATTCTGTATCTAGGTGAACAGCAGATAATCTATACTATATGGATGACATATGAGGGTAAGCCATGCGTGTGTGCAGCACACAGCTACTCACTGACCCATGAGGAAGAGGCTCTGTCTTTTTGTAGTTATACCATCTGGAAAAGAGAGAGTAGAGAGCTGTACATGATATTTTCATGGTTTTCGGTACAGGGACACACTCTACCCATTCATATTTCATTGCCAGAAGTAGGCATATTGGCAGTGACTGAGAGCTCTCCAAAATGTAGTGAAAGAAATAGAATACTTAGTGAGCTTCACTGTCTCTTTCAAAAAAGGCACTGAGTGGTTATAAACAAAGGACAAAGCCTGATTCCATGTCAGCCCTCATGTTGGTTACGTTATAACTGAAGTATCTCTAGGAAAAAAACCCAAACAAGAAACAAACTACTAAAGCCAATTAATGTTATAAGCTTAGGCATGTGGAAATAGCAAAGTGGACAAAGAGAGAAGCTGGGAAGCAGTGCAAGGTAACTTAAGATGGATACAAGGCAAAGTAAAGCAAGGTCAAATGAGGAAAACTAGTGTGGGGAGGGAAAGGAGAATAGAGTGAAGGAGGCGTGGCTCAGGGAGCAGATGACTGGAGAGGGATGGGTTAGCGATGACCTGCCATCACTGCAGGGCTTTCGGTCGAGATGGATGAGACCTATCTGACCTTAAGGTCTAGAGCCAGTGCCAGAACATGAAAATTACAAGGAGGTGGACTCAAGCTGCCCAAAGAAGCACTTAGACACCTCAGGACAGAATACAGTTCCCACTGCTGGAAGAACTCAAGCAGAAAACACAACATGTGATGAGGATAGGGGAGGGTGAGCTGTCTTATTGGGCCCTTATCAGTGCATTTCAACAAATAAAGTTCAAGGACTAATGAAGGATATAAAAATATGAAAGTTTGTTTTAATTCAAGGAGAAATAGGAGATTAAAAAAAAAACAGCTCCCTCTACACACATTGGTCCCCCAAATGAATAATCCTTGAAATTCTAGGGGGGTGAGCTTTTGTACTTTGTCGAGGTTTCCCATCTGCTCCTTTATGATTGGTCAGAATCAGGTCTTGGAGAACTAATGTCTTTTGCCTAATTTTTCAATCCTTAATTTGTATTGTTATCTTGTGTGCTGGTTGACTCTCATCTCCTGGTGCCATTTGATCCTCACTCCCACCCCCACCGTTGTTTACACAGATTTTCCTCAGAATATAGCCACAGAAGGTAACACAGATGGTCTCTTTTAACCCTTCCTCTTCCAAGGCCCTCTGCTGTGCAGTGAGAATAGGTAGCGTGTATACAAGTGTTTAAAGACCTGTGTTAAGGGCTAATTTACATGCATCATCCACTGCTCACAAAACCCTGTGAGCCAGGCACCTCTGTTCTGTCCATTTCATTGACAAGAAAATGGAGGCCTGATACTGTTCACTGACTTGGAGAAAACAGGTCAGGCAGAGACTGTTCCCATTCTAATAAAGCTTTCCGATTTGCAGAGAAACCCTCATGAGCTTCAAGGACCAGAGGCATAGGAAGTAAAAGGTCTTTTCAATGTTGGGACTTCAAATAAATGGGGCAAGGGCTGGCATTTGGAAATGTGCAGAGAGCGAATTAATTTGGGCCAATAAAATGTCACCCATTAAACAGTGTTCTGCAGTATCTTATTTGGCAAAATTGAGTGCCTCCAGGGAGTTTCTCCATAATCTCCTAAATTGTGTTTCCCTCCCTGTTAGAGTTTCTGATTAAAACAGAGTACGGCAGCCTCTCTGTGGATGTCCATACCACTTATCTCCTGATCTTCCTCCTCAAGGGCCTCCTGGCTCTTCTTCCAAACCCACATGAGCTCTGGTTCTTTGTGCTAGCTCCTCTATTTGCCTTGACTATTCTTTATGAATAATCCCCAAGACTGTTTAATGCTTCTTTTCCAGCTTTTGTATGGCCTATGTGCCATATAAAATTATATACCCTCCCCCCCCCCTCTTTTTCTGGCAAGGATTTATGTCTAGCTCCTCTTTGCTTCTTCTGTAGCACTTTTAAGATACTGTGTGGTTCACTTAACTGCATTTTTTTTCTTTAGTTGTCTGTTTCTCTTGCTGTATAGTTTTAAGGGGTATAAATTTACCCCTTAAAACTTGTCTTTGGTGATGGATCAGAGTATTTCCTAATGCCGCTGGCACATACTACGAACACAAAAAGAAAATTTGTGGAATGAATGCAGGATTTGTTCAGAAATTTGCACCCTGTTGCCTGCTGAAGGGGATCTGGGGGATCAACTCTGAGCAGTAATTTATTCTGCCATCCATTCTCCTCTTTAGCTGATCATCTTGATCAATTATGACAAGGGAATAATGTTCACACCTGTAATCCTATTACTTGGGAGGCTGAGACAAGAGGAAGATCACAGGTTCAAAGCCAACTTCAGAAACTTAACAAGACCCTGTTTCCAAATAAAAAAATTAAATGGGGCTGGGGTATATCCTGGAGGTCCCAATCCCCAGAATCCCCCAAGCCCCAGGACCACAGAAAGAGAGAGAGGAGGAGAGGGAGAGTGAGTAGTGAAGGTCAATGACTGTTTTGTTTCCTGTGTTCATGTTCTGTAAGCAACAAACCTTGGTATTAAAGGATTAGAGGGGAAATATTTTAGGCTCCTTAGGCCTGTGTGCAGACTATTGCATCTATTCAGTGCCGTTGTTGTAATATGTAAATAGTTGTAGATACTCTATAAGGACTGGTACTGAGTGTTCCATTAAAACGTAACTGACATAACGAGCATCTGTCTGGATGTATTCCGTGAGCTGCAGCCTGCCAAACCCCACTCAACAGTGTCCCAAACTGGACTCTAGATCCATATAAATATAAATAGTTTCAAATTATTTAATCTAACAAATGATTTTACAGACTTTCTGTGTGCCTGATATTGTTTTATCTCTGAGAAATAAGTCATGTACAAAGCATACTCTGCTCACCCTACAGTCTAGGAACAGGAGAGGAAAGAAGGTATTTAATTTTTTAGAAAGGTGAAGTGCAAATGAATTATCTATTTATGGGATATACACAAATGTTATTCTACTCAGCAATAAAGAAGAACAAAATCATGTAATTTGAAGGAAAAAAATGGATGGACCTGGGGAGCAGCAGCTAAGTGAGATTAGCTAGTCACTAAGAGTAAAGGGGTCATATGTTTTCTCTCATTTGTAGAAGCTAGGGTATAATTGATATGCAAGAGGCACCAGTGGAGGGCTGGCTGAAATGAGCAGATAGAGACTGGAACTGGTTAACTGAAAGTACTCAAGATTCATCCTATCTGAAGTCCTCAGTGTGGCTGGTGTGAAGAACTCAGACCTGTACTTAGATTCTGCCTCCTCTTCTGCTATTGAGCTCTAGAATAATTGTGTCAAGGCATGCCCCCTTTCTGGGAGTTAGTTTTATCATCTGTAAACAAGTAGATTAGTCTAGAGCCAGGGTGCCAGCAGTTTCTGTCACTGTGGTTCTCACCCACTTCTGCACTATGTTGCCATGATAGTAGAAACTAATGATGGCAAATTTGTTGCTGAACCTGCCTGATCCTCAGAATCCTACCAAACCTCAAACTTGAGTTGACAAGGCACAATCACTGAGGTCCAGCACTAGAAGTGAAGCATATTTGATGATTGTGACTAAGACCCCCTTCCTTTCTTCCTTCCTTCCCTTCTCCCCTTCTTCTTCCCTTCTTTCTTTATTCATACTGGTAATTGAACCCAGGGGTGTTCTATCTATGAGCCATACCCCCAGCTCTTTTAGTTTTTATGAAGCAGGGACTTGCTAAGTTGCTGAGGCTGGCTTTGAACCTGAGATCCTTCTGCATCGGCCTCCCAAGTACTGTGATTACAGGTGTATACCACCACATTTGGCTCTGGACACATTTTATTTCTAAAATTTAGTATCTCTAAGTATTTTAGACTCTTGAAAATAAAGATAAGAAGTAAGTAGTGAGCAATTCCCCATATCACACAAACCCAGGACACTGTACAACTGCATTTTAGGAGAATTTCCCTGTTTTGAAACCTTTCTGAAGGACACAGACTGGCTCAAAAGTTTCCTGGTATAATTTTATGTGTCAGATCACGAAGCCAAGTGAAACTGGTGGTAGAATGGGGTTCGTAATGAAAACACTTCTCCCTTGGTTCTGAAAGCAGTTGCATATATATAAAAGTAGTGTCCACTAAAGATAGAGCCAGCAGGTGGACGTGAATAAGGCACCCTGTTTATGAAATGATTGATACACAAATAAAACTTCGCACCTGACATTTTCCTTATTGTCTGTTCAAAGTGGCCCTCGGGCAGCCTATATTTCTTTCTGGGCTGGTATGAATCCTCAGCCTCAAGGGACCCTTTGGACCAGCTACTCAGTTTTCATGGAGGAAAGCAGGCTGTTTACCAGGCTATTACAGTTCCAGAGAAAGTTCATAGATCAGGTTTAAGCATTGTCTGTAAAGTTGGTGGCTTTTTGAAGCAATCAAAACCAGAGGGGAGGGAGACCTCTCTGCTGTAGCCTAGCACCACCTAAAATCAGCTTTATCGGGAGTTATCTGTGGTGGAGAGAAACATTTTGCATCTGAACTTTCTGTGACTTTGAACCCACCAAGAAATTCTCTAGAATGATATTCATGATTTCCTAGAATCTTAAATATTTTTTATTTCCCCTACAGTATAATGTGTATGGGTAAGCACAAGTGATGGTGAAAGATAAATAACTTGTTTTATAAGTCATTTTGTAAACCACTGGAAAGTTACTTTTATACTGACCTTCTTTCATGTTTCCTTTACCTCTTTTTTTTGATACTGGGGACTGAACCCAGAGATATTCCATTTCTGAACCATACCCCCAGACCTGTTTTAATTTTTGGTTTTAAACAGGGTCTCACTAAGTTGCTGAGACTGGTCTTGAACCTACAATCCTGTCTCAGCCACCTAAGTACTGGGGATTATAGGGATATTCTACCCTTCCTGGCTCTTACCAGTCTTTAGGCAACATGCCATGATGGTTAAGGACTCTAGAGAAAAAAAAATTCTACATGTAGAACTATCCTTACCTTGGGGACTGAAGATGTAGCTCTGTACATGCCTGTTATACAAAGGCCCTGGGTTTAGTCTCTAGCACTACATTAAAAATAAATAAATAAGCCGGGCATGGTGGCGCACACTTGTAATACCCACGCTTTGGAGGCGGAGACAGGAGGATTGTGTAGGTTCGAAGCCAGCCACACTGGCTTAAGACACCCTGTTTCCAAATAAAAAAGTATAAAAATAGGTCTGGGAATGTAGCCCGGAGGTAGAAGGGTTTCCATGAACCCCAGTACATCATCATCATCATCATCATCATAATAATAATAATAATAATAATAGAACTGCTGTTAATTTTTAGTGAACTTGGGCAAATGAATTGAAATCTCTATTGCATGGAAGAAGGCCTGGGGATCAGGAAGGGTTAGGAGAGGCCATCTGTGTCACCTCCTATGCCTGCATTCTCAGGACAACCTGTGTAAACAAGGATGGGAGAAGGTGAGCAGAAAACAGCACCAGAAGATGAGAATCAACCAGCCCATGAGGTGAAGATTTAAACTGATGATTGAAATGGGTTAAAAGACATTGGTTCCTCAAAACTCAAGTGTGACCAGTCACAAAAGAGCGGATGGGAGAGCTGTAAGGTATAAAAGCTCACCTCCCAAGAACCTCAGCAGTTACCCTTTTGTGGAGCTCTCCCCATCCCTTGTGTAGGGAAAGCTGTTTTTCTACCTTTCTTTGACTTAAGCTTTAATATTTCTTACCCTTCATTAATCTTGGACTTGATTCATTTAATCCACTGGACAAGAACCCAATAAGAAGAGACACCAACATCATTTTGGTGCCCTAAATGGGACTACAAAGGAAGGGTACCAGTGAAGAAAGAATTTGGCTACACTCGCCATTTTTCCTCTAGTAAAATGGGATAATCATGTTATGTTATTATGTCAGTGTTGAGAGAGGCCTTTAACCTGGCAGAGCCTCCGTGCTCAATAAATTGGATCTCAGTTCATTATTTCCAAAAAGTAAAAGAGACTTGGTGACTTTTCCCTATTACTTATAAGTCAAATTATTTAAGTTTTTTAGTCAATTTTAATTAGAGCAATGTGAGAGCTTTTCTATTCTGAGTTTCTTTATTTTTTTTATTTTTTTGGTGGTACTGGGGTTCCTGGAAACCCTTCTACTTCCAGGCTATGCTCCCAGACCTAGTTTATATTTTTATTTGGAAACAGGGTCTCTTAAGCCAGCACGGCTGGCTTCAAACCTGCGCAATCCTCCTGTCTTCGCCTCCCAAGCACAGGGATTACAAGTGTGCGCCACCACGCCCGGCATCTATTCTGAGTTTCTAAATGTTTTTGCTTGTATTAATAAAGGGAACTTAGGCTGGTACATAGTCCTGACCTTTCAGAATCTTTCTGGTTAGAGGTTATTCTTGACTTTTGTAGTTGGGCTCATCATGGAAACACAAAATGTAGTCCTATGGACACAGAGAAAACAGTAATGTTTCCAAAGGGCTGGTGTTAGCATTTTGACCCTTTACTTCAAGAGCTGGGAGAAGCCAAAGAGCCTTGGTTTCACTATGTAAGAACTGGACATCATTGTGAGCATCTAAACAGATAAAACATTGCACATCAGTGTATTAGTGTTGTTATTGCTCTCTCACCCCCATTCCCATAGTGCATAAGGCTTTCCTAGGGAGGTTGGAAGCTACGATCCTGATCTTTCTAAACTCAAACCTGACCATTTTCTTCCCCTGCCGAAAGCCCAAGAATTGATCTCTCCAGGTAAAGCTCCATTCCATGCATAACCATGAGCCTCTTTCCAAAAACCTGGAAACTTGGAAAATTTTAAGATACTTCCCTATGGTACAGAGATTAGTTTAGTATTAGTTAGAGATTGCATATTAATTTAAATAGATTGAAATATATTCTTGCTGTATGTAGGCACCAATTTTTCAACTCACCTGCAAATGTTAGCATCTCATATTTTTCTATAAAAATGTTTTCTATATATAAGCAATTGCTAATACAATATAGGAAGATGATAAATACGTTTGGATAATTTTATAAATTAAAGATAATTGATATGGAGTTAATTAAGCACACTTTTTTTTTTTTTTTGGTGGTACTGGGGGTGGAACCCAGAGGCTTTCTACCTCCGGGCCATACTCCCAGTCCTTTTTTATATTTTATTGGTAAACAGGGTCTCACTAAGTTGCTGAAAGCCTCACTAAGCAGCTGAGGCTGGCTTCGAACCCATGTGATCCTCCTGTCTCAGCCTCTCAAGCACGGGGATTACAAGCGTGCACCACCACGCCCAGCTAAGCACACTTATTTAAAAAAAAAAAAAAAAAAGCTTTAAAATTCAACAAATGGGCCCTAACTCTCTTGGTGGTAGAACAGTGAATCATGAGAAACCAAATCTGTTCTCCTTGATCTCAAAACTTTTTTGTTGCTGCAAGTCACTTTTGGTGTCTCTAGAAACACCTACCCGAAATTTATAAAGTAGCATTCTCTTATTTAGGGAATGAAGTGAGTACTACTCCTTTTAGGAGAAAGAAAGTGGTCCATGCTTCTCAATCAGCTAAGCATTTGCTCTCCATTCAATACGCCACAAACCGCAGTAATAAAAAGCATGGTGCAAGGCATGATTCTCATTACAGTATGTAGAGAGAATTCTAGCGTGGGTCTTCTGTGGCTCAAGCCAAGGAGTCAGCAGGGATCACTCCTTTCTGGAGGATCCTTTCCTTGGGGAGATTCCTTTCCTTGCCCTTTCAAGTCATTGGCAGTGAGAATAGCCAAAGCACTCCTCAGCAATAAGAACCTTGCAGGAGGCATCACAGTCCTTGAGTTCAAATTATAATATAGAGCAATAAGACTAGAAACAGCATGGTATTGGCACCACAACAGGCACACAGACCAGTGGAACAGAATGGAAGATACAGAAACAAACCCACACACCTAGAGTCAATTAATCTTTGACAAAGGGGCCAAACTCATAGGCTGGAGAGAAGATGGCCTGTTCAGCAAATGGTGCTACTAATTTGTAGAAAGATGAAACTAAATCCTTACCCCTCACCATGCACAGGAATCAACCTGAGATGGATCTAAGACTTAGAAATTAGACCAGAGACTGTGAAGTTATTAGAGTGGAGTATAGGCTCGACACTACAACATACAGACAGAGCCAGTAGCTTTCTCAACAAAACCTCCAAAGCGCAGGACATTAAAGCAAGAATTAACAAGTGGGATGGCATCAGACTAAAAAGTTTCTTCTCATCAAAGGAAACCATCAGGAACCTAAAGAGGAAGCCTACAGAATGGCAGAAGATCTTTACCAGCCACCACTCAGATAGAGGGCTAATATCCAGAATATACAAGGAGCTCAAAAGACTCTACACTAGCAAAACAACCCAATCAAGAAATGGGCAACTAAATTGAATAAACACTTCACAAAAGAAGAGATACAAATGGCCAATAGATACACAAAAAGATGTTCAACATTATTAGCCATCAGGGAGATGCAAATCAAAACTACGCTGAGATGCCATCTAACCCCAGTCAGAGTGGCAAGCATAAAGAAATCAAATAACAAAAGCCGGTGAGGATGTGGGGAAGGAGGAACTCTTTTACACTGTTGGTAGGAGTGCAAACTAGTTCAGCCATTATGGAGGTCAGTGTGGAGATTTCTTAGATAACTGGGAATGGATCCACCATATGACCTGACTATACCACTCCCGGGTATCTTTCCAAAAGGGTTGAAATTGGGGAACTACAGTAACATATGCATACCCATGTTTATAGCAGCACAATTCGTAATAGCTAAAATATGGAACCAACCCAAGTCCCCATCAACAGATGAACGGATTGAAAAATTATGGGAAATACACACAATGGAATTCTACTCAGCAATAAAGAAGAACAAAATCATGCCACTAGCAAGAAGATAGAAAGACCTGGAGAATGTTATGTGAGATCAGCCAAGCACAGAAAGAGAAAGGACATATGTTTTCTCTAATTTGCCCAAACTACCGACTATTAGAAACACCAAAGGGACTCCAGATAATGATGGGGAAATCTAAAAGCTGAAATGGAAGGATAGGGGAAAAGGCGAGGTTGATTAATGGAGGAGCTACATACATATATGTATAAAAGTATGAATATAGCATGGTTAACCTGGACACTTATTGTTGGGAAGGGAAAAGGGGATGTGGGGGAGGAGAGGGCACCAAACACATTCTGAATGTATGCCATTTTCAAAATGATCCACATAAAAATAAAAAAAATAGAAACAAAAGAATCAAAATAATCTTGTAAATTTTCTTAGGAAGATGCACACAGGATGTGATATGGAAAAATATCAAAAAACAATACAATGAAAATCATATTTTCTTGTCCTTTTTATCAGAACAAAAGTTTTATCAAAAATTTGTGCCAGGGTGCATACTTGTAATCCCAGCATTCGGGAGGCTGAGACCAGAGGATCACAGTTCATGGACAGCCTCAGCTACTTAGTGAGACCCTTTGCAACTCCCTGAGACCCGTTTTCAAAATAAAGAATAAAAAATAGAGCTGGGGGTGCAGCTCAGAGGTAGAATGCCCCTGAGTTTCATCCCCAGTACTGCAAAAAAAAAAAAAGTACCAGATTTGGTTTCCAAAGGAAATAGAAAATGTGCTGAGTCTATCACCTGAAATTTGCATTTTACTCACTAAATTCCAAGCCTCCTTCTCCCCAACTATTGCAGATATCTTTTCCAAGTCAAAATTCCAAAGACAAAGTGCATTATATAAGTTATGTTAGATTGTATTATTAGTTTACCTCTTAGGGCATAACAATGTGTACTTAGAGGAAAAACTTGTAGTACTGGAAATGGTAAGACAGAAAGACCCATAAGGGCATGCTTGGATAATAAGCCCATTGCCAAATTCATATTATAGCACATTTCTACACTGACCACTCCAATTTGTAAAGAATCAGAGCTTAATTGTTTCAATGCACCAAGGTTGAGTGATGTAGAAAAAGAGGGGAAGGCACTTGAACACTGGAGAAAATCAAACTCTTGAGCACTGAGAAAACTGCATGAAAAAGTAAAGTCTAATTTGGGAGAGCCCTTCCATATTCCCTGCAAATTTTGTGGTAAAGGTGACGAGCTATTCATGGCGTCTTGAATGTGATGACATTTCTTCAATAAACTGTAAGAGGAGAGAACATCAAACATTGGGCAGTTAGCCTGCAGAGATAAAGAGACAATGGGACCCATTCAGAATTAAACAGTTATAAATGTACAAGTCCCCCCCCCCCTTATCATTGTCTCTGACTATTCCTTGAACAATGGATATATCCTGGTTATTTATAGCCTCTTGACTCTTTATTTGAAAATCTGGTATTTGAAAAGACAGTAAAAGCATACAGAAATGTTTTATTCTGTCTGTCAAGTGTAAGCCAATTCTTAACAAATCCAAGTATTTCTAAAACTTAATTTCTGGTCCCCCATTTTTAAATATGTGGTCTAGAACTACCTAAGGGGAGAAGACTTAGATGTTAAATATCTAAATCTATACTATATTTTTGTATTCTTGCTAGAAAAGTCAAGGCTGCTGGAAGACCAGTAATATTCCTGAGTAATTTTATTTTATTATGCTTGATGCAAAAAAAAAGTGAAAAGAAAGAAAGAAAAAATTTAAATATACCAATTGAAAAATGAAGCTGTTGTGAGCTGATCTCTGTGGAATCCCTTCAGTACAGAGAGGGAAAATATCAAAAGCAGCAAATTAAATTCAAGATAATCAGCCCTATGGCTTTTCCTCTGTGGATTCTCTAATCTGCCTCTGCCTAATTGCATTCATTGTAGGGCATATTATTTTTGTTTTCCCAGTAGTGGATTGTTTTTTAAATTTTTAAATTGGGGGAGTTCATATTATAATCACTCTTTCTTTATGTTATAAAATGTCATGATTTCAAAAAGGGAAATTTCATGGACTTATGTAGTGTCAATCATCTCTCTTTATGAGAGTGTTTGTCATTCATTTTGTTTAAAATGGGCTTGGGGAAAATATTCTTTATTCTGAGAGCAGTTGGTTTCTAAGCCATTTATCTACCTGATTTGCATAAGAGTATAGTTAACGGGATGTTGATGCATTTGGGAGTGGAATTGTGCTCTGTCCAAATGTGGCTATTTTATATTCCGATTATATCCTTTCAACTAGCTAAACAGGAATATATAGGAACCACTCCTCCGCCTTCACACCCAAACTCCAAACTCACACATCTTCACAATTTAGCACTTGTAAACAAGATTCAACTTCATATCTGTGCATGGTCTCTCTAATTCTTCCATTCTTTTGAAGTACAAGTAACTCAATAATTAACACTCCTATGATGCTTCCTTAGAACCCTGTAAGTATGTGTAATTCATGAGATGACCCTGCCTGGCAGCACTGAGGACCTCATCTCAAATACAATAGAGAAAATAGAAAAAAACAGAAGTGGCTGAAAAAAGTATGTTCACCCAGAATCAGAATCACAAAATTATTTACTCAGCTCTCCTGTGGACAAGACTTTATGCTAGTCTTTGCATAACAATTAACTCTACCCTGACAGCCTGTCAATAACAGATCTCAGGGAAATCACTATATATGAACCATAACCATTTTGGATAAGCCCTAAATGGAAGCTTCATTCTTGCAAACTTAAGATAGCTGTAAACTGCTTTTATTTTCATCTCACTTAATAGAAGAAGGGCACAAGCATGTACAGTAAAATTAGCCTTTTCTTTTAGACCCTGAGAATTTTGCTCACCTGAAGAAGAAAAGAATGAATCTTTTCCCCTTCGTTTTGTGTTACTTGAGCTCCAAAAGGACTAGATGAAGTTGGTTGCATTGGTGAGGGCAGATTTTCACTAAGTCCACTGATTCAAATGCCACTCTTCCATAAACAATCTTGCAGACAGAATCATAAATGTTTTACCAGTTACCTGGACATCCTTTAGTCCAGTCAGGTGGACATATAAAGTTAACCATCATAGCTGGGCGTGGCGGCGCACGCTTGTCATCCCCACTCTTGGGAGGCGGAGACAGGAGGATCGCACAGGTTCGAAGCCAGCCGCGCTGCTTTAAGAGACCCTGTTTCCAAAGAAAAGTATAAAATAGGTCTGGGAGTGTAGCCCAGAGATAGAAGGGTTTCCAGGAACCCCAATACCACCAAAAATAAAAAATAAAGTTAACCATCATAAACATCATTCAAATATATACAAAATCATATCATACTTCACTGTGGTGTAATAATTGAGGTTATAAACTCAGACTTAAGGTCTAAGTGAACCTAAAGTTTAAACTCAGTTTCACTACTTACTAAGGCTCTAATTTAGGGGAAGGTAATTTGGTTTTGCTTCACTTTATCTTCCTCATTGAAAACTACAACTAATAATATATTACCTCTCAGGGTTGTTGTGAGGTAAATGATATAATATATACAGCTTTTAGCTCGAAATTTAATGCACAGTAAGTGCTAGGACATCTTGTGCAGTACATGGAAGTGAGGGTAAGGTAATCATCTTCAGGGGAGAAGCACAAATACTAGCGCTATTTTGAAAATGTGAGCATCAATGCCCAATGAGCTAAGTTGCTCAAGACCATACAGACAATTTGTGAGAGGATCAGGCCTGGATGTTGACCCCAAGCAGTCTACCATTTTGTAAGCTCCAAATGGTTAGTGGATATATAACATTAGATGATAGTAGACAGATAGGTAGATGAATATACATATATAAATGCTTTGAAGCTGGGTGTGGTGGTGCACACTTGTAATTCCAGTACTTGGGAGGCTGAGACAGGAGGATCACGCAGGTTCGAAGCCAGCCTCAGCTACTTAGTGAGGCTCTCAGCAACTAAGTGAGACCCTATTTTCAAATAAAATATAAAATAGGTCTAGGAGTGTATCCGGAGGTAGAAAGCCCCTGGGTTCCATCCCCAGTAAAAAAAAAAAAAAATGCTTTGATACTTCATATAATACTTTCCTACATTATTTCGATGAACACATTTCCAGAATTTTAACTAATAACCAGAAAAGTGAGCTGCTGATGAGATATGATTTTGTATATATTTGAATGATGTTTATGATGGTTAACTTTATTTTTTATTTTTAAGTAGTGAAACTGAGTTTAAACTTTAGGTTCACTTAGACCTTAAGTCTGAGTTTATAACCTCAATTATTACACCACAGTGAAGTAAGACATGTGATAATGCTTTGAGTATAATAAAATACATAAGAAGATAAAAGATCATTCTTTTTCATAAACAGGATTGAATTGTTATCTAATCATAAACGGACAGTCTTCATCTTAGCCATGCTAAATAGAAAATATGTACAAACATGTGTCTTTTAACGTAGCATGCTCATCTCACTGCAGGTTATAAGTACCCAGGAGGAAAGATAAAGATATAAAGAGAAGGCCAGGTGTGGTGGTGCACACTTTTAATCCCAGCATTCAGGAGGCTGAGACTGGAGGATTAGCTACTTAGTGAGGCCCTTTGCATCTCAGTGAAAACCTGTTTTGAAAAATAAAAAAAAGACTAAAAAATAGGGCCAGGGGGTGTATCTTGGAGGTAAATGCCCCTGGGTTCCATCCTCAGTACTGCAAAGAAAAAAAAAAAAAGATATAAAGAGAATATGAAGGAGAATCCAGGAGAAAACAGAGGAGAAGCAGCAAAGCAGCTTAAGAAACTAACAATGCATGTTTTGAGTAAGCAAGGACCAGTAAAAGGATTGTCATAGCTAATCCTGATTGGACCAAAGTTTTATTAATGAGTTTCATAAAATCAAACTTCTTTGTGCACAGTGATATCTAGCGCTCATCATTGATTATAATATGTCAAATACAGCAGGTTCTTTTATCAGAAAAATCAAATACTAAAGTTATGTCTACGGTTATCTTGAGTACTGAGAGCTTTCCTCCTTTATACCTACCCAAGATGCAATGTGTGTCTTTAAAGTGTTGGTAGCTAAGTCATTGACTTGTATATGAGATTACAAAAATGCTCTTTTGTCAGCACATGACTATATTGCTATTTTGCATGAAGATGGGTTTCTCCTTCACCTGTTCACTTCTGAGATTCAAACAGACAAGCTAAGTGCTTTTCAGGAACAAGGCACATGTAGAAGAGCCTAGAAAGTTTGATCAAATATAAAGTCATGATCAAATTATAAAAGTCATGATCAAAAATCATGATCAAATATAAAGGTTAGAAGAAGGAAAACACTAACTCAAAGATGCTCCACAAGAGAAGCAATCCTTTGGCATCCCGTAAACATCTCTGCTTCTTAAAGATTTGCTGTGCATATTAGTATAGTGGGCTCTGAGTGGTCATGTGATTATGATTTTAAATATTTCACCATAGGATGTTTCAGTTATGTGAATAACTGAATCCCAAGACACACCACAAGAATCCCAAAACATATTTCAGTGGATTTTCATGTTAGAAAACAGTGACTATACTGAAAAAAGGAAGGAAATACAGTTTTGAACAAGGAGAAAAGTGTAGTGACCAAATTAACAGTGTTTTAAGCATCTGAAACACTTATATAATAGATTATGGTGATTTCCATCTTTACTGAAAAAGAACAAGTGTAAGTAGGCTTTAAAGCAACAAAATAGAAATTGTTAAAAGTAGAAAGAAGAAAAAAGTTTCTTAGTGTGAAACGCTAAAACGGTTAATGAGTATAGGCACAACTCAGGTTGTTAGGAATGCCAAAGATAGTCTGTGTATAATACAGTAGAGAACTAAATAAGAGAAGTTAAAAAGATTCCATCTCACCCAATAATTGCTTACTTATCTATACCTAATGTTCTTTTTATTTCGATCCAGGAAGACTACAATCTCCAAAATAAGCACTTTATGGAGCAAAGATAAAGATAGAAAATATTCATTGAGGTCCATAAAACCAAATCTGCATCATTATCAAATGTTTTAAACATGACTTAGTAGAAAGACCATGAAGGAAATGAAGACCACCCAAGTGAGAACAAGCAAAAGCCGTTTGATGAGAGTTGGCTACAGTAAGAAAATCAGCTGCCAATGCTTGTGTTAGAGGCTTAGAGGCAGGCAGAAGAAGGGAAAAACTGAATAGTGCATAAAATGCAGGCATTAAGCACGTTCTGGCTGGACACCATTGCCGTGAGGAAGCTGTAGGCAGGCTGATATGGTCCCCCGGACTGCTGTTGATGTGGACCAGGGGAAGGATGGACAAAACTGGGTATCCTGTCAGGAGATCACCACAGAGGCCCAGGTTGGAGAAATTGCTGACTTGAGCGGGAGGGTAGCAGCCCGCCCAGGCGGGGAGATGTAACAGGAATCTGGGGATGCTTCGAAGGTAGGGTAGTAGATCTGGATTTTGACAGCCAGAGTAAAGCCAAAGATGTCTGTGAGTATTTTTTGTCTGAGAAAATAGGAGGTTGGAGGGGAAATTTATGGAAATTGTAAAGGCCATTGGTGGGACGATGGGTGGAGTGAAAATGAAGAGCTCAGTTGGGACATCTCAACATAGAGATCTAGAGAGGGTCGCACATAGAAATTAGGTTGTCAGGAGGCAGGTCAGAGAGAGGTTGACTGATGGGGCTGGTGAAACTATGGAACAAGACCCTTGCACCTGAGAATGAGATGGGTCTCAGTGGAGCTTCCCTCTCCCTAGAGGTTGTCTGGGTTACATCTGTAATGTCTGAGGATACTGAGGGCAGGCATTGTCTAGCTCTCTTAACTGGTAAGTATCTGAGCTCAGAGCGACTCTTATCTGCTCTGGCTGCTATAACAAATAGCACAGTATGGGTGGTTCAAACAACAGAAAGTTTCACTTTTTTTTTTTTTTTTTGGTACTGGGGATGGAACCCAGGGACATTATACCTCTGAGCTACACCCCCAGCCCTATTTTTCATTTTGAAACAGGGTCTCACTGAGTTACAAAGGGCCTCACTAAGTACCTGAGACTGTCCATGAACTAAGACCCTCCTGTCTCAGTCTCCCAAGTGCTGGGATTGCAAGTGTGCACCACCACACCTGGCTTGGTTCCACAAAATTCTGAAGCTTGCAAGTCTAGGACATAAACAGGGTGGGTGGGTTCTCTCTAGGCTCTCTCCTTGCTCTGCAGTTGGCCACCTTCTCATGGTGCCCTCACATGACCATTTGTCTATTTTTTTTTTTTTTTGGTGTTACTGGGGTTCCTGGAAGCTCTTCTACCTCCAGGATACACTCCCAGACCTATTCTATATTTTGAAACAGGGTCTCTTAAACCAGCGCAGCTGGCTTCGAACCTGCGCAATCCTCCTGTCTCCACCTCCCAAGCGCAGGGATGACAAGTGTGCGCCACCACGCCTGGCTTCTCTATGTTCTTGAACACACCAGGCAGACTGGTTTGGGGCTTCACCTGAAGATAATAATTTTAATTAATTATCTTTTTCAGGACCCAGTATGCAAATATGAGAGTGTTCTAAGATACTGGCGGTTAGGGATTCAACATATGAACTTGGGCAGGGGATGAGTACCTAATTCGGTCCACAACAAGACTTGAATCTAGATCTCTTCCTTTTCCCCCTCTTCCTCCTTTATCCTGGGGATTGAACCTCCAAGGACATTAATACCCCCTAGCTACCTCCCCTAGCCTTTTCACTTTTTTTTTTTTTTTTTTTTTTGAAGCAGGGACTTACTAGATTGCTGAGAATCTCACTAGGTTGTTGAGGCTGGCCTTCGACCTGCGACCGTAGCTTACCAAGTACTGGGAATACAGGCATTTGCCACCATGCTCAGCTGAATCCAGATTTCCCAATTCCCAATTAATTCCTATTCCCAGTACACCAAAGAAACAGAGTCCTATTGGCTCAAAATACCACCTACTTGGTCAGTTCAAATTGTTAAAAATCAAATTTGCCACACTTTCTCAGGGCACTTTCCATTCCTTTTCCCTACATGTTCTTTTTTTCCATAACTAACTTTTTAAAAAGCATATACTTTCATTTATTTTACGTATTGTCTAATTTTTCCATTAATATGTAGTACATGAGAAATTAGGATTTTCCTCTTTGACTTACTGCTGTATCTCTGACACACAGAGCCTCTCACGTCACAGGTGCTCAATAAATATTTTTGATTACAGGTACAAATATGTAGATGCATAAATAAATCTAAGTAAAATATCCTAACCCACTTGAATGCTGGTGCTAGATAAGCCATCCCTTAGCAAACCAAGAGAAATGTACATTCTGAAAACAGGTCCTCCATCTGTCCCGTCATATAAATAATCCACACAAGAGAACAAAGCATGGCAGCCTCCCAGAACCACTAAGCTTTTGTTCCATTGCAGTTCTTTTTTATTTTTTTCCTGTGTGGTACTTGGGCCTTTCAAAGTGGAGCCCATAGAATTATGCTTTTTGTATCTCTGCAAGGCAGCCATCAAGTATGCAATGTCACCAAACAGAACCCATGAAGAAACAGTTGTTAAGTTAGCGGGAGTTGATCAAATCCTGGAACAGTGCTCCAGGGCCCATCTGCAAAACTTGCCTTGTGGAGAACAGCCCAGGGCCCTGCATGGGAGTGCACACGCTCCTATGTACTGGTCTCCAGTGGGATGGTCTTGTGCTGGGGACGGAAGGTTTTTTTTTTTTTTTTTTTTTTGGTTGTTGTTTATTTTTAATAACACAATACTGAAATGAGTTCTTCTGTCTTCTGGCAATCTATCTTGTAGTGTGGGCTGGAAAAAAATAGTAGGAAGAGAGAAGAGGGATTCGGTAAATATAGCAAAAGAAACAAGGAGGATGTTGGAAGCAAAGCTATTGTGTTTGTGAGTTAATATTTCCTGTTTCTCTTCTGTAGCAGGTTTCTATGGCTGCCATAACAAAGTACTACACACTGGGTGGCTTAAACAGCAAAAAGGGGTACTATTTCACAAGACTAGGGGTTGGAAGTCTGAAATCAAGGTTTCAGCAGGGCCACATTTCTCGGCAACCTGTAAGGGAATCCTGTCATACCTCTTCCTGGCTTCTGGAGGATTACTGACTCTTTGGGGCATTTCTCAGCTTAAAGCTACACAGCTCCAGCCTCTTACCTTTATCAGTATGTGACCTTTTCCTTGTGTGTCTCTGTCCTCACATGGCCATCTTCTTAGAAGGACACTAATCAAGCCAAGCACAGTGGCAGGAAGGTCACGGATTTAAGGCCAGACTCAGCAACTTACCAAAAACTCACAGCGATTTAATGATATTATATTTCAAAATGAAAAATAAGCCGGGCATGGTAGAATGCACCTTTAATTCCAGTTCCTGGGAGGGTGGGTGAGACAGGTGAGTCAAGATCAGCCCCAGCAATTTAGTGAGACTTTAAGCAACTTAGCAAGATTCTGTTTCAAAACAAAACTAACTAACTAACTAAATAAATAAATAAATAAATAAGGGCTGGGGTTGTAGCTCAGAGGTAGAATACCCTTGGGTTCAATCCCCAGCACCATATACACACATACATGATTGTCTCTGGGTTCAGTTCCCCACTGCCACCACGTACATACATACATACACACATATGTACAATAGGGGCCCATCCTTCTCCATGTTGACCTCATCTTAATGTATTATCTTTAGTGGCCCAAACTCCAAATAAGGTCACATTCTGAGGCACTGAAGATTAGAACTTCAGCAGATTGGTTTTCTTGGAGCAAGACAATTCATTCCATAATACATTCCTAGGAGAACCTCAGAACCAATTAGAATTTTTTTTAAAGCTTTTCTTTATAGAGCCAAAAATCAATGTTTTTTAAAAATCTGACATAAACCCACAATGTTAAGGGACTAAAAATTGGGTACATCTGGGAGTATGTGAGAATGTTAGTTTTACCATTCAGAACAGGAGACAGAACAAAGAGAATAAGGTCAGGGATTACCCTGTGTTCACCCCTTTTTGATGCTGTAACAAATACCTGGATGATAGACTTGTGAAGAGTAGGAGGTGAACGCTGGCTGGTGGTTTAGAGGATACAGTCCATGAACAGGCAGTCCTGCTGCATTTCGGCCTCCCACGACGGCTGCAGGGAGCAATGGTGGGAGAATGTGGTGGAAACCGTTCACCTCATGGCAAGGCAGCAAATGGAGAACAGGGGGGGCCAGAGTCGCACAGTCCCTTCAAAGTGAGGCTCCCAGCAACCTGCAGACCTCCAGTCAAAGGAACCTGTGCCTTTTAAGGCGCCTCCACTCCCCAATAGTCGTACCATGGGCACCAAGCCTCTAAGACATGGGCCCCTGGGGGACACTGATATTACAAACTATAGTGCTCCTCCCCCTGTGAAAATGTGCCATGAAATAAGGAAAAGGATAAATGCTATCAGGATTTTAGTTCCTATAGATAAAATAAATAAATATATAAATATAACCCAGTCAGACTACGATTGAGCTGTCCAGCTTGAAGGTCTAGGCAGGGGAATATGGAGGGAGAGCCTCACCAATATTCTCCCTGTGTTCTTTTTTACAAGCACCGAAATAAGGCAGGAAACCAAAAAAAAAAAAAAAAAAATGTGTGTGTTATTGTGCAAGCCAGGTGTGCAGAAACACAGCTCTCCTTTTTGTGCAGTTCCACCTGGCCGCACTTTCAAACATTCTTCCAGGGAACAACGATGCGTTGCAGTCAGTGGAGGATTGTGTCACTCAATAAGTTTATTTACTTGTTTGTTTATTAATTTATTTGTAGTACTGGATATTGAACCCAAGGGCATTTTACCCCTGAGCTACATACACCCCTAGTTCAATTATATCTCTTTTATTTTGAAACAGAATCTCTCTAAGCTGCTTCTTCTGAAGCAAATTTTGTCTGTTTCTTAAACCATATGTGCCCAAAGAAAGTCTCTCCTGATGCCTTTGGCCATATCCCTGGATGCCTCTTGCAGCAAAGTTGAATTAAAACTCTGTAGGAAGGCAGGTGCTTGGGAGCTGTGTGTCCTTTCCTCTGGGTCCTGCAAGGAGGGCAGGGCTTCTGAGGTCCTGCATCACTCTATACTTCACTGAGTTTTCCATCTTCCTTACCCAAGGACTAAGCCCAGGGCCACTTCTCAGGGAAAGGATGCTAACATGGAAGTAGAAAAGATACTCTCATCACCATTATCCCCCCACATCTCTCACTGATGTTATCAGCTCTGAAGGCTTTTGAAGCTTCAAGACCCTGTCTCTCCTTTCCTCCTGTACCCACGCTTCTCTGAAGGACCCACTTGTACAGGGAACGCCAGGGAATAAAAGTGGGAAATGGAAAACACGTGGGATGTGTGTTCAAACATGACCCCACAACATGAACACTGCATTAATAACCAACATCTGTCAACCATCAAGTAATTTCCAAATTGCATCCTGTCTGGGATGCCTTTTGAATTCCATGAAATCATTCAGTAAACAGACCTCCCTGTTTCTTATCCAAATTAAATAGGATTGGTAAGGCAAAACTTGTAGCACAGTGCTCAGAATATGGTAATCATGGAAAAGTGTTACTAGTGTTCACAGAATTATTGTATTTTCCCATTTACCTGGTGCAGGCAGCTGCGTGTGTGTGTGTGTGTGTGTGTGTGTGTGTGTGTGTGTGTGTGTGTGTGATTCTCCTGAAGAGCCCGTATGAACTGTCTTTGAACTTCTCCTCCTTTCCTCTATGAAAGGTGATGTCCCCCGGATTCTAAAATCTTTTGAAGTCATTCTTTTTTATCTTTGTCAAGGGAAATGCCTCCAAGATAACTGAAAACCACAGATAGAACCCATGCGGAATGCTTGATTTATCAGTGGCAAATTTTAAAAAAAGAGGTTGAATTGAATTGTGAGTGTAGTAAAGGACTTGAAATTGCACTAATGAGCTAAAAATCAATGCTCAGTATGTGAATTGGGGAAAGCCTTGAGACAACAGGAACAGAAACAGTGTCCCGTTTCATGCACAGAGGCCATGATGTTTTTTATCTGTTTTATCATTTAATTTCCCTTCCCTCTCTGGGCCTCCAGCCACAGAAGCTTCATGCTGCTTGGCCTGAACCATCAGAATCTTTCTCTGTCCCTTGTTTTCCCAGCTGGCAGCAATACCACCCTAACTGCCTTGTGAAAACTTGTTTTCTCTGGTGGCTCTTCATTGCCTTGAGAAACATCCCAGAGGGTTTGGGTGGCTTCTGTCAAGGGGGATCTAGAGGAGAGATGAGCTTGCTTTTGGAAGTCAAGTCACACTTGGGTGGTTCCTCCCTAATTGCAAATGTACTTCTTTCAGCAACTGTAAGAAGGCACTCTTCAAAGAGGGCTCCTCAAAGACTTCATAGTGCTGGAGGGTATTCGAGAGGCTCAGCATCCCTGCTGGGATGCCTCAACTGAAAGGTCCTGAACTAGAAGGCCTATTTTCTTTTAAGATGCCACCCCAGAGAGAGCTTTTATCACAATAGTTCCTACTGTTCAGGGGAGACTGAGAGCACCAACTCAGAAAGGAGGCCTCCCTTTTACATATCATTTGGGGAAAGCTTTCCCAGTGTTTCCTCCCAACTTGGAAAGCCATCCTTCTATCACTTAGGCAAATAATCCAGTCACAATTCCTTGTCCCATAGTTACCTATTCAAGTGTCTGCTACAAATTGGAATGATCGAGGAGGTCTCTGTTATCAGAAAGAACATATGAACTCTTATGGTGAAAGCAGAGGCTATACAGGTAGTCTATTTTTATCTATAGTCTTGCTTTCTACTCTTTCATATACCTGAGGTAATCCACAGTTTGAAAATATGAAATGCAAATTTTCAGAAATAAAGAATTGGACTGAGGAAATAAAGATTGGAAATAAAGATTGGACTAAGGGGCGTGCTATCACTGAGCTACCTCCTAGCCCTTCTAGTTCCTCATTTTTTATTTTGAGACAGGGTCTTGATAAGTTTCCCAGGCTGGCCTTGAACTTACAGTCCTGTGGCCACACTGGAATTACAGTTGGATATCACTGTGCCTGAGAATAAATTGTAAATTTAAAATGTTGCACCATTCTGAGTAGCATTGATAACAGGGTTCCTCCTCTTATGGAGGTCTTGTCCGGTAGATTTTTGACGGATGAAGTCCAAGGACTAAATGAAGTGTATAGAAATATGAAAATTTACTTGTAAACCAAGGAAAGATAAAAAGCAAAATTAGCTCCCCCAGAACAGGAAGGTGGGTCCCCCCAAAAGAGTAACTATTGAAGCTCTTAGGAGATGAGCTTTTATCATCTTATCCCCATCTCCTTTTTTGTGATTGGTCAGATTTTTGACAAGTAAAGTCCAAGGATTAACAAAATGTATAGAAATATGAAAGTTTTTTTGTAAGCCAAAGAAAGATAAAAAGCAAAATTAGCTCCCCAGCACAGGAGTGAAGGGTTGCCCCCTAAAGAGCAACTATTGAATTCCTTAGGAGATGAGCTGTTATCACCTTGTCCCCATTTCCTCTTTTGTAATTGGTCAGAATTGGGTCTCGGAGACCCAGTGTCTTTTTCCCAGGTTCAGTCCTTGATTTGAATGGTTATCTCATGGGCTGGTTGACGCTAATCTCCTGGCACCAGCATGAGCTTGCTCCCCCCCCCCCCCACCACCATCTTTCTTTCCAGGTTATCCTCAGAATGCAGCCACAAAAGAGGTTCAATTTTTGTTTTGATGTCCATAGTCTTTGTCTCGTCCTTACCCTTATATATTATTAACCTTTGCTGTCTCAGCCTTGTAGTTCTCCTATTGTAGGTGTGTGCCACTCCCAGCTTATATTTATTCTAAATAATAGCCCTAACTGGTATGAACTAGTGACCCACTGTAGCTTTGATCTGCTTGTCCATAATGATTGAGTATCTTTTCACATGCTTACTATTTGTCTGTCATTGGAGAAATGTTTATTTAATTCCCTTGTCAATTTTTTTAATTGGCTATGTTTTTGAGTTGTAAAAGTTCTTTATATATTCTGAAATTAATCTCCCATCAGATATATAATTTGCAAATATTTTCTTTCATCCTGTGGATTCCTTGAGGCTCTGTTGGTAGTATCATTCTTCCTTGACTTGTTCCCTGGAATCTCCCTCAGGTATATATATTTGTCTTTTAGAGATTATCATCCTTCATTGATTAGTATTCAATGTCTTGAAAATATATTGGTTCATATATTTTGTCTAGTTTTTCTGTTGTTTCCAGTGAGAAACTCAATCTAATTTTTATTGCTTCACTCTGGCTATAAGAAGGTCTTCTCCTATTCTATTTTTTTTATTAACCAAAACATGCAGCTATTCCTACTGGCAGACTATTAGAAACATTTAGTCCCTTTTTATCCAAAGCAGTTGACATGACATTCGCCTGACATACAGAATAGCAGTATAATCTTCCATTCTCTGAGATACTCAAATACATTAAATGTTTAATACTGTACTGGAAAAAAAAAAGCAGATTACCAAAAAGTCAAACAGCAGAGAATGTCTTGTTCATCCCCCACAATATTTTATTATCATAGAGAGGCTACAATAGTCTTCCTCTACCATGTGTCCCCGGCCCCCTGATCTGCCCCTGGAGACCTCAGAATAGGCCACCACCCTTGAAATTGTATAAGCAGGTCTGTTGACAGGAAGTCGTTACCCTACCCTATCCAGATGGTAATGTTAGTTTGAGGACCATTGAATACCGGGACTTTCTCCAATTTATCACAATTAAACACCTGTGCTGAATAAGTTGCACAGCTCCACTGTGGATTGGAAGCCACGAAGTGGTAACCATCAAAATCTCTTTTTTATTTAGTGGGATAAATGGTGTGAGGGCACTCCAGATGTTGTTTAAAGAGAATTGTGATAGCAAGAGCAGGGAGGTCCTTTAGAGGGTTTGCTGAATCCTCCTGTCTGCATCTTCCTGGCTGTGTCTCCAACAGGGATGACACTCTATTTAAATACTGAGATGCTACATTCCTGCTTACCAGGTCCTTATTTTCATATTGTGGCAAGCCTATAATATGTTGTCCTGGACAGGGCATAAAATTTGTACATGGTGTTGCCTAAGGATTGAGAACATGGGTTTGGAAGTCAGACAGGCCCAGACTCAAATTCCAGCGATGCCACTTACTATGTGACCTAGTATGTAGTACTTAAGAAGTCTGGCCCTCAACTGCCGGCCACTTACTATAAAAAGAAAACATAATGCAGGACTTTGTGAGGATGCAGTGAGATATTAAGTGTAAACAGGCTGGGTGTGGTGGCACATGCTGGTAACTCTAGAGCATGGGAAGCAGAGAGAGGAGGATTGCAGATTCAAAGCCAGCCTTAGCAGCATAGCAAGCCTGTTTCAAAATTTAAAAATAAAGTAAAATTGGTGCTGGCTTCAATCCCCAGCACCAATATAAGTAAGTAACTAAGTAAGTACATACAGACAGACAGACAGACAGACGTACAGACAGACATACTACAGTTCCTAGTTACCATTAAATACAGTTAGCAAATTATGAACTACAGCTTGATTAGAGAAACAGCCTACAAGAAGTCCGTATAATGGAAGGCTTAGAGTTTTAGGAGACTGAAGCCAAAACAAGGGAGAAGAGTAGGGACAAGGACTAGCCAACATGACCTACTATAGTGATGATCAGTATCTCATCACACTGTAAATTTTGGATTTTGTATTTATAGCATCGATTTAAAACATTCCTAGTAAATAGCGGGCACCGACCAAGGTTTTCTATTAATTCTTATAGCCACCATGTGAGATATGTGCATTTTGGGCTTTGTTATATAAAAATGGAAATTGAGACTCAGGAAAGCTAAATGTTTTGTTTGACCTATGCAGTGGGTAGGCATTATATGTAAGATTTGGTTTGAAATTTTTATTGAATATAATAATTTTGGTAGACAGTGCAAAGAATGTTTTTATAGAGGTGATTGATTATTCATGATATATGGTCAGAACAGGTAGACCTATACTACAGTAACAAATAGCCCCTAGATTTCAGTAGCACAGTGCTCCAGATCTTCTTCACTCAGAAACCTAGGTTGCTGGATCATCTAACTTTCATGCCTCAACTTTCATAGTGCATGACACCACTATCTCCCTATCTCCTCCTGTCCCCACCTTTCTTCAAAAAATTAATACCTTTTTGCAAGCAATTTAAATACCTTTTGAGCATGGAAAAATGTAATTTGCAGACCAAAATCTATCTATTTCAATGACATTTTGACGAATCAAAGACTATGAAAACACTTCAAGCTCCTTAAAGAAAAGAATCATATCAAACTCTAGATATTACAATAACAGTGCTTCCTGTCCTCTTGAATTGCCTAGTTTCAATATAAAGCATCCAAATCAAAATCAAAGATAAGGCTTGACCACAAGAAATTTTCCAGGACAGTTTTTATTAAAGTTTTTTCTTCTTCTTTTTTTTATTAAAGGGCAGAATTTCAGCTTAATCTTCAGCAGAATGAAGGATTGTAACCCATTATATTGTCTAAAAGAATATAGAACTTGGCTTTGACACATGAGCAAAGTAAATTTTGGCTTTGCATATGCATTAGAAGATGCCCCTGAAAGGAGAGAATTAAAAACACTGGTGTTAGCTGCCATACTGTGTGCACAATGACCCACAATGCTTCTGGCTCACCACTGTGATAAATTTGTGCTTTTCTCCATCTGTCAGGGCCAGTTATGGGCCGTGAATTTAACAACTACATTTGCATATAGAAAGTACTGTTGACCTTTGGATTTCAAAGGACAAGGATTTAAAAGGACACTCACTCCAGAATACACCATTTAAAATGTGTGTCCCTGTAATTCTCTTGCCGCAGCCACACAAATGCAACCTGCTGCCAGGTCACAAGGAAAAGAGGAAGTATCTTCCTAAGTGTGAGATGCAAACATGATTTGGAAGACCATGGAAGTAAGGTCCAATTTCTCTTGACTCTTACTTCAAGCCTGGTATGGGTGCCATAATTGTTAAAATAGTGTAGAATTATGACAAGGTAGTTATTTTAAATAACATAATTTTAGAAGCATTTTTAACAACACATTTGGGTAAGGGAGTTAAGGGACCCGCCCTCTTTCTCTTCTCTCTTCAGTGTTGGGTATGTAGGAAGAAAACACCATATTTATTCTCTTCCACAGCCAGCTACCACTGGCTCCTTAACCACTGGGGCTTTCTGAGCGTGTCTTAGACTTGTGTGGTCCGTTCATTCATTCCTATATTCATTCATTGGTTCTTTATTTTTCCTACAATGATAACAACTGAGAAATGTGCATTAGGCTGTGTCCTGGTTGCTGGAATGTAGGTCTGAACTCCACCCCTGTGGGTCCCTGTCCCCACAGCCACAGGAAGCAAAGAAGCCATAAATGAAGAGGATGCTTCCAGGGAATGCAAGCACTATAAAGAAAGGAAAAAAGGGTGAAGTCAGAAGGCAGCTGAGTAGCCGTGGGTGAGCACTATGACAAAGGACCTTAAGAAGCTGCAAAGTGGTGCACGCCTGTCATCCTAGCCCTTGAGAAGCTGAGGCAGGAGTATTAGAGGGTTGAGACCAGCCCTAGCAACTTAGTGAGATCCTTAGCAATTTAGACCCTGTTTCAAAAAGTAAAAATAGGGCCGGAGGTCTAGCTCAGAACTAGACTGCCTCTGGCTTCAATACCCAGTATAAAGAAGGAGAAGGAGGTGGGGGAGGAGAAAGAAGAGGAAGAGAAGAAACTTCTCCAGAAAGATATTATGTTCAAACATGTGAGAAAATAAATTGAGAACAGAATCACAGATACATTGGAAAGTAGAACGTAAGCTTTGCTAGTTTACAAAACCCCTCTCTGTTTCGGCCAGTGTGGTGCTCTCTGCATTCTAATTTAACCTCCATCCCCAACACAGAGAGGAGATGTCATAGACTAGAGAAGAGCACAGGTCCTGAGGTCCCTTAGGACGGGACTGCGTCTGGCCCCCGTTGCTATCTTTTCTTGGAGTCTCAGTGTCCCCACCTGTAAAATGGGGCTACCTTAGTTAGGGCTCTGACAGGATGCAGATTCCTATCACATTAGGTTAACTGGAGGAGGCTGATTCTCAAAGGGCCTGGTCATAAAGGCGTGGGAGGGTGAGAGAGAGCAGTAGGCATCGCCCCAGAACTTGAAGCAGGAAGCGACAGAACTGGCATCCTATTTAGGCCTCAAACGACAAGGTGGGGAGATGCCACTGGCACTTGGAAAAAGAGAATCACTGCTAAATTCACCCTGGTCTGGTGGTAGTATTTTTACCCTGCAGTTTCTGGACATTTGTAATATTTCCTCATCCTAAGCAGTGATTGGCACTGTGTCTGGAGTGGTGTAGGTGAGCAGCAAACTCATAGTAGGTGTTAGACACAAAGGTGAAAGAGACAGCAGACACAGCTCAGCATGGGCACTGCACCGCCATCCACTTTCAGGTATTTTTTCCTCTCCCTATACAGTAACCTACTTTGAAAAGTCTCACATATTGTGATAATTTAACCCTATCTCTCTAAATGTGCATGCTTCCCGAAGAATCATTTGCAGTCTACCTCTATACCCTACCCTCCAAACTTTTCTTCCAAACTTCCTGTGGATTTTTGTGTGTGACTGATTTGTAGGCTGTCAACACTCGGTTCCTTCTCTCCCCTAGCCTGCCTTTCCTCCCATGTCTCTTTGGCTTTTAATCAGAATGACTATATCCACCCAATTACTGCCATTGGTCCCCACACCTCTTAGTCCAGACTTGTGCTCCACGTTTCCCAAATGTCACATGTGACTGGTTTTCTTGTGTCTAATCTGGCCTCTTCACATAGCAGCTGGATTAATCTTTTCTTTTTTGAAGTGTATCAAATCAGCTCATTTTCTACTTGAAACCGCTTCCTTGATAGAGTTTGAGGATCTGCATTTTAAATATACTATCCAAACCACTCTGGACTACTGATCTAGGAAGTGTTTCCTTAGCTGGGATACTGAAATAGCTGCCTACTAGAGTTTTTCTCTCCCAAATTAGTCCTTTCTCCCTCCCTCCCTCCCTTCCTTCCTTCCTTCCTTCCTTTTCTCCTCCTCCTCTCCCCTCCATTCCTCTGACAAACTATGGTATCATACACACTGGAGTTCAAAACCCATCTTTGTATCTTACTAATATGGAATAACATACTGAATCTCTTCATCTAGATATCAGGATAAAATATCTACCTCATACCATCAAAGTGAGCATTAACAAGGAAAATATCAACAAAACTTCCCCTGTGCCTGACACACACTAAGGCCTTAGTAAATGCTAGCCATTAGTGCTGTATTATGGGGTTTTATTTGTTATTGTTGTTGTTTTTAATTACCTCTCAAAAATTATTCTCCACCATCTTGTATCTCATTAAGATGTATGAATACAATGCACCAGTAAAAAAAAAAAAATTTAAATGTAACTAACAGGCATCAAAATGAGTATCTTTAAAAATTGCTTCTGATTAGACTGTCAAGCTCTATAAAACTTAATTATAAGACGTTCTCCAAGATTAGAGTCAAGACACAGAGCTGTTCATATGATCTTTAAAGCAGAGTAGCCTCTCTGTTTTTCTTGAATATATTTTAATCATATCTTCCAGTGCAAAATGGATGATTTTTGTTGTCATGGAAGGGGGAAAAAAAAGGGCCAGGGTTACAGAGACATCTTTCAAGGTTGCATTCATCTTGACAAACCCAGGTACATTTCACCCAAGTGTCAAGAAGCTAATAAAAGCAGCTGCCTTGTTAATGACAAATAGTTTGATCACTGGGAAAGCAGCATGAGCTACTGGCAAAATTCCATCATCAAACAACACTGATGGATGTGGCGAGGTTTCAACAATGATCGTGTGAAGGAACAATCACACTCTAGTGCATCCGCTGGGCGATATTTCACCCAAGACCTGGATGATGCCACTGATGGGGCATGTAAGGAATCCCTTGCTCTCAGCTTACGTGCAATACATAAGTGGAGGAGTGCTTGACAAGTTTGATTCTGTTTATCCAGGTGATAGGAGAAGAGATATGCTTGTTGGTGGTTCACAATTCTTTTCTTGCCATCTATGAGTAACCTAGAAAACATACCATTGAAATCATCTTGTAGGAATCCTATGACCCATATGAAGCCAGAATGGGTTTTGCTTTGCAACAAAAAGAATTTAAGCCAGGCATGGTGGCACATGTCTGTAATTCCAGTACTTAGGAGGCTGAGAAAGGAAGTTAAGGCCAGCCTCAGCAATTTAGAGAGTCTCAGAAACTTAGACTCTGTTTCAAAATATAAGTAAAATAGGGCTTAGGGTGTAGTTTGGAGGTAGGATGCCCCTGGGTTTGATTCTAGTAAAAACAGAGAGGGGAGGGGGGGGAGAAGAGGGAAGAGGGAAGAGAGAAGAGAGAGAGAGAAGCTGCACCTAAATGCCAATGTGTAAGATGTTTTACTCACCAAGAAAGCTTGATGAGTGAACTAAAAGCATTTTCTACTGGCTTGGATTCATTTTTTAAAAAATTGTATAGATGATGACATAAGATTGGGAGAATGAATATAATATTCTTTGCTTTTACTTTGAAATATGCTAGTGTTTAAGAGAAAGGTGTTCTGAAAGCAATTTTGAAATGAGAGATGATATGAAAACACTCTTTTGACACTAATAATAATAGTTGGGCCCATTTTGATGATTTCAAGTTGTTTGTTTAAGTAGTATATCTCAGATATACATTCAGTACTATGAATAGAATGGAAGTACCTCAGGGCCAAGGCCAGGACCTCTATGGGTTTTGTCATTGTTTTGCCATTTTGTTTTTTAAGCTAAAACTTAGAAATGAAGAAGTCAAAACTATAGTACAAAAAGCTCAAACTTAAGCTGTTTATGAAGTTATTTTCTTCTCTGATCACAAAAGCAAGTTGGTATATTTTCAGACATATTTTAAATTTGCATTCAAAACATAATAAAATTATGTTAATGTTTAAATACAATGAGTGAACCAAGAACCTATCTTCTGCTAGCTTCCAAACTGAGTAATCAAACTATCCAGCTCATGGTTTTTGTTTTGTTTTGTTTTGTTTTGTTTTGTTTTTCCAGTGCTGGGGATGGAAACCAGGACCTTGTGCATGCTAGGCAAGGACTCTAACCCAGTGCTTTTCTTTAAAAGAGATTGACACATAAGATCAGAATCACATACATTCCACAATGTCTTTAGTGAAAACTCGTCATTGGTGTTCCTAATTCATTTGATATTTAGAACTATCAGTCAGAGGTACATTTTTGCTGTTAATTGTCACAACAATAATTATGATCTGGAATTTTCTCATAATCCCAATACTTGGGAGGCTGAGACAGAAAAATCATAAGTTTGAGACCAGTCTCATTTATTTACTGAGGCCCTCAGCAATTTAACAAGACCTTGTTTTAAAGTAAAAAGTAAAATAGGGCTGGAGTTACAGCTCATAGGCAGAACACTTCTGGGTTCAATCTCCAGTACCAGAAAATAAATAAATAAATAAATAAATAAATAAATAAATAAATAAAGTTACCTGTCAGATGCAATCGTGGTACATACTTAGACAGGAGGATCATAAATTTGACATGAGTGTGTGTGATATAAAGGCAGAACATACTTGCTTAAAGTGGTCCCATTAAAATTGTCTAAACATTTTTAAAATAAGTTGTAATCACAATATTTTGCAAGAAATAATAAAGAATAGTCTTTGATAATAATAAGATATACATAGAATTTAGTGATAAGATCACAAAAGTACTTCTACAACATGAATATTAAAAAATAAAAACACTTCATCTTAAACAAGAAGACTCAAAAGGGCGTGAGGTAGGGATATAGGATCTATTTTCCAAGGGGAAGAGTTTATCTTTGATAACAGAAATGATGTCACCTCCCAAAATTTCTAGAAGAAACAAATGGAGAATGTGTTGAGAACACACAATTAAGGGAACACACAATTGTTGTCTTAATGTTACGTTAAATCAAAACATTATCTTACATAACATTTACATTTAAATTTTCTATGTATATGAGGAAAATTAAAATTTCAGCATGTCAAAAAGGACTGAAATAATATAAAAGACAAACAATGGATGATGAATAACTATGTAAATGTAAGAAAGAAATAGTAATTTTAATGTTAAAAATGCATCAATAAATTGACAGAACAGCAATTTGATATAAAATAGAAAAAGCAAAAAAAAAAAGAACTGTATTAAACGGAATTTAAATTACCATTTAACCAGTGCCTTAAAGGGAATATGACAACAACATATATTTGCCTCTACAATTAGAAAAGTAAAATAATTAGAAAAATTAATCGAATGAGCAACATCTCTTTGCTTACCCAATTAGAAAAATCAAAAATTTCTTCAGTGCTTATAAGAGTATCTAGAGTTAGACATTCTTTTTCCTTGGTAATCCATTAACCAAATGATCAACCTTCTTGTAATTGGAGAGGGATAGAAAACAGTATGCATCCAGATATTTTTTACATCTAAAATGAGCAAATATTAATTTGTAATTTTGTAATCCAAGAATATAAATTTGATTTCACAATTATATGATAAGCCAGGTATGGTGGTGCCTGCCTGTAATTCCAGTGCTTAAGAGCCTGAAATAGGAGGATCATAGGTTCAAGGCCCGCCTCAACAAAATAAGAAGACTCTGTTTTAAAATAAAAAAGTAAAAATAAAAAGAGTTGGGGTATAGCTTGGAGGTAGAAAACCCTTGGGTTCAATCCCTAGTACCAAAAATATATTATTAAGCATTAATAATTATTAACAATTGCTGTTAATAACCACTACTGGAAAATAATAATGGCTTTAGAAGTAGAAGTGGTAGCAATAAGATGATAATAATTCTGGAGACCAGAATACTAACAGAATGCAAATAAGAGTATTGAATATTGATAACTTTTATTGATTTTATTTAGGTCAATTTAATTAATTTACTGAATTTTTTTAATTATCCCAAATGAATACATGGAGTTATGACATAGATAAATGAGCACAAAAAATTTAAATGAATATATATGTATTTGCATACATAATACATACAAGTATATGTAAGTAAAATGTATATACAAATGTGTGTGTGTGTGTGTGTGTGTGTGTGTGTGTGTGTGTGTGTGTATGAATGTTGCTTGAAGGTCATCCTTCTGAAAAGTCTTTTCTGGAAAGAGAAGGCAGAGAGGCTGGGTAGGAATAAGACAAATAGCCGGTAGTCTTGTGTGGAGACATATGAATCACAATATCCTAATGATATCACAGAGCAACCTAGCTGAAATTTCAACTAAAGTGGTCAGGTCAGGGGTGAAGACATTAGTTAGCTCTAGGAATTAAACCCCTGAAGATTTTTTGTCTTCAGCCCGAGGCAACAACCCCTCTTTCTTCCTCCTCTTTTCTCTTTCTTTTTCCATACCACCCTCTCCCCCACTTCCTCCTCTTCCCCTCTCTCTTTCTCCTGTTCCCATTTCTTCTTACTTTTAAATCAGAATTCTACTACTAGAGACAGTACTCAGTGGCTGTAAAAGCAGGAATAAAATGATGACAGAGTACTCATTAATCATGCTGTCCTCCTTCTAATAAATCTCCCATCTATATTTCACCTGATAAATGAAAGTCTTCACAGGCAAGCTGGATCTATTGTGAGGTCTGTGTGGGACTCCAGCTGCTCACACTGGCAGATGTACAGGTGTTTGGTTTAATATTTACTTAACAGACACCAGTCAGCATACAGATAACCCGAATTCCATTCCAGGTATTATGTGGACTGGGAAAGCCAAAAAACCTGGTGTCTCCCAGTCTACCCCACACTCACATCTCTGCCCCAGCTAAGACTCCAGATCTTTGGACTTCCAAAGCTCCTTCTTTCCTCAGTGAGGAAGATGTGAATGACATTATTTGTACCTCACCGTGAGCAAAATACCCGGATTCTCCTGCTTTCTTGCAATGTTGTGATTTTCCAACATAACTCTTTTGTCTATTTTTGGAAAAAGTTCCTCTGTGAAGGAAAAAACTGTATTCATGTTAGTTCCTTTGCATTCCTGTTTCCACATAATGCCCCTTTGGGTTGCGTTTGAACTGCATATTCTGCCCTGTCTTTGTTGAACTAGAATGATGTAGTGATTTTTTTTCAGCCTGTTATACCGCCTTTATTGTTAATTCATTCTTTCATCTCTTAACTTTACCTTGTATAATCATTTGTTCATATCCTTGCTTGGTATTTCATCATGGAAAAACAAACATAGCCTCTGGAGGCTATTAACAAACTATATATTATTGGGCGAATTGCTTAACCTTTCTGTGTCAGCTGTAAAGAGGGCAATTTCTCCCCTACTTAATACTATACTCATAGAATTGTAGTAAAGAATGAAAGAAATCTCATATGCACAGCACCTGGAAGGCTCCTGGCATGTTGAACACTTGGGCTGTATGCAAGCTATAATGATTCATTCATTCATTCATTCATTCCAGAGATTTTAATCTCACACATCCTCGATGACAGACATTGTTATATGTGCTGGAAGGCAACAGCAGACAAGGCAGAGATCCCTTTTTATGGTACTTATATTTTATAAAGGATCGGTATGTTGCTTTAGATTTGGGAAGAGATTGATCTGTTTTATCATCACATCAGGGCTCCCACCACTCAGCTTCTTCCTTCCCCACTATTTCAAATGATCTTCCTCTGCCCACACACCTCTGTTCAAAAGATGAGGATTATGTGGCTCAAGGAATATGCCACCAAGAGTTAGTGCTCCAGGTGCCCAGACCCCAGCACCTCATGCTCAGAAGGCCCTGGCTAATCTAGAGTTCCTTTGGAGTAGATGTCCAGGAGTGGCTCAGATCCGAGGGGCAGCCCAGGTTCAGCCGTGGGAGAACAGGGTTTTTGGAATCAGGTGAGATCTGGGGAGTGAGCCAGTTGCACATGCGTTAGGGTCTGTAAGTTGGCAAGAGTCAGGGCCAGTGCTGGGTGGAGACATGAAGGTTTCCCATTGGAAGTCTTTGCTACCCCTGCCCATGTGAGGATCAAGCCTGAGACAATGGACATGCATCCTGAATACACTGGAGAGCCAATGGAGGCCACCTACATGGTTTTTCTCGCTGTTGTCTGGACATTGGGTTGTTTGGGTGCAAAGGGGAAGGAAAACACTTTGACTAAGTGTTTGGTTTTTTGTTTGTTCATTGGTGCTGAGAATTGAACCCAGAGGCATTCTACCTCTGAACTACACCCCAGCCTTATTTTACCATTCTATTTTGAAATAGTCTCACTAACTTGCAGAGGGCCTCACTAAGTTGATAAGGCTGCCATCCTCCTATCTCAGCCTCCCAAGTGCTGGGATTACAAGTGTGTGTCACCACACCTGGCTAATAATAGTCATGTTTTGTTTGTTTGTTTGTTTGTTTGTTTGTTTGTTTGTTTTTGCGGGTCTGGGGATGGAACCCAGAGGCATTTGACCTCCGAGCTACACCCCCTGCCCTATCTTTTATTCTTTATTTTTTGAAACAGGGTCTCACTAAGTTGCAGAGGGCCTCACTAAGTAGCTGAGGCTGTCCGTGATCCTCCTGTCTCAGCCTCCTGAATGTTGGGATTACAAGTGTGCACCACCACGCCTGGTTAATAGTTTTTTAATTAGAGTTTTTCAACCCTTAAGAGGGTGGAAAGCGATAAGGAAGGAGAGGATAGCAGCAAAGGAGTGCCATCTGTTTTCAACATTTTAAAATACATACCAACTAAAATCTTGTATTAGAAAATACTTTGTAGATTGGCTAAAGCCTTAAATGTTTTGTCCAAAATTCTGTCAATGCTGTGCCTTAGAGCAGTTATGTAATGTGGCCTACAATACCCTGTTTTAAAACATGGGAGACCTTTGGATACTGGCTGTAGTCCATGGACTGATTCAGAAGACTAACGTTAACTTTAGATGTGTGGGTTTGAGTTTTGGCTTTGCTTCTTACTGTATACTACCTCCTAAAGCCTCACTTCCTTTGAATATAAAATGGGATTATGATAAATTACGTTCACATGAGGGCTTTTGAAAGTTAGAGGAGGTTACTTAAAATATTTAGTTTAGCCGGGCATGGTGGCGCACACTTGTAATCCCCGCGCTTAGGAGGCGGAGACAGGAGGATCGTGCGGGTTCAAAGCCAGCGGCGCTGGCTTAAGAGACCCTGTTTCCAAATAAAAAGTATAAAATAGGTCTGGGAGTGTAGCCCGGAGGTAGAAGGGTTTCCAGGAACCCCAGTACCACCAAAAAAAATTAAAAAATAAAATACTTAGTTTATAATAATGTGTTTAATAGTGAAAAGGGTATTAGTATTGCTGTATTTAGTAAAGGCGTCTTTCTTGTTAGGCAAGATTCTATCAAGCTGCAGGAATGATACAAGCCAATACTGTTTATTTTCATCTGAAAAAAATGGAAGCCCAGAAAGGTGTCTGGGTGTACCAGGGCAAAGTTAGGGGCCTGATGGCTAGGACTGAGGTTTAATGATTCTTTTTCCTCAATACATTATTGCTACTCTAGAATCAAGATACCTTTTGAATGCTTCTTGGGGAACACTCCACGTTCCATCCTAAATCCCATGTCTTTTTCTCACATCAATTCCTCGTTTTTATATAAGCAAAGACACACTAGGAATTTAACTTTCTCCTTAAGTGTGACAAATGTCCCAGAACCTAGTAGTCTGTGGGGAACTAAATTTGCAGTCAAGTAATGACAAGAAGGGCCATTAACTTTCTCTTTGGTTACCTCTTCTTTTCGACTGTGCTTGATTTGTCTTGTTAGCTGTGCAGGAGAGATGTAACTGAGGCATAAGCTCTTAAAAGGGCTGCCTCATGTTGCAGTTGAACCCTTTTGATTATCTGCAAAGCTGTTTATTTTAGATATATATTCTGAACTTGTCAAGTATTTAGCCATATCAAAGTAACCACTTTGGCACACAGATGGGTGTTAGAAAGGTCCCTAAGAATTTTGAGAAGTCTAAATAGGTAACTGGGAGTTTTCCAGAGTTCCTCTCAGTATGAGGCAAGGTTGCATAATAGAACTCTTACTGGCATCCACGCCATTTCAGCAGCTTGAAATATGTCACTTCATTTCAAATCATCAGAGACCATAAAGCATTGAGGTGAGGATAAGGAGGGCCTGTACTTTGCATGTTAAAACTACACTTGTGAAAATGTTCTGAGGAAATGTTTTCCCTTTTTTATGAGTGCCTGTGACTTGTATGAATAATTCATCCATGGTACTGAAAGGGTAACCATGGAGGTTTCCTCCCTAGGGTGTGTTCCTGAATCTGTTGGTCTGTTGACAGTACTGCCAGGAACATTATGGAAAGAGTGGGGGAAATCATTGCCAGATAGTTTCTTAAAGTTGTCAGTGTTTGGAGTATCGATATAAAAATTCAGGTGTCCAGGACTCAATACTCTAAAACTCATATAGCTAATATAGATTAAAATGCTTCTTGCCAGGAGTGGTGGCACACGCTTGTAATCCCCGTGCTTGAGGGGCAGAGACAGGAAGATCATGCAGGTTCGAAGCCAGCCGCGCTGGCTTAAGAGACCCTGTTTCCAAATCAAAATATAAAAATAGGTCTGGGATTGTAGCCTGGAGGTAGAAGGTCTTCCAGGAACCCCAGTACCACCAAAAAACAAACAAACAAAAAATGCTTCTAAGGTATATATTCAGAAAACTATGCATATAATTGGAGATGATCTTGACATTTTTTCTTTATTGTGAGTAAGAAACTGGAAGTCAAAATCCCCTGATGCTGGGCATGGTGGCATATGCTTGTAATCCCAGTACTTGAAAGGCTAGGAGAGGAGGACTGCAGGATGGAGCCCAGGCTCAGAAAATTATCCAGACCCTCAGGTACCTAGTAAGACTCTGTTTCAAAATTAAAAAATAAATAAATAAAATAGGAATAGTGATATTGCTTATAAGTAGATTGCCCCTGGACTCAATCTCCAGTAACACACACACACACACACACACACACACACACACACACACACACACATATCAATCCTCTGCCTTGACCTTTTTTATTGAGTCTCTAGCATTCCTTTGTGAAGTCCAGAAAAACAAATGTAATAAATGTCTTGAAGTGAGATACAGACATCTAATGGTGCAGGGATTTTTCTAAATACAGTGGCATAGTGGGCCATTAGGGGTATGTAGTGCTTTGACAGACTAAAAATGACATACTCATACCATAACCAGAGGGTGCCTGCGGTTCCAGTTATAATGATAGCTAACAGGTGCCCTGTCTCACCCAGTCCACACAATCATCCTATCAGGCAGGTTCTCTGGTGACAATCACTCCCATTTCAGATAAGTCTAATTGGAGGCTGGAGTAAGTAATGTGCTCACAATCACATATAAGTAAAGACAGATACTTAAATTTGAGCATCTGTCTGCCTGACCAGAGCACACGCCCCTATTCTATAGGACAACGAAGAAGGTACCAGAGAAGACGGTAGGGGTGGATCTTCTTTTGTTCTTCTTAGGAGGAGAAAGATCATGAATTCTAGATTTAACTCTGCCATTGAAGAATGATATCTTAACCAAGTCACTCGCTTCTGAACTTCCATTTAATTATTGGTCACTTAAGTCTTCTAGATTGAAAATTCAGTCCAGTTTTCATGCACAAAAATGCTCTGCAAACAGAAGACACCACACAAGAGTGAGGTTCCCCTAACTTGGGTGAGACTCACAGATATGGGAACCTTGTCTTGGGGCATTGGGTCCTTTTATCATAGTAGCAAAGAGGATTTGCTTCAGGAGACATACAATAAACTCCACTTGACTGTGTCCAAAGGCAGTGGGGAGGGAACCCAGGGGTATTTGACCTCTGGGCTACACACACCCTGTCCTATTTTTTATTTTTTATTTTGAAACAGGGTCTCACTAAGTTGCAGAGGGCCTCACTAAGTAGCTGAGGCTGTCTGCAAACCACCATCCTCCAGTCTCAGCCTCCCGAATGCTGGGATTACAAACATGTGCCACCACGCCCAGCTTCCTTAGGGATTTTTAACAAATAGTTTCAACCAAAAACACTTACAGTAAGAAGTTATAGGTATTATAATTGTTGGAATTGGGTTGTGGATATAACCTGGAACAGGTGTTCTTAGCTTTACAAAATGTTTGAGGAGAATAAGGCTAAATCACTGGTAAAGACATGTACATGGATCCAACCTAAGAGTCAAGGAGCTGGGTAAAGCTAAGAATCAGAAGATAAAATCACCACCACCACCACTGTCAATGTAAGCAGTATCCTTAGAGCTGCTGAGTTTTTACTACATGCCATCCAGAAGCCAAGAGCCACAGGCATATACTTACACTTTCTATTTATAATGACCCCATATTATGCATATTGTGGCCTAGATATAGAGTGGCCCCCAGAAAATCTCATATGTTGGCAAAGCAGAAGTGTCAGAGGTGAAATAAATAAATCAAGGCCCTGACCTCATAGAAGAATAAATCTATTGCTGAATTAATTTGAATGGGCATATTGGGTGGTAACCATAGGCAGGTAGGAGCAGGATGTGACTAGAGGAGGTGGGCCACTGGGGGCAAGGCCTTGGAGACTCTGTCTCCAGTCACCTTTTCTCCCTCTCCCTCTTTTTTTCTCTCTGCTTCCATGTTGCTATGAGATGAGTGTTTCTCTTCCTCGCACCCTGCTGCTATGAGCTTAGATCCGCCTTAGAGCTGGCCAACCATGGACTGAACCTCTGAAACTGTGAGCAAAATAAACCTTTCCTCCCTAAGTTGTTCTTGTCAGGTATTTGGGTCACAGCGATGAAAAAAACTGATTAACGCAATTCATAAGACAACTTTGGTCAAGAAAACTGAGTAATTCATCCAAAGTTAGGTAAAAAGTCAGTCTCTATATTATAGTTAGATCTAATTCCTAGGCCTTACAGCAAAACTTCTGTCCAGTGCTGAAAATGTATCTTTTCTCAACACTGGCTGAGATCAAAAGTCTAACTCAAGATCAAGGACTTTTTATAAGGGAAAACATGAATAAAAGCTACTATATTTCTTTCTAAGCACCATAAATAAAACTAAGTTAAAAGGCAAGTAGCAAGTCATATATTTATTAGCAAAAACTAATAAATATATGAAGATTTCTTACATCTTAACAAGAAAGACAATTTAAAAAAATCAAGTAAATTAATGTATAATAAAGAAATAAAATGACCAACAAAGATATATTTTAAGATTCATCCCTTTTTATTAGTCATCAAATAATTGCACATTAAATCAATTATATAAAATGGGTTGGCTGGCCAACTTACAAAATTTTGAAAATAGCAACTGTACCAAAATATTAACAGAGATATAATGCTGGAGTCATTTTTATAATGGGGTTTGGTTTTAAAAGGAACATAATTTGACAACGTATAGCTAAACTCTGAAAGTATCCAAATTGTTTAGCATAGTAACTTCACTTATAGAAATATATCCCAAGGAAATTTGAAGGCTGGGTGCAATGATCTAGTAGACAGTATTTTCAGTGTGGTATTATTTATAATGATGCATAATAGTTAAACTAGAAAAAGCAAATAGTTTAGCACAAGGATCTGGGATGTCTGACCTGATATTTTAAAAGAACTGTGTCTAGAGAACAAGGCAGGAAAGATGGACAAAAAAAGTTGTGCTAGTTACATTATGAATATTTTCTTCTTTTCTGAACTGAACACATTTAACTCTAAAAATTAGAAATTATATTTATTTTGAAAGGACACAGTATGATATGAAAATGTTTTCAAAAGAGGCAGAATAAACTCATTACTGAACTAAAAAATATCTCAAACAGGGATAATTTTTGAAATCAAGAAGACCCACTCTAAGAGTATTATAAATTTATAAGAGGAGATGATGAGAAACAAACCATAGTTTATGTATGAAATTCTCAGTAGTCCAAGCAATTGGAGATAACCACAGAGCCCAGGGGCTCCAGCTGGGAAGCAGACACTTTGGTTTTATCCTGGTGTGGATGAGGCTGGGAGCTGAGGTTGCAACCAGGCTGCAAAGGAGCTTGTAAACTGGGTGGAGCAAAGGCCCTTGAACCTCAGAGAGGCAAATTAGGTGATGGCAGTTATAACATTTCCATAGCCTTGGTTGATCTACTAAACTTATAGCAGACTCCATTGTTTATTTTTTAAACTGCAGTTAAAAAAAACACATAACATAAAATTTATCATCTTAATCACTTAAAAACGTGAATTCAGTAGTGTGATTCTCAAACTGTCACGCTGCAGATTTCCAGAATTCTCGTCTTGCAAAATTAAAAGTACAAATCTATTAAATGTTGAGACACCCACGGAAAAATGAAACATGGCCTGACAGGAGGGAGCAGGCTTTATTTAGGAATAAAATCTGGAAGGAGGTCTCTGCCCAGGGATAGCGCCCATGGGAGTCAGTAGCCCACTCCCTTACAGGCTAGGGGCTTTTTATGGGGCAAGGAAGGGAGAGGGCAGGAATAGTCATGTAAGCGGCTGGTTGGTGTGCTGCTAGCCTGGTCATCTTGGGGCAGGGAATGGCCAGGGGGCATTTCTCTTTGTTAGAGGCAGGACAAGAGTTCAGTTCTTGTAATGTTTCTGCTAAGTGTTGATCTCAGTTTACAAGAATGCTTTCCCCTTCTTCGGTCCCCTTGGAGGAAAGTATATGACATGAAGTGAATCTTGTAATTGGGTTTCTGGTTCAGAAAGATAAAAACTGCTGCTAAGATAATTGCCCCCCCTAAAGTGCCACTGTGACTGTTTTTCATTCTAAAGTGCTTCATCTTTGTGAGTTCAGGTGGCCAAAAATACACTTTTAATTAGGATTTCTGCTCATGGACACAAGGTTCCATCAAAGGACAAGGAGGGATCCAGACTTTGAGGTGATCAAACCGTTGGGTCAAAAGTAAACATGCCACTACAATTCAGAAGGAAGACAGGGCTCTCCTTGTGTTTCACTCCTCTGAGAAGTCAGTATCCTGCAGACTCCGCAGGGTGATGGTGTCCCTGCAGGTGAGCAGAAGCCATTGGTTGGAGGACCGTTGCATTACAAGCTCATTGCTGTTAACGGCAAAAGCCTGTAATTCCCTTTTGCAGAGTATGGCGCACGGAAAGCAGAGAGGTGCGTTTCCAGGCCCATCTATTTAAATTATGAATGCAGAACTCATTTCCACCTAAAGAGAAGGCGTCATGATTCAGTTCTTTAATCATTTTTAAACAGAGATAAGGATTCACCACAGTGAGAGAGAGAGAAATGCTTCCATTAAGAGTCACATTACCATATTCAATGTGGAAGCTATTGAACCAGAGAGATATTTTAGGAAAATTGATTTGTCCACATTGTTTCCTACTGAACAGAAGAAAAAAGCTAAATAAAAGGTACATTCTTCAGGTCGTTGAATTAATAATTGGAAGAAAGACAGAAATAGGACAGGGACCTGGACACAAAAAGTTACAGTTAAAAAAAGCAATTGAGCACAAAATTGGGAATCCATCAATCAGAGCTGACTTGAGAGTATTTTAAGAAAGATGGCGAGAAGCCAGGCTTGGTGGTGCTTGCCTGTAACCCCAGTACTGGGGAGACTGAGACAGGAGGATCACAGGTGCTAGGACAGCCTCCGCAAGTTGTGAGACTCTCATCAAACCAGTGAAACTCTGTTTCAAAATAAAAAATGAAATAGGGCTGGGGGCAGAGTGTGCAGGTAGAATGCTCTGGGATCAATGCCTAGTACCACAAAATGATAATAATAGTAATAATAATAATAATAATAATAATAATAATAATAATATAATGATGATGATGTTGATGATGAAAGATAGCTGAAAAAGGTAGTAACAAAATCCACATCCACTGAAGATTTCTTCTGCAGAAGTCGTTCAACTTTTTATCTACTCCTCCTATAAAATAAAATCACAGAACCCTGTAAACCCTTAATTTTGTTTTTGTCCTGAGGATTGAACCCAGAGAATTTCTACCTTTGCAATATAATCCAGCCCTATTTTACCATCATTACTTATTATTATTATTATTATTATTATTATTATCATTATTATTATTGTTATTAACAGTCTCACTCAGTTGCTGAGGTTCTTGCTAAATTGCAGCGGCTGGCCTCGAATTTGTGATCCTCATATCTCAGCCTACCAAGACTGAGATTACAGGTGTGTGCCACTGTGCCAGGCTTCTAATTTTTATGCATTTTTAAAACAGTTATATACAGTTCTAAAGCAAATGGGCATTTTCCTATGTTTGTCAAATATATGACAATATGCAGCATGTGGAAGCAATGTGAACTTTATCACTCGTATATTTTATTAACAAACAGTAATTATTTTAAAGTCTTTTGTATGTAGAACATCTTTTTAGCATCATATAACATTTTCATTAAATTTTCTTACACTTAAAAAGATAATGGCCATCTTGTATCTATAGATGTTCCTGAAAGGGACAAAATAAACTGAGAATGGTGAACTCAGTTAGCTATTCATCTTAAAATTCTGTCTCCCAGCTGGGCACAGGTGTGGTGGCACACACTTGTCATCTCAGCACATCAGAGGTGGAGACAGGAGTATCACAGGTTCAAAGTCAGCCTCAGCAACGTAGCAAGACTCACGGCAATCTAGTGAGATCCTGTTTCCAAATAAGATATAAAACCGGGCTGGGGGTATAGCTTGGAGGTAGAATGCCTCTGGGTTCAATCCCCAGCACCAAAAACAAACAGCAATGAAAATTCATACTCCTTCACTGAGTCAACATCCTTTGTGGAAATTTGTTCTAGTGAATTTAGACAGGGAAGGAATGTATTGGAAGTATGACAGGTAGCTTATAGTGTCTAAGGAAAGGTAGATGTAAGAAGGGACAGGAGGCAGAGTGGCCCCAAGAATTTGAGTCTCAGGAACTGATAAAATTTCAAGACGTAAGCTCTGGAGGAAAAGACCTTCCATCATTTTCTATCTTTGTACAGGTTTCTACAAATTCAAAAACTTGAACAGAAATTCCCTTTGACCTAGCTTTCATTGGTCTTTGGCAGAACCAGGGCAGGGGCTGTTGAGGGTGAGTCCCCATAGGAAAGCAGCAGAGGAGGGTATAGTGGCATATGCTTGTAGTCCCGGTACTTGAGGAGGCTGGGACAGGAGGATCACAGGCTGGAGGTCAGCCTCAGCAACTGAGTGAGACCCTTAGCAATTGAGTGAGACCCTGTTTCAAAATAAAAATAGAATAGGTTAGCACAGTGGTAGAAAACCCCTGGGTTCGATCTGTAGTAACACACATGCACGCACGCACGCAACAGTGGGGTATGTGGGGTGAAGTGACTGTGATTCTCTGAAAGGAGTTACACGGAGCTTCAATATATGAAGGTCCACACCCTCTAATTTCTGATTTCATGTCACCAGCTAATATAAAATATGTGGGGGTTATTATTGTTTTATTAATATATTTGTCATTCAATCATTAATTAGGAAAGAAAATTTATTCCAAATTGGAGACTTTGTGCTGGGAATTTCTAAGAAGTGCTTTAAAAGGAATAAATATTCTAGCCGGGCCTGCTGGTACCTGCTTGTAATCCCAGTACTTTGGAAGCTATGGAAAGGGGAAGGTTTAATGCAAGTCTCAGCAATCTAGCAGGACCCTATTTCAAAATAAAAAATAAATCTGGGCATGATGGTACACACGTGCAATCCCAGTACTGGAGACACTGAGACAGGAGCATCCTTGACTTCCGGCAGGTTCCATCTTAGTAAGACCTTAGCAATTTAGTGAGACACAATTTCAAAATAAAAAATATGAAATAGGGCTTGGGGTACACCTCAGAGTTAGACTGCCTCGGAGACCAGTACCACACACAGACTATAAAATAAAAAGTAAAAGGGACAGATATTTCTCAAGTTGAGGTTACAGTGTCTTTAGCGTGAGAACACAATGGCAAGGAAATAGTAACTTGCATTGCTCCTGAGTCAAACAACAGGAAATAAGACTGCCATTTGCTGTTCTATTAATAAACACCTTGCTGTAGAATATATTATTTCAAATGTGTTCAGTGACAGGTTGATTGTACAGTGTTTCTCTGAACATGGACTATGGGGCAGGGACAACAAAGGCGTACTGTCCTGTAATCCCCGCGCAGGTGAACAGAGCTGGCTGTTACCAGTGGACCAGCCATTGCTTCTCCACCAGTGCCCCTGGGGACAAAGTACCTTAAAACAAAGTGCTATAAAACAACACGCTTGCCTGGGCTGTCATCTCAAGACAAAAGCTGGAAGTCACCTCTGCGTTGCTGCACAGTGGGTCATAATCAGTGCTGGCAATTCAGAGTGTTTTTAAAAACAGCGGGACAGCCACCAGATCAATCTATCCATCCATCAATCATCAGAATTTACATAGTGTTCCTAGGAATTGCTGTCCAGAGTACTTTACAATACAGAAAAAAACTCTCTGAAGGTTGAACCCCCCCAAAAAATCAAACCTTGTATTAACTTGAATCTCTATTCTAGTAAAGAACCAGTCCACTTTCATAGACAAAAAAATTGCAAAATTCTGTCACATACATATAGCACTCTTTCATTATAGTCAGTTATTTAGTGATAATTACTGACAAGTGAGCCAAAAAATACAGTTTAAAATTATTTCTCAATGTTACAGTTTAGTATAAAATGTCCCCCAGAGAAGCCTATGTGTTAGATATTGCAGCCAGGTTGTGAGGTGGGGAGAGGGGCTGGAGGAGGTGGGTCACTAACGGTGTGGCCTTCGGAACTGACTTTATCGGTCCCTGGTCCCTCCTCTCTCCTGCTCTCTGCTTCCGGGACACCATGAGGTGAGAACGGCTTTTCCTCTTACACACTCTACTACCATGTTTTTTTTTATTGTCTTGGACATGGCCATCTATGGACCAAACCTCTAAAGCCGTGAGCCAAATAAACCTTTCTTCCTCTAAGTTGTGTTTGTTAGGTATTTTGATCAGTGGGATGGAAAAGCTGACTAAAATGCCCAGTTTAAAAAATGAGAGCCTTCTTCTTTCTTTACCATATCTTTTTATTCCCTTTCTTCTTTTGATATCCTTTCTTTTTTGTTTTTCATCTTTTTATTTTTAATTGACTCAATTTTTGTATGTAGTTATGTATAGCATACAATTGTTAATATTGTACATATTATATACTGTATGATAATTTTATCCATGTATAAAAAGTGTATCATTGTATCAAATCAGGGTAGTTAGCATTTCTGTCTCCTTAAGTATTTGTTATTTCCGTGGATTTGGAAGCTTCAGCCTTCTTTTTTCTAGTTATTTTTAAATATCTCATAAATATTTGTGGACTCATAGATGTCTTCAACAGATGGAGCACAAAAATATGGGATATACACACAATGGAATTCTACTTAGCAGTCAAGAAGAACAAAATTATGTGTTTTGCAGGAAAATCGGTGGACCTGGAAACATTATATTAGTGAGATTAGTCAGTCACAGAAAATGAAGCTTCATATATTTTCTCTCATACATGAAAGCTAGGGAGTAATCAGGATACTGAGGAACTTTAGATAATACAGGAGAAACCCCAGTGGAGTGATGGAGGAGGTCCAGGGGAGGTGAGATGGGGGAGAGAATAAATGAAGAAAATACTCCCATTGACATTGTACACATGTGTAAAATTATCAGTGCAAATCTCAGTATCATGTATGGGAAAGGGAAGGAGTAAAGAGGAAACTGGGGGAGGCTCACCAAGGGCTGTATGTGTGCATGTCCCTATACCTCTGAACTACATTACAGTGTACAACTACAACTTGCCAATAAAGGCATATTAAAAATAACATCACAGAAGGAGAAGGTACATATGTTTCCTCTAATATGCCAAACTAGGAAACACAGAGGATACCAGTGGTACTCCAGATAATGGAGGGGAAATATCAGCAAAGTTTGAATGGAAAGATAGGAGAGGAGGAAGGCTGATCTTGATTAATGAGGGTCTACATCTGAATATGTGTAAAATTATGAATATGACATGGTTAACCTGGACAACCATTGGTGGGAGCGGGGAAGGGAAAACAGGGGCAGGGGGAGAGGGCACTAAATATAGTTTAAATGTATACCATTTATGTTCAATAAAAAAGTTGTTAAAAGAAAAAAAATAACATAGAAAAATATTAGTGACTGCCAAAATTTAAAAACTCTCTCCAAAATGATTTCATCAGCATATTTGGATACATTTTAAATTTAAGTAGGCATATAGACAAATCCAAACACAAGGGTCTGTATGTCTGCCATCAAATCTGTAGCCTAAAATGCCAGGACGAACTCTTTTTTAAATGATACCATTTAAAGGTAAGATGATCAGCAATGCTTTATGAGAAAAATGACTACAGTGTTTCTGCAGGGAAATGTATTTTTCTATTCATAATTAATAAAAGGAGATTACAAATCTTTATAGACTAGAGTTATTCTACTGTGCTTTAGCACGTGAATCCTCTATCTTTTCAGATTCTTCCTTTCCTTCTCTTACCTCTTTTCTTTCTCCTTCTCCATCATTAATGCCATAAAAAACTGTCCACCTCTATAATGAAAAGGGTTTTCCTTTCTAAGCTGAAAATTAATATGAAGGGAAGTTTTCCATGACACCCTTAGCCCATATTAATTTTTCCAGTCTCACATCTGAGGTGGGAATTCTCTTTCCCTTTTTCCAACATCTGGAACTCTGCCCCTAGAAAGTCGCCTTCCCAAATAAACATGACTGTCTCACAAGTCAGTGTGCTAAGCAAAAACAGGGAGATATCAGTAGTCTTGCTGGAATCATTTTGCAACTAGGCAATGAGAGCCTGTCTTTTGGTCTTAGAAAGGGGTGCCCCAAAAGCCAAATCCAGCTTGCCTGGGAATTTTGACCATAGTTTTACTGGAATGTAGTCACACACATCTGTTTAGCTATTGTTGGTGTCTATTTTTGTGGTACATTAGCCAGTCGAGTCACTGCAACAGGAACCCCATAAAACTAAAAATCCTTACAATCTGGCCTTTTGGAGAAAAAGCTTCCCATTCCCCAATCTAGGACGTTGCTAAGTGATAAGGTGAAATTAAAGGGAAAAAGCTATTCCTTTCTCTTAAAGAGCATGCTGTTTTAGTAGGTTGAGAAATTGACCAGAAAGGAGATATTCAGTTAATGATTTAAGATAGAGTTTAAGAAATGTCAAATTTGTGTGAGCATTGATTGCATTTATATAAATAATTCAGAAAGGAAAGATGGGTGTGCAGGATTTGAATGTGAGTATCCCAGACCAGGGAAACATCTTTGAAGACTTCTGATCCAGGTCTTCCCAGACACTAGGCCGTTAGCCAGTGTCAGGCTGTGCTATTTTCTCCTCTAATTACCAACAACAAGAGAGGGAAAAAATCACATATATGGCTCAGTGGGGCTTTAAGGTGGGGCTTTTCCCAAATCTGCCCATTGTGGACCATGTTTCCTTGTACATGGTAAACTTCATAAAGCTAACTTTATTCCATTTAAGAATTATCTAATTCCTACATTTGTGTGGAGTTCTTATTTTTGTGTGAAATGATGTTGTGCATTTAGAGTGAAAGCTATTCAATTTTTTTGTACCTTAAGATAAAATAAAATGTGGCCACCTGTTATTTCTTCAAACTTTTTATTTAAGTCATTTATTTTTGATAGTGCTTAGGATTGAACCAAGGGGCATTTTACCTCTAAGATACACACCCAGGCCCATTTTAATTTTTAATTGGAAACAGGGTTTTGCCAAGTTTCTGACAATCTCACTCAGTTGTTGAGGCTGGCTTCAATCCTGAAATCCCCCCGCCTCCCAAGTACTGGAATTACAGGCATGTGTTACCACACGTAGTTTCTTCAATGTTTTTAAATGTGCATTTTAAAATTCAGGATGATGGGAACCACATACTGAAATAGGGTCTAACTAATGAAGCATCTTCTACATCAGTCGACCAAATGGACTGATAGTATCAATGAGATGAGAAGCTTATGAAGCAACAGGAAGAAGAAATACTTTTTAGATGGAGATTAATTTTCTTTCCTACCAACTCAGGGCCATGAAACTGTATTTCACTTTTGCATAAAAACCACTCAGGGTTCTAAAGGTCCCATATTTATTGTTACTCTGCAAAGCCAATCAGGTATTTTCTTAGGTTCAAGTGGACATTTAAACTCATGACTTGCCACGAGCCAACATGGCTTCAGTACACTGGGAAGGTAAAGATTAAGAAACACACAGCTTTCAGCGAGCATTCTTGTTCTGTGAGTATCCTTGCAGAGGCTCATGTGCAAGTATCTTGGATATCAGGGCATCTCTCTCTCTCTCAAAGGGGTAGCTCAAGTATCAGACCAGATCCACAGCAGATAGATGTACGAGGACCCTAGAGAAGCCAGTATCTCTTATAATAACATAGGCAGAGCTTCCAGGGTCCTCTCAAGGGACGCGCGCAGTTCTAAAAACTTGTATCTATGGCTTCCTATCAGATATTCTCCCAGTCTAAGGTAATCATTTGATATAGAGTCATCTCACCAGTAGCATTGTTGACTAACAACATCTGACCTTACCCTGCTGAGTTACCAGGGGAGCAGATCTTGAGAATTCACCAAAAGGTTAAATTCTTGTACAGAAGGGGAAAGGGTTCTTTTAACCCTATTGCCCATAGTTGCCTTCTAAACCCTTAGAATGACAGGCTGCAGAGACCAAACTTTTTTTTTTTTTTTTTTTTTTGAGACCAAACTTTAAAAACGCAATCCAGACGGGCGTGGTGGCGCACGCTTGAAATCCCTGCGCTTGGGAGGCGGAGACAGGAGGATCGCGCTCGCTGGCTTAAGAGACCCTATTTCCAAATAAAAATATAAAAATAGGTCTGGGAGTGTAGCCTGGAGGTAGAAGAGCTTCCAGGAATCCCAGTGCCACCAAAAAAACAAACAAACAAAACAAATAAAAACGCAACCCAGGGAAGCTGAACAGCAACAGGATGCCTCCTTCAGACAGGAGGGTAACACTACCCTTACGTAAGATCCCAGGGGTTCTGATTTGTGGTGCTGTGTGAATAAAAATCTAAATAATTACTACCCAATCATTCTTAAGACCCCCTCCTCTTAGATTTCCATCACTCTAACAAAGTGAATCCCAACAAGGGGGAAGCTGTTGCTGGGTTACAGTTTGGAAGGTTCCATTCACCATTGGCTGACCCCATTACTTTGCACCCATGTGTGCGGCATGTTCATCATGGTGAGAGCAGGTAGCTGAGCAAAATTCCTTACATCATGGCTACAAAGTGAAAGAGAACAGAGGCCAGGGTCCCACAATCCCAGTGACCTGGAGACATCCTGTAATCCTCACTCCTTTAAGGTTCCAAATCCCTTCAGTAGAGCCAAGTTTAAATATGGGCTTTTGAGGGCATTCTAGACCCCAAACTATAGCATTCCCCAAATGGCGGCCATTCCTAGAAACCCCTCCCTGGCCATCTTGACTAATGAACATACATCCTGATGTCCCCAACAGAGCATCACATTCATTTCCTTCTAGACATGGGCCACTAAACGCTCATTTAAAATGTTCCCTTTCAGCCTGGCATGGTGTGCACTCTGTAATACCAATGCTTAGGAGACTGAGGTTTGAGGGCAGCCTTAGAGGTGAAGTGATACTTCAGCAACCTAAGGAGACCCTGTTTCGAAACAAAAATAAAAGGGTGAGTGTGTCGCTTAGAGATAGAATGTCTCAGAGTTCAATCCCCAGTACTACAAAAAATAAATTAAAATGTCTATTTTTATTTGGGGGATTTCTCTCTGTCCCGTATTAGCTATATTCATTTTAGTATGTGGTATTAAAAAAGTATTTATTTGATAAGAAATAGGTAAATGAAGCAAAATGCTCAAAGCACCAAGTGTTCCCAGATCTAAGGTCCATTTTATGGTCTACATGGGACCATTTCTCTCACATTTCCAGGCAAAGGCTAAGGTTCATATGGTCTGATCTCTTTCCTCTGAAACTTAGATCCAGACCTTTCATTTTAAACTGCCCAGAGGTCTGAAAACAAAAATTCGGCAGGAAATTTTCTTAAATATATTCTCAATATCTGCATGATTCATTTGAATGTCATTTTAAATGCAAAAGGGGATGCAGCCAGGCATCCTGTGTTGTCCCTTTGGGACAGGTCAGCTGTGATTCTCATTAGCATCCGTGGAGGTTAAGCATAATGTGTTTGGCACAGAGAACAAGGGCAGCTTCTCAGTTTTCATACAGATTACTTGACCCATCCTCAACATGTAGCTTATCTAGAAATTGGGAAAGATATTCTTCCTCAAGGGAAAATTAGTGCTTCAACAAAGATCTGAATATTAAGGGTCTATTTTATTTATTTATTGTATGTCGGCGGGGGGGATAAGTGGGGCTTAGAGCCAGGGCCATTCTACCTCTAAACTGCATCCTCATTTATTTTTTATTCTTTTTGGGTTTTGAAACAGGGTCTTGCTATATTGCTGAGCCTTCCTCAAACCTGCAATCCTGGCCCAGCCTCCCAAGTACCGAGATTACGGTTGTGTATCACCAAGACCAGATAACAATCTATTTTAAAAAACCATACAAGGAAAGGAGATAAATAAACTAAGTTTTATTTAAGAAGACTTCTGAACATAACCTAACTTTTCAAGAAAGTTCATAGAGGGGGAAGAATCCTATAAAAAAAAAAAAACTTGAAAGAAAGACCCCCCTCTTATAGGTTCCTCAAGCAAGTTGATATCATAGCAGCAGTGTCTTTGATGATTTTTCTTTTGCTAATAAATTTTTAAACTGGAAAGAGAAATTGGCTTCCAAAAATGAGCATCAACCTTGGGTTTCTGTAGCCAGAATTCTGATGCAATTCATTGGAAATATACACTAGGTCCAATGAGGCCTAGACTGGGCGTGAGTAGCATGCCCAGGTATCCACCGTCTAGCCAGGATGCCTGGAGTTATTGATTCACACAGAATGAGATTGGTCTTTGTGGTGGACTTGAATTTCAAAATCCCAGGCTGATATCTTCACTATCCATGTACAGTCAATTTTGTCTCAAAGTAAAGAAAAAGTGTAGAAGTTTCTTTAAAGTTGGCTTAACATTTCTTACCTTTTCACTTGAAATTACTCTGGGATGATAAAAGGCAGGAAGGCAGGCAGGCTGACCTCATGTCAGTGGCTTTGACTTCCATGTCCATGAGTTTGACTATATCTATAGTCTAAACCATGAATTTTAACCAACCATGGACCAAAATTATTCCGAAAAAAAAATAATTCATCTGTACCAAACATGCACAGTCATTTAAACTAGACTATATAGTATAACAACTATTTCCATAGGATTTACATTGCATTAAGTATTATTTAATAGTCCAGACATATTTAAGTATAAGGGAACATGTGTGTAGATTATATACAAATATTACTTGATTTTATATAAGGGCTTGAGTACCTGGGGGTAGAATCCTAGAACCACACCGTTGTGTATACCAAGGGATTACTATAATATTGTGGGTTACTGGACTCTTTTTGTTTGTTAATATGGAAATATGGAGCACATTATAGGTGACTCAGGTTATAAACAATGTTCTGAGATCAGAAGCATAAAAATCAGTATTACTGTTGGTGAGAATTTTTTTTACCACATTCATTATAGAAAATGCTGTAGAAATGGTTACATCTTAGAGAAGATTTACAGATTTATCTTAGTTATGGTGCCAAGATGGGCTGTTTTCCTTTCCAAACATGACATTGTCAATAATAAAGTGTCCCATCTTCTCTAAAGATAGATTTCCTTGGAGAAAACTGGAGGTGGGGGAGACCAAGAACCTAGGTTTAAACCAAGAAAGGATTAAGTCAAGTAATCACTTTTTAACATTCACTTTAGAAATATTTTAAAAAATTAAAAAAAAATTTTAAAGTGGCCAAATCAAACATCACAAAAAAGTTGCAATCTTGAAAAATATGCAAGTTAAAACTGTTTGAGAAACCACATTTTTAACCTGTCCAGTAGGCTGAATTATGACTACACATTATGTCAGGTGGAATGCAAGTAAACAAGTATTGTCTTGTGTGTATTGGTATGGAATTGTAAATTGGTTTTAACCCACCAAATTTACTTCTGGGAATTGATCACAAAGAAATTATTTAGAAATGTGGGCAAAGATGCATGTTACAGAAGTTTGCAGAAGTGCCATTTATTTATTTAATACATGGAAGCAATATTAGTAGTCAAAAGGAAATGACTGGTTAAATGTGGTACCTGAGAAGAATAGAATACTATAAAGTCATTTACTAATTTATTTTTGCAGTACTGGGGATAGAATCCAGGGACATTCTACTTCCAGCTACATCCCCAGCCCTATTTTTTATTGTTTATTTGAAACAGGGTCTCACTGAGTTGAAAGGGGCCGCACCAAGTAGCTGAGACTGTCAGCAAACTACAATCTTCCTGTCTCAGCTTCCTGAATGCTGGGATTTCAATTGTGCTCCACCACGCCCAGCTCATGAACTAAGTTATTTTAATATAACATATTCAGGAATTATTTATTACATTTCTACCAGATGCAGGATGTTGTATTGGCTGCTGGGGATTTGAAGGGAAAAGTATTTGCCCTCACAAAGTTTGTATCCTAGTGACCCAACAATCAATAGACAAGATGAATAAGTTGAATAAATATAACATTAGATAGTTAAGTGATTAGAAAAGTAATAGAGTATGGAGCCAGGCATGGTGGTCCACATCTATAATCTAGTACCTGCAGGCAGAGACATGAAGCTTGCAGGTTCATGGCCACCCTCAGCAAATTAATAAGACCCCCAGAAATGTAGTGAGTCCATGTTTCAAAAATAAAAAACTTAAAAGGTCTGCAGGCATGGGTATAATGCCCCTGGGTTCAATCCTCAGTTTAAAAAAGTATTTTTTTCTAGACGGATTACTATCATGTTATCATGCTAATTATTCTAAAGCAAGCTAGCAAGCAAAATCCAAAGTAATGCCATGTGACTGTCCTGATTTTGCAGACCTGGAAAAAATTAAGTCAGAAGACATATTCCTAAATAACCATGCCGGCTTTCGTAGGTGGCTGGTGTCTGTTAAGCATTTTGAGTTTTCTGTGTTTTTTTAATGATGCACAAAGGAATTAGAAGCTCAAGGAGCAAAGAACCAAGCCAAGTGCTGAACATTTTACCAGAACCATATGCCAGTGGGCTTGGAATTTCTACCAAACTGGGCCTCATTTCCTCTCAGAAAAGAGTTTTCTCTTCCTTTATTGATAATATAGAGAAAATATGTGCCAGTTGGTTTTTCAGAAAATACATTCATTAGCTAAGAACTGAGACTTCCTTCGCCAGGATCACATCATTAGGTCTGGCTCAGTTCACAGTAAATGAATGTTGGGTTATATGTGTGGGTGGTCCCCGAAGATACAAGTAAAGACAGTATCTTTTGTTTTTATAACAAAAAGAATGTGCTCTTTGCCACATCATTCTTCCTCCCCAATCAACAAGCACCATTTTGAATGTTTATCATGTCCAATAGCAAAGAATATAGCACTTGAACTGTCGGATAAATGCACTTATTTATTTGGATGAAATTGCACAATCTTCTGTTTATTCAAAAATAACCAAGTGGTTGTTTTTTAATCACCAAAAGTATTTTGCATTGATACTTCTGAGCCTCTAAAGCTTTTTAGAAACACATTTCTTTCAGACTATTAGGAAAGTATTCTATTTTTATTTTCTTTCTTTGTTGATGAGAAAGTATATAAGAAAAATTCTTATTAAAAAAGTCAACAGAAAAGAAACGACCAACTTGTAAAGATACTGAAATGTTCTGCAAGTCCTTGTCTTATTTCAATGCATCTCTATAAAGAGATTATGATTAGCATGATCTAAATTTTACAGGTGATTGAATCAAGATCTCTACCTAATTGAAAGACATGATTCGAAAGCTTTGAGCACCCTTTCATTTCCACAAGAGCATTCTTATAGAAAACGTAAGAGTTTAAGTAAACATTTGAAAGCAAAACATATTTTGTTGTTGTTTATCTTTTGTGGTATTTACATGTTGAACTCAACAGTGTTCTACCTCTGAGTTACACCCCCAGTCGTTTACGTACACACCTGTAATCCCAGTACTTAGGAGCCTGAGATGGGAGGATCACAGGTTCCAGGCCAGCCTCAGAAACTCAGTGAAGCCCTCAAAAACTTAGCAAAGACCCTGCTTCAGAATAAAAAGTAAAACTAAATAAATGATGGTTAGCAAAAGCAAAAAATGTACTTTATGCCACGTTTCAGAGTGAAGGAGAAAAACCATGTTTGAGTCTCTTGGCTGCTTACAGAATGCTACTTTTCTAATAGCTGGGTAAAGCCATAACATTTCACACCAAAAAAGAAAAAAACTTAGTCAATTCTTCTTTCATTTTTTTCTGATGAGGAAACTGATACCCTGAAGAGGTCAAATACTTGGAGCTGCATGACCTTAATGTGATTTAACTCAGTGTAATTCAAACAATGTCAGTGGTAGAATTTATAGATCAGACTAAAGAAAATGAATAAAATTTTCAAGATATTCTACAGACTCTTTCTACATTGCTCCTTCAACATCTGTAGAATAAATAGAATTTAAACAAACAAGTAGACGTTCTCAGAGTTTTCCCCTTTTCTTCTTCAAAAAGGCCTTAATGAAGACTGGCTTTGTTTTTAATCACCTCGCGCTGCAGATCTGTAACCATTTCCATCTTCATTTTGTCACATCATGATTATGTCATCCCCCCCTCATCTCTTGTATTTCATAGCCTATTGTAAGAATTATCTGGAACTATTAAAAATAATATAGGAAAAATAATGGATCCAGGTATGTCGTTTCTATGAGACATAGAGCTGGGGGGGGGGGAAGCAATGACCACTTCACATCATCATCTTGGTTTTATTCTGTCAAGTGTTCTCCCAATGTTGAAATCATGCACATGTGCTTTAAAATGTATAAACTAAATCCAACCCAAAGCAAAAAAAAAAAAAAAAAAAAGTGATATAGAATACCTGGGTATGCACGTAGGGCCCTTGTATTACTAAAATTAACGTGCTATAAAAGAAGGCTCAGACTCTGGTCTGTTAGCCCCTGGCATTGCTCAGAATTCAGAGAGTCTGATAGACAAGTAGACTAGGTCTGAAAAGAGAAGGGTGGCTAAGGTTACCCAGCGGCTGAGCTGGGAGGCCAGGACCCCAGTAGGACCTGGTGTCTGTCAGGGTCTGTCATCAGCAACCAGAGAAAGTTGATGCAAATCTAGGCAGTTTCCCTGGCAACCAAAGTTAGCCCATAGGGCCTTTTCAGGCTTTGGGACATTTTTGGAGAGCTTAAATAAAAGTATCACTATGACAAAGCCCTCAAGGGAAACTAACAAGGCCTTCCAAGCCAAAATAGTTTAAAATAAAAAATATGCACTTGTTCTTGGCATCTCCTTTCTCTCTCCCTCTCTCCCTCTTTCTCAGAAATGGGAATTGAAGCCAGGACATTCAACTTTTGAACAACACTCCCAGTCTCTCCCTCTTTTGAATTTTTGAAACAGGGTCTTGATAGGTTGCTGAAAGTCTCACTAAGTTGTTGAGGTTGGTCTTAAATATGTGATCCCGTAATAGTAACTAGCAAAAATCAAAGAAAGAGAAAGAAGAGAATGGAAAAAGGAGAGGAGACTAGGCAGGTGTGATGGTGCCTGCCTGTAATCCCAGTACGTGTGAGGCTGAGACCAAGAGCCAAGGACCAAGGACAAAGCATACTCTTTAAAGATATTCCCCAATGATCCACCTTTCCAACAAATCCCTATATTCTGAAATTTCCACCACCTCCCAACAGCACCATGAAGACAGGGATCAAGCCTTTGGGGGATGATTCAAGTTTCAAGTATAATATTAATATGCACAAGCTTCTGTGGTCATGGGAAGTGGTTGCAGCAGTTGTGTGATAAACGGCTTAGCCTTAGGGGCTCTGGAATCTGAGAACCAAAGTTTAGAGGCCTTTGAGTTATTAGCAGTGTGACTCTGAGGAAGGTTAACTAATCCAGGAAGGTTAACTAATTCCTCTTCAAAAATATGACATTGTAGCAGTTTCTGTTTTCCTTCTTCCTGTATTAAAAAACTGAGTAAGTAGCGGTGGTAGGGGGGCTCTTGTATTTAAAAAAAAATGTTCCATACCTCAAATGTAGGCTCACCCCTGGCTGCTCATAGAGTGACTGTATTTTGTGCCCTTCCTGGCCATTAGCTGTGACCCATGAGATTTAGTGCATTTCTCAGCCCTGAACTTAAAAGGGTGAGTGTGCTTATCTCACTGTCCCTCCCACATGCCAGTGGCTGGGAAGGGGTGACGCTGGAAAATCAAATGTGAGAAAGTGGCCTATAACAACAAAGCCGTTTTATGAGTTTCTTTCTATCCATCTTTGCACAGTTAATTGAGAAAAGAGAAACATTTATCCACAGGCTTTCATTTTTTGGTGCCTTTCTAGGATGCCATTTTTGCATCTGTTCTGTACCCTTATATTTGAGATTTTCTCAAGCAAGAATATGTTTGAGTTGTTTTCTTCATGTGAATAATATTTACCTTCTAACTGCAGTAATTAGTCCTTTTACATTTTAACTATTGGCATATTTGGGCACATAGCCTTCATCTTCTAATTGTTTTCTATTTCAACTCAATTCTTTATGTTTCTGATATCTGTTATGATGTTAGTATTACTTTGCTACTTCATATCCTTAAAAAGATAATGCACTTGGCTTATACTAATAATAAAATCAGCTGAGCATTCACTAATTTCAGATACTTTGCTAAGAGTTTCCAATACATTGCTTTATTTAGTTCATATATCACCTTTACAGATTTTTATTCACCTGCTTTTTTTTGGAGGTCATTTTGTGTCTAGATTGGCAACCAGTGACCATTAATGATAGTAGGTAAGCTGAATTGCTTATTGAGGTGAGAAAAGCATATTGTATTGTCACTCAGTTCAGTGGAAAAATGGGTGCAAAATATTATCTCTCTAGTACCCAAACTAATCTCACCCATTTGAAGGTCCAGCAAGTCCCAGGGGAAGAGGCAGGAGTGTGTACTAACTAGTATATTTACCTTTCTTGCGTTTATCATTGGCCTGAGTGGAAAGGCCCTTGAAATTTATTCCACTCAAATTTGGTTTGTTATTTTATTTGTTCCATAAGGAATTTAATTATTGCTAAGTATGAACTGGACTCTGTTGCTATGACCCAGCAAGCAATGGTATCCTAGGAAGGGTTAAATGTCCAATGAACATTGCCATATTAAAGATATTTTCTTGCAGTTCCAATATCATCACAATTGTGTATTCACTTTTTAAAAAAATATTTGTATAGGTGCATTGTAGTTGTACATGACAGTGAGATTCAGAGGGACGCATTAAACACAACATTATTTGTCTTCTTTCTTTTTTATAAAGGGGGTGGAGGGTGATATTCTGTGTGTGGTGGCTAAAAATAATCATCTACATGCTCATCCTGTGGTTCTTTGGTTTGAGTGTTTTGATTCTATTGACATGTGGGCTGATTTAAAAATGGGGACTCTTAGCTGAGCGTGGTGGTACATGCCTGTAATTCCAGTTCTGGGAAGGCTGAGACAGGAGGACTTCAGGTTCAAAATCAGCCTCAGAAACTTATTGAGACTCTCAGAAACCTACCTAATAACATCCTGTTTTAAAACCAAAAACTTTTTTTTGTTTTGTTTTGGGTTTTTTTTTTTTTTTTTTTGGTGGTACTGGGGTTCCTGGAAGCCCTTCTACCTCCGGGCTACACTCCCAGACCTATTTTTACATTTTTATTTGGAAACAGTGTCTCCTAAACCAGCGCACGGGGCTGGTTTCGAACCTGCGCGATCCTCCTGTCTCTGCCTCCCAAGCGCGGGGATTACAAGCGTGCGCCACCATGCCTGACTTAAAACCAAAAACTTTTAAAAGCTGGAGATCTATTTCAGGAGGAGGAGGAGGAAAGGAACAAGAAGAACTTCCATTAACTTCTAACCAAGTTTTGCCTTGTATAAGTAAAGTAGGTAGGAGGTAAGTAAAATATTAGAAAGGCAGACCAAAGATTGGAGTAAGGAGCTTATTTAAGGAATTATTAAAGCTCCCCATCACTTTGGCTGCTAAAACTCCACCATGGAAGTGACTTGAATCATTCAATTTTTGCATAGTGAAAAATGCCAGCATTTATTTTCCCTATTTAAAATGCAGACATATTCTTTTTATGAACCCCTTTGCATAGTGGCTAACATTGAATATAATGGTTGTGCTCAACAAGTATTTAAAATTTGTCATTGAAATTTCTCTCAAAAAGACTTGAAAAATATTTAAGAGAATAAAACTAGGTAACAGAAGGAATGGGGCTGTCAATCATGTGGGCTGTTCAGTCTATAGTAGACCAATTTTAACACAATGGTGAAATAATAAGGGAAATAATAATAATAAGAGCAACTATCATTTATTGAGCCTTCTTAGACTGGTAATTATATGTAGAACTCTGTCATCTTTCATTAATTCACAAATATTTATTGAGCGCTAATCATATGTCACTAACTATGCTAATCACCAAGATATGTCAGTGAACAAAGCTGATAATGCCCCCTGGCCTTTTGGAGGTTGTACTGTGCACAACAGCATTGTGGGAGGGGAAGCTATTATTTTAGTATAAGAGAGGAAGACGCAGAGAATTAAAGTCATCTGAGGATTTGTCCAAGGTCATGTAGCTGTTAATGGAACCAAAGTCCACCCAGCTGTTTAGTCACCATTCTTACTGATAGAATTTAAGCAACTGACTACATAACTTAGAGGAAGAAATATTTATTTGCCCACAGTTTTTTTGAAGATTCCACGTTCAGTTCATGCGAGGCCAGGTTCTGGAGCTCAGAGCATGGTGTTGGAAAGCAGAGAGGAGAGCATGTGGTCTCCGCTCCTTGCATCACAGAGGCTGGAAGCGAGAGAGAGCAAGTGAAGGGATCTGAGACCATATCAATCCCCAGTGCCACACCCCAGAGACCTACCTTCTCCAGACACATTCTACCTGCCTAGGTTACCATCCAATAAATCCACTATGGTGGATTCCTCTGATAATGCCCCCTGGCCTTTTGGAGGTTGTACTGTGCACAACAGCATGGTGGGGGAGAGCTATTATTTTGGTATAAGAGAGGAAGACGTAGAGATTACAAGCTTTTATGTTTTAACTCTATCACCCCCAAACCCCTTTCATTGAGCACTCTGTATCTGACCATAATACTGTCATAATCACCAATCTACCTTGTTGTACTGGCTGTGCCCCTCCTAGTCACACACCCCGTCTTAGGTAATTAGAGCAAGGCCATGTACTGTGCACAACACCCTTTTATCTTCTAAGGAAGACCTTCCTTGATCCTGTTAAGTAGACATGCAAAAGCCCCAGAACACAGCCACATCTACTCGAGTAAGGTCATTGTCTTAATTTACATTCTCCAAAGACTTGACCACACAGTTTAGAGGAAGGAAAACTTATTTGCTCACAGTTTCCTTGGATATTTTTAGTTCTAGCCATGTAAGGTCAGGGACTGTGCATCTCAGGGCATGATGAGAGAGAGGAAGAGCAAAAGACTTTGTTCCTTTCATCATGGAGGCCAGAAGCAAGAGAAAGAGGAAGGGGAGAAGGAAACCACATATAACCCCCAAGGCCACACCCTCAGGAACCCACCTCCTCCAGCCACACACACTCTTCCTGCCTTGGTTACCACCCAGTGAATCCATTATGACCCTCAGGAGATTATACCCCTGTTGACATAACCATATCAACCCTGAGCACTGATATATGAGCTCTTTCCTGGCATTCTGTATCTAACCAGGATAGTCATAGAAGCTGTTACTAAGTGTGTTCTCTCTTCCCCATTAAAACGTTCTGCTGGCCAGCTCTTGTGCCATCAGGGATCTTGTGCTATAAACTGCTGTTGGCAACACAGGATTACTGAATAAACTTGCTCACGAGCTTGAGTTCATGCCCCACTTATTCACTATAAGACCTTTTGTTTGGAGACAGAGTTCAGATTACCCTGTAACAAAGGTCAAATCACTCATGTGACATTCATATTCTAGTTTAAACCAAAGATTTAAGTTTCTTGTGTATTTGATACTTACTACCATGGTGATACCTATGAATTCCCTTTAACATACTATTTGGGTTATTATTTTTTTTTTTTGTACTGGAGGTTGAACCTAGAGTATACTTCCGAGCTATACCCCCAGCTTTTTCTGTTTTTTAATTCGAAACAGTCTTACTAAATTGCTTGAATCTGGCCTCAAACCTGTGCGATTCTCCTGTCTCAGCCTCCCAAGAGCGGGGATTACAAGCGTGTGCCACCACATCTGGATTTAAATTGTTATTTGAGACATATGCAGCAATTATAATGTGATTTGGCAATGTTATAGCTTCCATTAGTGACAAAGTCACAGTGCTGCTGACCCTACTGTTACTGCCAACAAAGAAATGTTGAAGCTCCATTAAAAGGAAGTGAAAATAGCAATATCTTTTTGGCCCATCTAAACTTGTAGACACTGAACTATCTTTATGAACTTGAGAGGTATGGGTTCCAGATTAAGAACACTTGTTTGGACACAGACAGCTATATAATTATAACAGAGACTCCCATAGCTAGGGATCAACTATGTTCTAATATCCCTCTTCCCAAATACTAGCTTTAGGTAAGAAAGGGGAAAAGACAAAGGACCTGTAGTAGTCTGCTCAGGCTGCCATAATAGAATACCACAGACTGGGAGGCTTAAAAAGTAGAAATGTATTTTTCACAGTGCTGTATTTCCAACGATCCAAGACCAAGATGGCAGCAGGGTTGGTTTCTCTTGAGGCCTCCCTCCTGGACATGCAAGTGGCTGCCTTCTCACCGTATCCACAAGTGGTCTTTCCTCCTTGAGTACCCTTCCTGGCACCTCTACTTCTTATTGGGGCCCCAGTCATAAAAGGTTAAAGCCCCACCCTTGTGATGTCATTTAAACTTGACCACCTTCTTTTAAAGGCTTTACTTCCAAATGCAGTCACATTAGTGGTTAGTGAGTGATTCAGTATATGAATGCTGCCAGACATCATTCAGACCATAACAGAATCACTATGAAGGAGCATTAACTGGTGGCCCACAGTCAGATTCAACCCAAACTGGCAATTTTCCAGAGTACTTCTTGCCAATTATTAATGAAAAACAGCCTTGACTTTTGATGATTAAATTTTCTAAATTGATACTATGAAAAGTGAGAAATTACATAAGGAACTGCAGAGGGAGAAAAATATACAATGTCCCAGGACAGCCATGGTCGCACACACCTATTATTCCAGTATCTAGAAGGCTGAGACAGGAAGATTGCAAGTTCATAGTCAACATCAGCAACTTAATTAGACTCTCAGCAACTTAGTGAGAACCTATTTCCTAATAAAAAATAAAATAAAATAGGGATGGGAATGTAGCTAAGTAGTAGAATGCCTCTGGGTTCAATTCCCAGTGTCACAAAAAGGTAAAAATAAAAAAGTTTGTGAGCTATTGGCTTGGACATAGCATACAGTAGGTTAAGATTCTCTTTTAGTTTTACACTCTGACCTTTCCCACTTGATCTCTACACAGAGAACTAAATATTACTATTGCTTCATACTTCTAAAGTATTGCAAGAATTTATGACTTAGAGTAAATATAACAGCACATACCCTAAAGTGCAAAATGTCTTATTTCAGAGGAAATTATTACCCTCATTTTCTGACCAATACATAGTTCATCCAAAGAGGTGATACTGAAGAGCTATATCCAAGGCTAAGTTTAGTAGAGTCCTTTATTACAACTTATATTATTTACTGTGTCATTTTTATGAGAAAGTTAATTTTCTTTGTTTTTCTAATTTTTTTAATTTTTTTTCTTTAAAAAGAAAGGTCAAGTGTGGGGAAACAAGGCTTTCTACACTGGAGTTTAAATTGATCTACCCTATCTGGTTCATAGCTAGCATTTTTATTTTTCTTCAAAGAATGATTTATGGAGCAAAAATTGACATACAGTATCAGATCCTGCTAATCTACTTTGACAAGAATACTTCATCTCATCCAAATACATACATCTTCTTTATTCTAACATTGGATTATTTTTAACATAATATTTTTACAAAATGAAAGAACAATTTTTTTAGTAATTTTGCTTACCAAGAACTACACTAAGACAACAAGTTCACTGCTAACTAACTTTACATTCACAACCTAAACGGTATATATATATATATATATATATTATACATATGCATATATATATACAATATACATATACATATACATATATACATATATGTGGCATATGTATATATGTATATATCCACATATATGATATATATGTATATATGTATATATGTATATATGTATATATGCATATATGCATATATGTATATATGTATATATGTATATATGTATATGGAGAGAGAGAGAGAGAGAAACACGAACTAGAAATTGAACCGGGGGCACTCTACCTACTCTACCTCCAAGATACTCCCCTAGCCCAATATATATATATATATTGGGATATATATATTTAAACAAGGTCTTGCTAGGTTGCTTAAAGTCTTGCTAAGTTGCTGAGTCTGGCCTTGAACCTGCAATCTGTCTCAGTCTCCCAAGTACTGGGATTATAGGCACCTACCTGGGAAGCAGAGAGGGAAAAGGGAAGGATCTGGGGACATGTACAGTCCTGAAGTCCATATCTGCAGTGACTAAGCTCCTCATGCCATGCCCCTCCAGCCTACATTTACTACCTAGTAAATCTATCTAAACTGTTAAACATTTATATGGATTTATCCACTGATGAGGTTAGAAACTTTATGAATCAATGAATTAATCTGTGAATTTTGCTATATTATATAACACATGAGGTTATAGGAGACATTACAGGTCCAGCAATAACAGGTGTCTATACAACATCATACTGAGTGTTTCAAAATAGCGGAGAGAGATTTTGAGTGATCTTGTCATAAAGAAATCATGCCTGTATGAGGTGATAGGTGTCTTAAATATCCTGACTGGATTATTATTAGATAATGTATAGATATATCAAAACATCAAAATATGCCTCTTAAATATATGCAAGTATTGCATGTCTATTAAAAATGGAAAATAAAACCAAAAACTAAAAATGTAATTCCTGAATGATAGAATGTTCCAGTGGCTTCTAAAACAGCAGGAGAAACAGATGTTGCCCCAAATTTCACCTGCCAGAACTTGACAGCCTCCTTGATTGCCCTTTTCTACCCACGTAATTTGGTTTTTTAGGGGTATAGTACCATTGATGCATCTGTAAGAGGTGGTCTGACATAAATCAGACCTTCTTACTTTTTTTTTTTGTGGTACTGGGGTTCCTGGAAACTCTTCTACCTCCAGGCTATACCCCCAGACCTATTTTATATTTTTATTTGGAAACAGGGTTCCTTGAGCCAGCGAGGCTGGCTTCAAACCTATGCGATCTTTCTGTCTCCGCCTCCCAAGCGCAGGCGGGGATTACAAACGAGAGCTACCATGCCCGGTGCCCTTCTTACTTTTTCTAAAAAGGAAAAATGCTCACTCTTTTTATCAGACACTCACATTATTCCTATAGTGATGCCAAAAAGGAAGAGAAATGTTTCATATTTCCCAGGATCTAGAGTAAGTGAAAACTCTACCTGCATAGCAAATAAGTAATGTAAATATAAAATTTATAGAAAATAGGTATAATGCAGTAGACACGCACAGTGTGACCACAGTGCCAATAGATGCCTATTAAGTGTCCCTTCCTCCTGTCTACAGAATGAATTGTTCATCCATATCTCTCTCTCTCTCTCTCTCTCTCTCTCTCTCTCTCTCTCTCTCTCTCTCTCACACACACACACACACACACACACACACACACACACACCACTACAGAACATCTAATTCTTCCTAGTATTTGGTGAGGACTGGCATGCACACATAGATAAAGATATGTCTTTGATAAAGATATGTCTTTGTCATCAGATTTTTCATTATTGGTTAGAAAGATCAAACACACAAATAACAGACTAACTTCGACACACATAATGTCACACCTTCACATGGCTTCTATCCAGTGGGGACTAGCACTTTGCCAGGATCAACGATGTATTCACAATCCCATAATAAGGACATGGCTGTCAGCCACAGGAAATAGTAACACAGTGAACAGAACATTTTGGACGATTCAGTGATTTCCAGAGCGTGTTTGCCAAAGCCTGCTCAGTATCATTGAATTGTGGCAAGGCCTCTCTGCTTTAAAACCTTCTCTGGCTCCTAATTACTTAATGGATAAGATGCTTGCTTATGGTCAGCAATGTGTGATGGTAATGTGTGGTGGTGAAGAGTTTAGGCTCAGGAGTCAAGCATGCTTTAACTTATCTGCAATGTGATGGGTAACATACTCAATCTCCTCACCTTTAAAAATAGTACCTCCTGATAGAGTTTAGACATAAATGAGATAGACTGTGTCAAGGGCTTAGTATATTACTTTATCTTGCCTCAGTTCTCATCTGCATACTGGGAATAATTAGTACCTGTGCCTTGAGATTATATGATTTTAAGGATCAAACAACATAAAACATGCGAAGTAACTGGCACATGGCAATTGCCCCAGTAAGTGTTAACTTTCAAAAATGTCTTTTGAAAGATATCATTATTTCTATAGTAGAAAAATAATTTTTACTACTTCTAATTCATTAAAAAATGTTTTCTGACTTTCTCTTTGAGTTTTCTAAATTCTAACACATGGAAGACGCATACATGAAAAGACAGCAGTAGTCCTCCTTGTAGGGCTAATACACAATTTCCATAGTGTGAGAACCTTGCTATTTAAAGCCTAGAAACTCTGAGTTATTATTATTGAAGTTGAAAGTATAGAAATCTACTCTGTCACAGTCACTTTCAATGAAAACTACAATTTATGATAAGTTCCATAAAACCTGCTTCATTCAACATTTACGAGAGACACTGAAGATAAATGAAAGGTATAGAAATGGAAACCTTTTCAATCAATCATTTTGTCAAGAAGAAGGGACAAGAATGATAGGCATGCATATGGATGATATGGGCATATAAATAACCTACTAGAAATAAGTGATTGAATATTTTTATAAATTTTCCCCAAATAGTCTTAGGCCCATAATATAAAATTAATTCATGTGCACTCATAAATGATCAGGTATGCTTGTCATTCAGCACACCTGAGCAGAGTCAGGTGAGGAACTGGGGAAGCAAGAGGCACACACACACATATATTCCAACACAAGAGTAAAAGAAGAGCCAGAATGCTGACTTCAGGAGACTAGAGCAGTCTGTGTGTCTGTCTGTCTGTCTCTCTCCTTCCCTTCTCCTCCTTTATTTGCCACAGTGAGTTGTAACATTTAATTAACCCCCTGGAGGAAGTTTATAGTGTGCCATGTTGTTGGAAATGAGTTAATGTTGAAACATGAAAACTACTCTGGCAAAGAGAGGAGTAATTATATAGAGCGAGTGGGGAGGAGACAGCGTACTCTAAGAATGTTCCTTTCTTAACTCTGTAGAAGGGGCAGGTACAGGACACTGGTCCACTGGCTTGGCCAGATAACTGGGCTCGGTGGGAAATAGGATGTGCTTTCTTCTATAGGGGTCTTTGTCTCCGCAAGGACCTTCCATGAAGCACCAGAGACAAAGGATTGTCTCTGCAGATGGTTCCCAATTTGGGATGCTCCTACTTACAATTCTGACTTTATGATTGTGGAAAAATCATGTGCATTCATTAGGAAGCACACTTTGATTTTAGAATTTTGATCTTGTCTCAAACTAGTCATGTGCCAAACAATCCTCTCTTTTAGTACTGAGCAGCAGCGTCAACAAAGCTCCCACTTGGCTACAGGATCATGAGTGCAAACAGCTGCTACTGTGCAGTGTGCCATGTTGCTAAGCTAGAATATTTGGTAGGTTAGGCGTATTTGACGCATGTTCAACTTTTGATATTTCCAAGTTACAATGGGCTTATCCATGCATACTCCCATTATGAATCATGGAGCATCTGCTGTATACATTTTCCACGAAACATCAGGAGTGATAAATTGCTTGCAGTGTAGACTGATCCCAGTGAAGTTATTTCCCTGTGTTAGATCTTCCACTGGGTGAGTCCAATGCGTGCTAATAGTGCACATCATAAAGGATTTCATGAAGCTGCCCAACCATGGTTCCTTTAGCCTGTGGATGCTTCTACATGTCAGAACCACATGACTAGGATGGACAGACAGGTGGAGAAATGCTTCCCAGCCCTTTCTTGATTAAAAGCCTCAGTCTCATGTTCTGAATTCTTACTTCGCTCCTTCTTCCAAAATACTACTTCCTAAAGACTTTATCTGTTGAGTTACCAGTGGATTTAGAAAGTCTTCCTATTTTCCTTGCCTTCTTGGGCAAAATGAGGCTGTCCTGCCTGTCTTGGGCTCAGGTACTCATTTTATAACTGTAGCAGTTTAAACTTTGCTGTTGGTTCCCGGGATGAAACAGTCGTGACTGATATTTGCTTTTAGATTTATCCACTTCTGTAGTCTTCAAAGTGTAATTCCTAGACCAGCAATTTCAACATCACCTGGAAACTCAGAAATGCTTAGTGTTTTGGCCAAGATCCAAAGTACAAACCCACCCAGAAGCAGAATCTAGAAATGTGTCCTTTAGAACGAAAGCCTGCAGGCTAGGCTGATACACCATCAAGTTGGAGAGATGGTGGTTCAGATTCCATGGCATGGAAGCCAAGCATCTTGGTGCATGATTGTCATTCCAGTTCTTGAGAGTTTGAGACAGGATGATCACATTTTCAAAGCTAGCTCAGCAACTTAGCAAGACTTTCAACAACTTAGCAAGACCCTGCTTCAACCCCCCCCCCAAAAAAAAAATTAAGGGTTGGGATGTAGCTTTGAAGTAGAATGTCTGAGTTCTATTTCCCAGTACCATAAACCTATAAAAAATAATTCCATGAAGTTAGCCTCCTAGCAGCTCTTAAGTTGCAGCTGGATAGGGCTCAAAAGACAGAGATCTGCATTACATCCTCTGGTCTAGAGCTTTGAGATATCTAAAAGAAGACCATCTTTAGCATATATTTTTCCTTTTTTAAAAAATTTAAACCAGCAATTGCAAATTCACATGCTTATAAAGACCAAAAAAGCAAAATAAAACAAAAAAAAATCGGAGTGGCCGCATGATCAAATTTATTTAGGAATGTAATGAGGTTATAGTGAAGTAGAACACACAAGCCCACGTAAAATACTGACAAAAATCTTAAAACCTACTGTGCACAGCAAGCGAACCATCTCTTTGGGGCCCTGAATATTTCTGAATATTTGTAAAGTCATCCCTCCATATCTCTGGGCCCCACATCTCCACATTTTACCATCTTCTGATCAAAATTATCTGTTTTTAAAAAATGCATCTGTAGCCAATGGTGGTACATACCTGTAATCCTAATTCTTGGGAGGCTGAGATAGAAGGATCCTAGGTGTAAGGCAGCCTCAGAAACTTAGTGGAACCATGTTTCAAAATAGAAAGGACCAGAGGTGTCACTTAGAGGTAGAATGCTTCTGGGTTCAATTCCCAGTAACACACACACACACACACACACACACACACACACACACACACACAGAGAGAGAGAGAGAGAGAGAGAGAGAGAGAGAGAGAATCTTTAGTGAGCACACAGATTTCTTTTTTTAATCATTGTTCTCTGAGCAATAGAGCATAACAACTTATTACATAGCATTTACTTGGATTTAGGAATAAGATGATTTAGAGTTACAGAAGGATGTGTACAGTTTATACGAAAATGCTATGCCACTCTTATAAAATACTTGAGAATTTGCAGGGTATTGTATACATAGGAGTCTAGAAGCTAATCTGTTTTGGGTGCAAAGAGATGAATTTATAGATTTTCTCTCTTTCTATAAGACAAGAGAGAAGGATGACCGTACACTTGCCCCCACTGTTTGATTCATACAGAAAGGACTGGTTTTCAAAGCAGAGTAAAATCTGGACCTGGTGGCACACACCTGTAATCCCAGTACTTGAAAGGCTAATATGGGAGGTCACAGGTTCAAAACTAGCCTCAGAAACTTAATGAGAACCTGTTTCAAAAATTAAAAATAAAAGAAGGCTGAGATGTGGCTCAGAGATAGAATCACCTTTGGTCGACCCCCAGTACCCAAAATACAAAAACAAAACCACAAAAGCAGATTATGTCTCCTAAATGTTGAAGCACATGGTCTCAATGTAGACATATATTCCTTCAACAAGGCACATGCTGACTGGAAAGAGTTCTAATTCTACAATGTCTGCGGACTAGTAATAAATAAAGTTCTGTAATACTTGGGAGGAGATGTAAGGTACAGAGAATGTTCTGTAGGAACAGTGCGTGAGCCAACTTATCAGCTGCTTGGGAATCCAAAGAAGTTTCATTTTGCTTCACCTTGAGAGAGAGAGACAGACAGACAGACAGACAGACAGACAGACAGGCCGCCTTACAAATCATATGTGGTAGTGCATGCCTGTCATCTCAATACTTGGGAGGCTGAGACAGGAGGATTGCAGGTTCAAGTACTTGGTGAGTTCAGAAACTTAGCAAGACCCACAACAATTTAGTGAGATTCTGTTTCAAAATAAAAATAAAATAGGAATTGTGGTATAAGGCAGAGGTAGAAGGGCCCTGGCAAAATTCACTGTTTAATAAAGCGTTCAACTCTCCACTTCATGAAAGCCAAGCAAAGCTCTGAAGCCCTCCATTTGGTTACTTGGTTAAGAATGTGGCTTCAGCTCCCATTCTGAGATCAACTGAAAATGAGGAAGTTGCTCATCTATCTTCTCCACACAGTTACAGAGTTGTGAGGGAGTCTAAATTTTCAAATACAGAATACTTTGGTATTGCTCAGTGTGTTATCTGTGTTAAAGTTTTGGGATGTGAAACTGGTTTGGGGTTTTGTTTGCTGTAATTTGAATTTAAATAATTTCTGTGACAGTAACCAAAGAAGCATGAAATTTCATTCCATATCAGTTTTGTTATTAAATTGACATTGTCACCTATGTATTTGTGGCTCCTCTTCTGAGAACAGTCTCTGTACCTGTGCGTCATTGGGAACTGGTTGACTGACCCCAAATGCCTGATATATTCATTCAAAGTACCAATATGAATACCACGAAGTTTCCATTGATTTGTTTTTCTTAGCTAACCTACTGTAGACATCGATGCTCCTCTGGTTCTTGCAAAAATCTATATGGATAAAAGGCAACAATTTTCTGTACATGCTGATTATTTTCCATTGACCAGTATGACAAGATTCGTTATGTTAACATAACATGGGTGGAAGCCTGAAGATTATTCACTTCTTTTCCACTTTATATTGAGGAGATATAGTTCTCCAAGCAGTTTTATCATGGTGTTTATTAAGTCGATACGGTATCCTTCTAAAAGGGAAAGTGTTTTAGTATGTCATAATTTTTTAGAAGTTTTTATTCTTGTGTGTTCCCTTTAAGTCCCAGGTGTCCTTGTCTAATTTTTTAATTGATGTTGTATTAGATTTGTCATAATGTGACAGAAAGACCCAAAACAACAACATAGAGAAGAGACGGTTTGTGTGGCTCAGTTTCAGAGACTCAGTCCATGATAATCCAGCTCCTGGTCAAAAATAACATGGCACAGTGGAAGAATGCTTCTAGGTAGCAGGGCATGGTGGAAGATTGCTGTTCAGGGCATCTGGGCAGCTGACAGAAGAGAGCGCAAGAGACAGAAGACATATGTAGACCTCAAAGTCAGGTCCTCAGTAACCTACCCCTTTAGCCACACCCTGCCCATTGTTACCATCCAGTAAACTCATTCAAATCATTAACCCACTAATGGGTTTATCCACTGATGAGATTATAGTCCTAATTTGGTTATTTCACTGATAAACATTTCTGCATTAGCAACACAAAAGTTTTCTGGAGGACATTCTATAATTAAATCATATCATGTGCCATTCAGTGTTTGGTGGTTGTGGTGGTGGTGGTTGTTGTTTACTCAAATTCACCATTTACTCCTACTTGTTTTTAGTCACCATAGAAGAATTTTTTTTAATTTTATTGGTGCATTTTAGTCATACACCTTAATGGGATACAAGATGGTAGAGACATACATGTACACATCACCCAATTAGTCCTTACCCAATTCCTGCCTCATTCCCTCCACCTCCCTCCTCATGCTTGACTTAGTGATTGACTTTGATATGTTTGTTAAAGTACATTATGTGCATTAGAGATTTCCCCTCCTTTCCCCTTCCATCCCCTCAGGTTGCCTGATTTGCTCATCTATAGAATCTCCTTCTTCATCTAGAGTTCCTCCTATGACTTATTTCTCCCTAGCTTTTGCATATTGGGACCACTTCTAGGTATCTAAACCTAGAAGTTTAGAAGTTAGAAACCAAACTACCAAACGAATGCATGCGTATCTGTTCATAGCTGTACAATTCACCATTGCCAAACTGTGGAACCAGCCAAGATTTCCATCAACAGATGAATGGATTACAAAACTGGGATATGGACACCATGGAATTTTACTCAGCCATAGAGAAAAACACAATTGCATCATTTACAGGGAAATGGATATAACTGGAGGACATTTTGCTGAGTGAGATTACTCAGTCATAGAAATATTTTTAAAAGGCCAATTTCTAAAAATATCCTGAATAAACCCTTTGAACAAGTCAAGCATATTCTGTGATTAAAAGGAATTCTGGTATTTATGGCTAAAGTTGTAACTGAAGTTGTTAGTGATAACTAAGGTTTATGTGTTACTTTTGCATTCTCTTTTCACTCAACATCTATCAGTATGTGCCTCATCATTTTTATTAACCCATAAAGTAATTTCCCCAGTTCACATCTGTTGCGAGAGAAATTTAAATTGAATTAATAGAGATTTCAATATTGTAAAATGATCTTCAGTATCTTGTTGCCTTCGATGGTATATAATACTCCCACTAGTATAAATAAGTACTGCATCCCGTAAGGGCAGCACATGCTGGACACGCATGTCTCCCTTTTCTTCTGCAGTGCCATGACAGAGATTGCTAATAAATTCTGCACTTTTTTTTAATCAAGCAATTGCCTTTGAATCTTTTTCAAAGTTGTATGTGAGGTAGACTTTCAAAAATTAAATTCTATCTGAGGTCAAGTGGACATGTCTTTGCAAATTTGGGGAAAATATTTGTAAAGAGCATAAAGATTTCAAGTGTGGAGTAATTTAAAGAGATTTAGAATTCTTTGAAATCCTACACAATGATATTCTAATGACTTCTTTCTTTTGGTCTATAATTGCAGAGTAAGACCCAAAGCTGGGATGAACAAGAGAATAAATTCTGAAGTTAGCATCCAAATGTAGAGAGAGAAGGAAAAGAAAAGCTATAGGTTCTGCCAGAAGTCCCCTTAAGGGACAGGAAATAATTGACAGCAGGGAGTTGCAAACAGTTATTGGAAAGAATTGGGCCATTTCATGCTGGTGACCTGTCCAGTTCACACACTTTCCTATGACCTAGCTATATTTATTACACTATTTGTTTGCTAAAACTGCAAATGTAGAGGGAAACACCAGTGCAGTGCCTATCTGGAAATTACTTATTGATCGTGGCCAAATTAATTGGATTTGGCCAATTGTTCATTAGTATAATTTATTTACTACAGAATTTTTTTTAAAAAATGGAATTGAATCTTGGAATAATTTAAAAACATGAAGAAATCTAACCCTCCCAACAGGTGATGGCTTTTATTTCTTTGAATTTGAATGTGGCTCAGTTTCCATGTTCACAATACATGTATTACAAATGTTATTTGACTTGCTTTGGCATGTATAAATGTGCAAAACATCCTTAAACATTAACTTTGCAGTAATAGTCAAAAGGAAACCTTAAAAAATGACACCATCCAGGTTCATTGGAAACTGGCCTTTTTATTTGAATTAACCTTATTGGCATGCATTTCCTATCCATAAAGATCACATTTGTGTCCTTTCCCTATTTTCTTATAAGTGGATAGATAAATAAAAATAAAGGTATTAACTAAAATGTTTTCCCTCTTTCTTTCTCTCTCTTTCCCTTTTTTCCTTCCTTCTTTCCTTCAGTTCTCTTTTATTTAAGTCAATCACATTGTTTCCTGGTCTTCTCTCCAGTACAAACCTTTTCTCCTCTTCCCTTCCTTCTCCCTTCCTGCTCCCTCTCCTCCTCCTCTTTCTTATTCATATTCTTTTTCATGATAATGGCAATAGAACCAAGGGGAAATCTATCTCTGAGGTACACTTTTTGTAGTTTTTTATTTTTTTATTTTTTCGGGTCTGGGGATGGAACCCAAGGGGCAAGAGCTACACCCTCCGAGCTATACCCCCTGCCCTATTTTTTTTTATTCTTTATTTTGAAACAGGTCTCACTAAGTCGTGGAGGACCTCACTAAGTAGCTGAGGCTAAGCCTCCCCAATGCTGGGATTACAAGCGTGTGCCACCACACCCAGCTTGTAGTTTTTAATTTTGAAACAGGATTTTACTACGTTGCCGAGAGTCTAAATTGCTGAGGTTGGCCTCGAACCTGTGATCCTCCTATCTCAGTCTCAAGAGAAAATGAAACCAAGTCTTCAAGTAAAAATATAACCAAATTCTTCCTTTTCTGCCTCAAAGTATGCATGTTTTTCTTTTATAGAGTTCTTTTAAAACTGCAAAATGAAAAGTCCTTATATGCATTATAGAAATATAAAGATTTAAGTCAAAGAAAAATCAAAGAGATAACAACTTCCACCAACACAGGGTCTCTAAAATAGAGTAGCTACTAAAGTTCTTCAGAGGTGAACTTTTATTCCTTCTTGTGATCCCTCATCTGATCTTTCATGATCAGTCAGAATTGGGTCTTAGGAGTCCAGTGTCCTTTCCTCAGATTCAATCTTCAAATCGAATCACTATTTCGTGGGCTGGTGGGCTCTAATCTCCTAGCTCCACTTTTCTGCCCACCTCCCCCATCTTTGTTTATACAGATTGTCCTCAGAATGCAGCTCACAGAGAGGGTAGAAGTTTTGTTTTGATCTCCATTGTCATTTCCTGTTCACTGTTACCCTTATGTCTTATTAAACCTTCCCAGTTTCTGTTTCTTAGTAGATGGTTTGATGTATAAAGTCCAAGGACTAGTGAAGGTTATATAAATATGAAAGTTTATTTTAAGTCAGGGAAAGATAGAAGAAAAGAATAGCTCCCCCACATGGGGAGGGAGGGATCACCAAATAAAGTAACCGTCTAAGCTTTTGAGAGATGGACTTTTAAACCATACTGAGGTTTAATTGGTCAGGAATGGGTTTGGGGGAGCCAATGTCTTCTGAACAATTTCAGTCTTTAATTCGACTTGTTATCTTGTGGGATGGTGGACTCTGACCTCCTCATCAGTCTCTCACCTCTCTGCTCAACTCTCCCCACTTTACAGAAGGTCCCAGGTCCTATTCCTTGCCTCATCCCCCATCCTTTGGATGAAGTGACCCTAATTAATGTTAGGGAAATGTGGTGACAACCATTCTAACTGCTTCAAGCTAGTAGGGGGTGCTGTTGGGTTATCAAAGTGGGGGTCTCAAGGGCTGGATGATCTAGAGGACTTTAGGGGTTGGATGCAGCTCAGAGAACTGAAGGAACCTGGTTAAATTGGTTCAAAGTCATTTATAATGGTGATTCAGTGAGCATATACATGAAAAAGTGACATGTTAGTACATTCTACAGTAATTCATATATCTTGCCATAATGGTTGCTTGTTTGTTTGTTTGTTTGTTTGTTTTTCCATAACTCTTTACCTGGGACCAGCCACCTCTTAACATTTTAAATTGGAGGCCAGGTAGCCAACCCATTTGTAATAGACCATGAGTCATCATATATATAAAACACAAAGACTTTGTGAAAAGTCTTTGTGGCACAAAGTCCAAATGAAACCAAGCATGTTGTTTTAAACTTAGCTCAAACAAGTTTTTTTGTCTATAGGAATTTGAACAGGACTGAGGTCCTCTAGAATTTTAAGGAATAGGAATCTCTACTTTTCGTAGTATCTGGTGGACTTGACTTATAAAACCTCAAGAACCACAGGTTTAACTTTACAGTATCTTATACGAATTTAACTGGAAGGAGGTTTTGGACACTGGTGTCATATCTTATTTTTTCTGTGAGTTTTAAAGTAGAAGTATTATATAAATGGCTTTAGTATAGCTTTTTTTTTCTCTCCTGGAATAGCACATTTGTCTCTAGTTATACTGTTTTTTGGGTGTTTAAGACTAACCAGATATCCCTATGTTGGGCAAACAGAAGTTTTTCTAACTTTTTTCTTTTTTACTATTAAGATCAGTCAAAGCTCTGAAACTTTACCTCCAAAAGTTGTCCTACCTGTCAAGATGGGTCACGGTCTTGCTGACCATTTGGCTTCCTTTGGCACATAGAGGACATTTTTCTTTATGATTACATTTTTTTTTTTTTTTGCAGAATATGTACTGGTGGCTTAGCTCCTAGTCTCTGGGTCCTTCATCATCTCCCTGTTTTAGAAGATCAGTTTTAACTTATTGGAGTTGTAGGCACCTTAGCGAAGTCTTCGCCTGGGTTCTATTTGACCTTGAAGGGCTAAAGCCAAAATATTGACTGTTCTCTCCTTAGGGATTTTATTTCCTAATTGTTCTTTAACAATGTTTTGTTGAACATCCAGAAGGTCAGTTTCACCAATCTTTTTAAGCTGTTTTGCAGGTGAGAGATATTATGTCAAAACACTGGGCATTGTACTTCTGTTAAATGTTAAAACAATAATAACATAGTTTTATAAGAACACAAAACAGAATTATCAGGAAAAAAACATATCCCATTTGTTTCTTTGCATAAATAAGATGGTTTTAATGCAATTAATAACAAATATAAACCTAAAAGGGCTATAACTATTCCATTTTTTTAAATGCCATTACATCAGTGAAGTGCTTTCTTCAATTTTGTATTTTAGAAGTCCTGTACATTTTAGTAACACAAAATACCTAAAACATTATTGTCACTGAACAGCAGGAAACTCCAAAATTTATTTTAGTGAAGGTAAAATTTCTGCTCTCTATGCTTATTTTGCAAAATTTTACCAAAAAAAGACCAATATCTTAAAATGCCAGTACATTTCAAAGATAGAATCAATGCATATAATGTGAATTTTAGAACAATCTTTGAAAATTATTTTAATTTTAACCAGCTTCATATATAAAATTTATTTCATAAGTTTTACCCTTTACAATTTGCAACTTCCTCAAATCTTTTGTGACTTGCTTAGCATTCTTTTTTTTCTTATTTCCTATGGGACAACTCAGTTCTTTTGATCAAAGATTTTGCCATACAAACATCATTTTTCACATCCTATTAACTTTCTTTATTATAATATCTCCTCGTGTCTATAAATATCTCCTTTTATTTATTGGGATTTTTTTTTTCTTTTGTGGCTCTGGTATAACAAATATTCATCTGTTAATGTGTCCAGAAGGGTCACATCTGATTTATCTTGCCACTATAACTTTGGATTTTTCCTTAACACAAACTTCAGACGCTTTACTTTCTTCCTGCACAACAGATCCAGCTTTAAGATAATGTGATTATTTACATTTACTTCTGGTGGCCATTCTGTCTTTTAATCTATACTATCAAACTCAAGCACAGAAAAAGACTAGGCATTTTTCTTTAGTGTCTAGGCATCCGCAGATCCCCCAGTTCTTTAAGATACAACCTAAGAGGGTGCCAGTGACCTTGGCAGATGGAGACTTTCCCATCTGAAAGACAGGAGGGGAAAAAGAACATCCTTTTAGTTATCTCACTGTGTGATTGTTCCACAACACACTGTTGGGGCCCTGAACCTGATTCCCAATCGTGCATGGCCATGGGTGGGGCATGTCTACTGGTCCATGCTTGTAGTTCTCTGATTTCAACCCCTTTGGAAAGATACCCAGGAGTGGTATAGCTGGATCATATGGTGGATCCATTCCCAGTTTTCTAAGGAATCTCCACACTGATCTCCATAGTGGCTGAACTCTTTTATACCAAAGTGAATTGCCATTTCCTCCCCATGCCTCCTGACCACAGCTACCACTTCACCTTATCTCTAAAATATATGCATACATTGTGTATATTCTAGCACTTAAGACAGAAGAGCCAAGTTCTTCAACCAAGCAGCTTTCTCCTAAGCTTTTTAAAAAATCAGATGGTGAAATCTGCCAAACTTTAACTTGATATTCTTCACATCCCTTTTTCTACAGCACAAAAATATTGAGGAGATGATGGATTTATGCCAAGAATAGCTTTTTGAAACAACGAAGCTAAAATAAATTGTCAGTATAACTGCCTTCATTAACACAGCCAAGCAGTTTGAAACCAATCTCAAGTTCTTTTTGAAATAACCCTGAGGTTAGGCATTAAATAACAAAAATGTTGAAAAAATAAGTGTCAAATATGGTGTTTAAAAAGCAAGCTTATTCTTTCTACCACCACTGCTTGACCTTAAAACCCAATAAGTTTTGTAATTAAAAAAAATCTTCTGCCGGGCATGGTGGCGCACGCTTGTAATCCCCGTGCTTGGGAGGCGGAGACAGGAGGATCGCGCTGGTTCGAAGCCAGCCTCGCTGGCTTAAGAGACTCTGTTTCCACATAAAAATGTTAAAAAATAGGTCTGGGAGTGTAGCCCGTGGGAGTGTATCCCGGAGGTAGAAGGGTTTCCAGGAACCCCAGTACCACCAAAAAAAAAAAAAAAAAAATCTTCAAGCCGAACGTGGTGGCCTATGCTTGTAATCCCCACGCTTGGGAGGCAGAGACAGGAGGATCACACAGGTTTGAAGCCAGACGAGCTGGCTTAAGAGACCCTGTTTCCAAATAAATAAATAAACAAATAAATTATATATATATATATTAGGTCTGGGAGTGTAGCCTGGAGGTAGAAGAGCTTCCAGAAACCCCAGTACCACCAAAAAAAAAAAATCTTCATTAATAATATCACTTTTGTTTTAGAAGTAGTAGATATTTGACCCTAGAATATAAATATACATTTGAAAATGTTATTTGTATCTTTCTCCTGAGTTCCAAAGTATCAAAAAAAACCTCAAAGGAAAAAATAAACTATAGTAAGTATGTTAAATAATCTAGGGAATATTTAAAGTACAGGCACAGGCTTGTAATTCTAAAACTTGGGAGACAGTAGGATTTCAGGTTCAAGGCCAGCCTTAGCAACTTATCAAGGATTTCAATAACCTAGCAAGACCCTAGTTTAAAAAGAAAAATAAAACAGGGCTGGGTGTGTAGGTTGGAAGTAGAATGTTCCTCAGTTCTATCCTCAGTACCACAAAACAAAATATACAGGAATATATAGGTAGATTATGTACAAATACAAAATCATATTATATCAGGGACTCAAGTATCTGCATATGGTCCTAGAATTTGTCCCTCCACAGGTTCCATGGGAAAACTTATTAACATTATGTTTAAAAAATGGCTTGATTTTTCTTTGTTCTCTTTGGACATTTAATCTGTTTTCTCCACTATGTTCAATGGGCATACACTGTTTATATACGATCTTACATTGAAAAGGTTGGGATGAAAGTGGGGAAGGGCTAAATGAGTGATGTGTGCACGTATGCCTCTACCATCTTGTGTGCCCCATTAAGATGTATGACTAAAATGCACCAATAAAAATAATTTAAAATCGTATGATACATAATATTCCATGTCACCATTTCTATTGAAGTTGTATGATACATAATAAAACAGAAAAGGCTGAATTAATAAAGGCAAAACTGTACTTGGAAGGCTGAGACAGGAGCATTGCAGGTTCGAAAACAGCCTTAGCAACACAGTGAGGCTCTTCAAAATCTAGCAAAACCATGTTTCAAAACAAAAACAAGCCAGGTGTGGTGGCGCACGCTTGTAACCCTTGTGCTTGGGAGGCGGAGACAGGAGGATCTCACAGGTTCAAAGTCAGCCTTGCTGGCTTAAGAGACCCTGTTTCCAAATAAAAATATAAAAATAGGTCTGGAAGTGTAGCCTGGAGGTAGAAGGGCTTCCAGGAACCCCAGTACCACCAAAAACAAACAAACAAAAAAATTTAAAAAGGGACTAGAGGTCCCACAGAGGGTAAAATATTTCTGGGTTCAATCCTTAGTCCCTCCAAATAATGTGGCAAAGCTGGTATCAGTCATGTTATTAACCAAAGCAATAAAGACCAACAGATTTTATTCATCATTAGGAGGAACAATTCATGCTCATAATAAAAATCTTGAAGCCCCTGGAAGATCTTGAGTTGCCTTTGGGTGGTCCAGTCAGAATTTATTCACAAGGCTCATTCTTTTTGAATGAATGCAGTTATATTCAAAATGGAAAAAAAACTGGCTGATATATTGGCACCCATAGCCTACCATGACAAGTCATAGAAGGTAGCCCATCTTATTCTAGAATCCCAGGAGGAGCAGTAGACCTTCTCTTGATCAGCAGACAAGTTTATACCATCCAGAGTTCTCAATAGTCTCCAATCTTGGAAATATAACTGAACTTATTTATTTGGCTTTCCAAGCCTCCTTAGTTGACAGCCCTTTTGTCTAACAATGTCTGTAAATGTTCAGCTGAGAATTTCTGATAACTAATTTTATTTATCTATAATAATTAAGGACCTCTAAAAGTCATGGTTCCCTCTTCTTTTAATTAGATGGGATGATTAGGAAGTATTTTATATTACACAGCACTGTGTTCTAATTGCTTCCATTCCTCACTGACTTTAATTAATTTTCTTGAAATGATAAAGCATTTTTTTTGCCTTCTAGCCTTTCTGAAAGTATATGAGTTTGTGCGTGTGTATAAACCACACATGTGTGTATCTGTAAATACTGTCTTTCATTAATGTAGTCTGACATAGTCCTGAGACAAGAAAACAAAGAAAAAAATTGCAAATAATCCAAATATTTGTATTCCTTTTCTTCTGCTGTGTGATTTGAGGTGTGTCTTTAACATTGTTTTTACCATTTCTCTTGCAGCCTCAAACATTTGAAGGGTTAGCGTTCATAAGGCATCTTTTAGCCTTTTCTACCATATTTCTATCCCTAAAGTACTGAGGATACTTTACCATTTGTGGGGAAGGGGCTTGCAACTCTACTCTTTGAAATACAGGATTCATCTTGCTCTTTGATGACCATTGACAGTGCTTCCTCTGTCTAAGAGAGATGGGTTTTGGTTCCTAAGCTATGACAAAGGGCATCGTTTTCCTCTAACCACATCTTCATTCATGTCTTCACCAGGAATCTCTAGTGAGTTTTTCTCCTGAGAATTTCAAGTTTGCGTATCTTGGCACTCTTAATTGCCATTGTTTAGAAAGAGTTGTTTGTCGGGGATCCCTGATGTGGTCATTATTTGCATCACTCAGAGGTCCACTCAAAGGCACCAGCTTCCCTCACTCTTTTGCATTCTATAAAAGCACAGACATCTCCTTTTGAACCTTTTTGCACCTTGTTTTGTTCATTCGCATATTGCTATATACATGTTTTATTCATATGCCTTGCCAATCTAGGCAAATTGTGAATTCCTCAGAGAGAGCATCCACATCTGCATGTCTGTCTCCCACTGAGGAGGCCAGGGTATACTTGTCCTACGAACTTACTGAAATAAGTTTAACAGTCCAGTGGTCAGAACACTAGACTGTAAAGCAAAACTCCTTTCCAAAGAGTTCAGTAGGATTACTGCAAATGTCATTATTCTCTGATTGCTTTGTTTGAGAAATAACTTTAGCGAGTTTTTGTTTTTGTTTGTTCGTTTTTATGCTAGAGGTTGAACCCAGAGGCATTCTACAACTCTCAGCCCTTCATATTTTTTGTGTCTGTTTTGTTTTCAAACAGAATCTTACTAAATATCTGAGTCCGGTCTCTAACCTGAGATCCTACTGTCTTACATTCTCAGGTACTGCAATTACAGGTGTCTGCCACTACAAACACCTTTGGGGATACATTAAAATTATATTTAACATGTTTGATTCACAGTGTCCTTCTTCAGTATGGATCTTGGCTAACCCAAGGATGTGTTCAGAATAGAAGTATCAGCATCACCTGGAAGTCTGTTAGTGATGAAAAATATTATCCCAGACTTAGTAATTATTATATATATTCTAAATTCTCACAATAGATATGTGCATTTTGTACTGGGAATTGAATACAGGGACATTCTACCTCTGAGCTATACTTTAATCCTTTTCATTTTTTCTTTTGAAACAGGGTCTTGCAAAGTTACTGATGTTCTCACCAATTTGCTGAGCCTATCCTTGAAACTATGATCCTCCTATCTCAGTCTCCCAAGTGCCAGGATTACAATGGTGTGCCACCATGCCTGGCTTATGTTTTCTTAACAACATATCCAGGTGATTCATAAATACATTAAAGTTTTTGAAGTCCAGTTATGTGAGATAGATCGAATGTCTTCCACCACCACCACCAGTCCCATAATCTTTGCCATAATTACTGTTTCTTCTGTCACCACCAACAGCACCCTGGCCACCAATACCTGGATCACCTCAACCAACACCATCTCCTGTTACTTACTGAATATAAACATATGCTAGAAAGGATGCTGAGCACTTTATATACGCTGTCCTATAAAATATTCACAATGATCTTATTTTGTACATATTACTTTATTTCCATTTTATATAACAAGTATAACAGATCATATATAGGAGAATGAGTCTTACATATGTGGGTCTAAAAGTTTTTTTCCTCCCTTCCACAGTCTGGCACCTTTCATTTTTAGTGAGACTTCTTATAAGTCTCAGAGACAGATCATTTTGAGTAGAAAAACTATCTAATTGACAGAATTCATACTTGGGGAAAAGGCTTTCCTGGCTGTAGAGGACCATGAGTCACTTCATTTGAAGTATAACTTATAGTTTCTTTAAAATTGTCTTTTCTTTATGAAATACAATACACCCAAATTTTCATAATTAGCTTCCTTAAAAACCTACCAATTGTTATTTTCCCCAGGTGAGAAAGGAAATGGTGAAGAGTTGAGAAAATTATATAGCAGCGCAATTTAATATTGTTGAATCCTCAGATTTCAGTTCCTCTTTTGAGTTATGAAATCTACCCCAAAATATATTACTTAATGAAAATCCAAGATTTTAGCCATATACAATTTATGTGATAGACTATAGACCAGTGTTCTCAATGAGTTTTAAGCTCAATGGAAAAAGAAAACCTTAAACTAAAATTACCTGTTTCTAATACCCTGAGGATAATTTTATTTATGGAAAAAATAAATACTGTAGAAATATCTAAGAGAGAAGGAAGTTTGGAGTAAGTAGAGGTTGTAAGTGTCTGTCTGGGAATTCTACTGATTTAGTTTCTGTGTTGGTCTTATGGCCTGGACCATGCTGTTATATCTTTCTTATCATTGGTTTCTATTTCTATGAAATAAGAACAATCTTCTCATTCTTATGTACATTATGAAAAATAGTAAGATAGAAACATAGAGCCAGGCGTGGTGGTGCATGCTTGTAATCTCAGCATTTGGGAGGCTGAGACAGGAGAATCACAGTTCACAGGCAGCCTTAGCTACTACTTAGTGAGGCCCACGCTTGCAATCCCCGCGCTTGGGAGGCGGAGACAGGAGGATTGTGCAGGTTCAAAGCCAGCCTCGCTGGCTTAAAAGACCCAGTTTCCAAATAAAAATATAAAAAATAGGTGTCTGGGAGTGTAGCCTGGAGGTAGAAGGGTTTCTAGAAACCCCAGTACCACCCCCCCAAAAAATACAGCATGAAGTGGAAGGGAGTAATCTTTAGAAGAGTACTGCATCTCTAACAGAATGGGAAAAAATATCCTTAAGAGCAAATACCTGGGCGGGATTAAGTAGCATAGAGTTTTGTTCTAAGACTTACATTCCAAAATAACTTGACATTTGATGGAACTCTTACTACTACTATTACCACTTTTTAGTTTTGCTTTTTGCAATTATGAAGGTTTACTATTGATTACTGCCCCCTCAAATGGAGATGTTTATTTTTATGTCTCTTCACCTTAACTAGGAGGCTAAGGAGCAAACATCAACACATAGAAACTAAAACCTGTATCTCCAGAGTCCCCCCATCACCACCTGTGTTACCAGTAGTAGAGACATGCCATGGCTTGTGTTTTTTTCTGGTAACTAGAAGAGCCACAAGGCCCTAATTACTTTTGATTTACAATAGAGACAAGGTCAGCCTTATAATCAAAAAATAAAAGAAGAAAAACAAAGTCTATATTTTCAGACCCTGAGATTCAATTTTTCATGAAGATCAATGACAGTTTTTTTCTCTAGAGAGATGAACTATCCCTTTTTCTATAAATTTATCATATTTTCAGACCTTATGTTGTTGCTAAATAGTGGAGAACTTGAGTTGTACTAGAATGTTTTAACAATGGAAAAGCACTCCACTTGAACATTAGTTTGTTTAGCTATCTTCTTTTTCCAAACAAGATATGCTCTGAGTCTTCATTTTGAATGGTGAGGACTGAATGAGAAGCAGCCTGGTTCATTCGGTTGCTAATGGAACTAGAAAAGGGCTGTTTTCTGAGAGCCGTCTAGGGCATAAGGAGACAGGAGATAAGGCTAGAAATACTTGAAAGTCAGTTCAGGGGGTGGGGCAGAAAATGAACAAGAAAATAGAAATCCTTACTGACTTCAAAGACATAGAATAATAAATATTTTCCCTTTTCCCATAAGAAAGATAAAGCAAAAGTGGTAAATATTAAATAACGCATATAGTATGACGGTCCATACTTCCGATAATTATGTAGAGCTGAATATAGATCTGTGAACTCACTCTGTGTGCTGTTCCTACGTGATGGTCAGCTGCCATTTTCATTTGGTGTCCCGTTGGAGAAAGCAAGGTCTGTTTCAGTGTTGGAGGAAAACTGGCTTTGTTGAACTTGAGAAATCTGATATCAGTTTCCAGCGTGGTGCATATAAGCATGACTATAGAAAATTTTGTATCCATGCTATCGAGAATAAATATCATAAAAACTCATCAAGCCCCGATCCCAAACACTCCCATATCTACAATGTTCAGAAATCAGGTATAAGTCATGGTAATTGAGCTACTTATGATTCCTCACTTTGCCTAATGCCTTTAGGCTATGATACCTAAAGGAGATGCCACTCCATTATATCTGTGATGTTCTAAGTATAAGCCTTAAAGATTTGTACTTATTAAAATATGGTTCCTGATTTTCACTATAATTGAATTTGAAATACTCATAGCATGGCAATGTAACCTTGAACTGGTCACATAAATTCTTTTTCCTTATCTGTAAAACCAAAGGGCTGGGCTTTGTGATCACTAATGTCCCTTCCAGTAGTATCATCCTCATTTGGAATAATTAAATTCCATTCTGGATGTAGGATAATTTAATTGGGAGAGGATTTGCCTGAAACTTCATTATGAAAATCAGAGCTGGGAAGCCATTTCGTGACATGGAGAATAGTCACACAGAATTGAACATTTGAGCTGGCTGGTTAAATTATTAAGATTAATACTAATGAGATTCTATTTTTATGAGTTGTCCCTTGACAGCAGTTCTTAAATAAAAAGATAGGACTAACATCTCAGACACAATTCAGTGCACAGTCGGCAAATAAAGAAATACCTTTATTAAATTACCCTTGAGTCAAAAGCCTGTTGTCTGTGAGATTAGCCCTTGTAATCACTTTTGATTAAAAAACCAGCTGCCACTTTTGGTCAATGGTTTAATCTGAGTATATATCAGAAAAATTACTATTTAAAATAGTTTTATATATTCAGAGAATTTATTGGGAACATTTGAAATTCTATTCAAAATAAATATAAAAGGAAAATAAACATGAAGTATGATTTCTGATCTCTAGAAGTACAAGAAACTTAACCCAGCCAGACCCATGGTGAATTGATGAATCCATTTTTATTTACATATATTCTGCTATACTAATAGAATTTTTCCCAAAAGTTATATCATGAAAAATTATCCTGAGCACAATTGTACACAAATTAATAATGATATTTTAAATTACATTTCAATTTGATGTGGTGGTGCATACCTATAATCCCAGTATTTGGAAGACTGAGACAGGATCACAGGTTTGAGGCTAGCCTCAACAACTTAGTGAAAACTTGTTTCAAAATAAAAAATACAAAAGACTAGGGATGTAGTTCAGAGATAAAATGTTCCCTGGGTTCAATTCCCAGTACTCCCAAAATTATATTTCAATTATGAGAGTTCAAATTTTAACTCTGATTTCTGCCCTGCCTATCATTTGAAAGAAAGATTGCCATTCATGTGGACAACATTTCTTATAGTGAATTATTTTTTGGAGGTTGTTTGCTTTGCCTTCATAAAACTTGCTTGGCCAAAGTTTTTATACTCTCTGTTCCTCTGCTTCTATATAAATAATTATGTGAGAAAACACTGAACTCAAAAATTTGTCAAAGTTAATTGACAGCAATGAGACCAGAATACAGACTTCATCGTATTTAAAATTAGGGCTCAGGTTATTCATACGCAATCAGATAATGTTTGGATTCCTTGGCCAATGAGCTTAGGATTTCTAGTATTTATTGTTACTTTATGGCTTTCCTCTATTTAGAATTTACTATAAGTATTTTGTGTTTAGGACCTCAAAAAAAAAAAAAGAGGATAACTCAGAAGAAAATAAAATGATGAAGTTTTGGATTTTGACTTCCACGACAGCATGGTCACTGTAATGGAGAAGAGGAAGTACTTCCTGGAAAAGGGCTTCCTTCTTCATCAGTCTCTGTCCTTAACCCCCATCACAATAGTAAAACTATGTCTGCTGAAAAAGCAAGCTTATGGGGAGATTAGGAAGAAACATGAGTGCGTTTCCAAGAATCCTGAATCATGGCCTAGTCTCATGTTGGGGACCACGAGGAAACTGAGCAGGTTGATAGGTCCCTGAGCAGAAGATTCCCCTGCTCACCTGGACATGTACACTATATCCATTTCCCCTTTTTCTTTAATAATAGAGCTTGCAAATGTTCATTGCTATATGGTTTTCCAAAAGAGTACATATCCTGGCATTTCATTCAGCTGATTTTGAGCAGATGGCTAAGTATGGCCTTTTTTCCCCCTATTCTTTTTTTTTTTTTTTTTTTTGGTGGTACTGGGGTTCCTGGAAGCCCTTCTACCTCCGGGCTACACTCCCAGACCTATTTTATATTTTTGAAACAGGGTCTCTTACGCCAGCGTGGCTGGCTTCGAACCTGCGCGATCCTCCTGTCTCCGCCTCCCAAGCGCGGGGATTACAAGCGTGCGCCACCACGCCCGGCTTCCCCCTATTCTTTTGTGAGTGAAATGAAAGTGGTCAAAACTGACCAGCAGGTAGAAACCCCAGGCTGAGAAAGTAGGGCAGCAAGGAAAAGGAGCGGCCGTTTTAAGCATGGATGAGCATAAAGCCACGGCACCTTCCCAGACTTTTGTTCGAGAGAAAAATGAACACCCACCTTTTTCAGGGACATTATTTTTGTCTGATCAAGCAGCTCAACTACTATCAGAATACACCAGCTAAAGTCTCCAAATGGCCAGATAGTAGCTTTCTCTACTTATCATAGTATGTGTAGAGAAAAAAGTTCTGCAGGATAGATCTAAGCACATGGATCCGAGGGCTCCTTAGAGTTTTCATGGCTACAGCAGAGTTTGGGAGCAGAGGAGCAAAGGTTCTCACTGTTGAGGGTAGTGTGAGAATGGGAGGTGGTTAGCCAACCACCCCCAGATGATGGAACAGAGGGATCTGGGTGCCTGGCAGTCTAAAAAGTAAATACAAGAGAAAGAGAAAGGTGGGTGAGAGTAGCCACATAGACAAATGGCAAAGTCCAGGTGGGGAGGAGAACTTGGCAGCAACTTCTAGTAGTGACTTGGTCAACAGTCTCTTTGAGGTAATCCATAAAAACAGGCCACAAAATTTAAAGGAAGGAAGATGAATTTGCTCACTGTTTTTGGAGATTGGGGAGTTCTGTTCACAGGAAGCCAGAGTATTACAGCTCAGGGCATAGTGATAGAAAGCAGAGACAGGGAAAGAGCAAGGCTTTGCTCTCACATCATGGAGGCTGGAAGAGAGAGAGAGAGAGTGAGGGGAGGAGGGAGGGAGGGAGGGAGAGAGAGAGAGAGGAGAGAGAGGGAGGGAAGGAGAAGGGGGAGGGAGGGAGGGAAAAGGGAAGGAGGGAGAAGGGAGGGAGGGGGGAAGGAGAAGGGGGGGGGAGGAAGAGGAGAGGAGAGGAGAGGAGAGGAGAGGAGAGGAGAGGAGAGGAGAGGAGAGGAGAGGATTCAAAAACCAAAGCACTATCCCTAAGGCCACACTCCTAGGTGCACCCACTTTTTCTAGCCACATCTCAGCTGCCTAGGTTACCACCCTGTAAATTCATTACAGTGGGTTTATCTACTGCTGATATTACAACCCTCAGATTATAATTTGATTATATCTAATCTCAACATCAATGCATGAACTCTTCAGTAGACATCTTATGTCTAACCATAAAAGATAGTAATGACTAACAGCTCACATCTGCTCCTAGCCTGAACTCAGGTGCCACTGAGAATGAAGATAGCCATGAAGTTTAGACAGTCTCAGAGAAATTGGAGGTAATGGCAGAGCCCTGACTTCATTAAAATTAATGTAGAATCTTTTAATAAACATTGTTCTGAGACAATGAAGTTCTAAAAAACTAATAATATTCACAGTCCTTACATTTCTTGGTTTGTGGCCTGTGATTTGTCCTTGCTGCCCAAAGCAATTAGTAGTAGTAGAATATAGTGGAATTAAAATTGTTAATCAAACCAGGCATGCTGGAGTACTTCTATAATCCCAGTGCTTTTAAGGTTCAGACAAAAGAATCTCAGACCCGTGGCCAGCCTCAGCAACTGCATGAATCTTTCAGCAATCTAACAAGACTCTGTTTCAAAGCAAAAAATAAAAAGGGCTCAGGATATAGCTCAGAGGTAGAATGTCCCTGGGTTCAATCCCCAATACAAAAAGAAATCATAACCAGTTGTTGGATTTTTTATTGCACCATTCACTCAGTCACCATTCTGTTTCCTCTCTTTACATAATGTCTGGGGTATAAAGACTCAAATATTCCATGTTACTGACACCGCAAATAAGCTGTGATGAATAATTATTACAGGTAAATTTAAAAATTGTCTTTTTCCATCTTAACTATGGAGGAACTGCCCCAAATTCTATAAACGTTACCTGACCTATAAGCTAACTTGTTCTTTGTATCTATGTGTTCCCCCATTAAAATCTATTTTGTTAGAAACTGCTGTCTTTAGTGGCAATATTTGGTGCCTATTAAAGTGGTATTTTTTTGGTCGAAAAAAATTTAATATGGCAATAACCACAGTTAACCTTCAATTCTCTTTTTAACCTTATAACCCACTGCATTTGGTATTAATTATTTACTTAACAAGTGTGTTTTTTTTTCAACATCCATATGTACAAAGTGCTGGTTTATCAATGTAGCAATGGCAGAGAACAAACCCATTGGGGTTTTAAGATTTTAATAGAGAAACAGCAGCAATTACTGATGGTTCAGTTGCATAATCAGATTGATGGGGTGAAAGGTAGGAGGGGAAATGAGAGGCGGAAGGGATGCGTTTCAAGAAACAGAACCAGAACCATATATAGATGGAGGAAACTGAATAATTCTAATTTCAGACAAAGAGCAAATGGAAAATGGAAATTAAAAGTGTACATGCTGAGTGTGGTGGCACGCACCTGTCACCCCAGGACTTTGGAGGCTGAGACAGAAGAATCACAGGTTTTAGGCCAGCCTCAGCAACGTAGCCAGGCTCTCCACAACTTAGTGAGACCTCATTTCAAATAAAAGTAAACTGGGGCTGGTGGTGAAGCTCAGAGGTAGAATGACCCTGGCTTCGATCCCCAATAACACACACACACACACACACACACACACACACACACACACACACACACACACGGGAGGGGGTTGTACACACTAATCCAGATATTTTGGGCCATGAATCTCTAAAAGGAACCTATAGAAAAAAAACCTCATTTTTCTAAAAACTGTTACAGAAAAAAGGATAGTCAAACCCTGGCTAACCTTAAGTCTCAGAGGTGAATTAGCTTCAGAAAACCATCTCCCTTTCCACCTGCCGAGAGTAACCAGCAGATTTTGACAACTTCTATGAGTGTGCACTTTTTTTGGGGGTGGTATTGGGGTTCCTGGAAGCCCTTCTACATCCGGGCTACACTCCCAGACCTATTTTTATATTTTTTTTATTTGGAAACAGGGTCTCTTAAGCCAGCAAGGCTGGCTCCGAACCAGCGCGATCCTCCTGTCTCCACCTCCCAAGTGCAGGGATTACAAGCGTGCGCCACCACGCCTGGCTGAGTGTGCACTTTAACAGTTATTTAGAACCAGATATATACTTTGGGTTAATTTTATTTATTTTTCAAAAGATTTAGGGTTTATAGATTTTTAAGGAATTTTCCCCACTCCCATTGCCAGTCTTCAGTATTAGTGCAGAAAATTTTTTCAGAAAGAAAATCATCAGTTGATATAAACAAGAAAGGAAATTGACTTATCCTTCTACCCCACACTGTTTTATTCCAGAAAGAGGGCTTGAGAATGACTAAGTAAGGAACAGCCATTGAGTGAAAAAAAATATTAAGCCGAAAGCTAATTTAGTGTATTAATGCTTAATTTTTATCTTCCCAAACTGACATAATTTGAGGCAATTCAAATTAAGCAGGAGAGGAAATTTAGGAATGTTCAAGGAACCACAAAGCTACTTTAAAGAAAATTGTCATATTCTTCTTATCCTAGACATAACTTTTCATTGCAGGATTGTGATTCAATTCTACCGATAAGTCCAGGAAAAGAAACAGCAACTAAATGGCCCATGATAGGAGAAAGAATCTGGGCTTTAAAGAAGTAAACACACTGTACAATATTCCTTATGACTCTAAGCCAGAAGACAGATCAATATAGGCTGAATTTGCATCCCAGTTCAGAGCTGAATTTAAGGGTAACTTCTCATAATCTAGTAACTTCCAGGCACATGTGGTGAGAGAAAACCACACACACACACACACACACACACACACACACACACACTTGACTGTAGTCATACTGTCAAAAAAGAGAGACAAAAAAATGGTATAGAAATACAGAATTTGTAAGATACTTTCTATTTTGAATTATTTGTGTCCAAACCAACTATTTCACTAAATGGTAGGCCCTCAAAGAAGGGAACATGATTGAAATATTGAACACAGTGAGAGAGAGAAAAAAAAAGGAAATACTTAAATACCTTAACTGTGCACCATGCGGAAACTGGCCTAACAAGATCAATAAAAAATTGGAAAGGCCCAGGCATGGTAGCACATGCCTGTAATCCCAGTACTTGAGAGGCTGACAGATAGACCACTGGTTTGAAGCCAGTCTCAGCAACTTAGCAAGACCCTCTTTCAAAATAAAATTATAATAGTGCTGGAAATATAGCTCAGAGGTAGAATGCCCCTGAGTTCAATCCCCAGTACTAAATAGCAGTAATAATAATAATATAATAATAAGGACGAGGAGGAGAATTGATAGAAAATATTGTGCATAGGACTCCAAGGCCCTTCCTACAAGAATACATTGGTAACTGATTCAAAATTTTAAACAATAATTTATTATATATTTTACTAAGAATAAGAGAAATTCAGTTTCCCAGCACAAAGAAATAAGTGATTAAGAAGATGAAAATGCTAATTATTCTGATGTCATTACACATTAGATGCAAGTGTTGAATTATAACATTGTACCCTATAAATATGTAGTTATTGTTTGTCAAAAAAACACTTTTTGAGAGATAAATAACAAAAACAAGGAAAATAGGATATATGAATGTGCATGTGCGTGGAGGGGAATATGGGAGATTAAACTCAGGGACACTATAACTCTGAACTACGCCACCAGCCCTGTTCTACTTTTTATTTTAAAATAGTCTTTCTAGGTTACCACACACTTGCCTTGAAGCTTTGATACTCCTGTCTCAGCCTCCCAACTTCTGAGATTACAGGTATACACCACCACACTTAGCTAGAATACTTTAAAAATAAACTTTAAACAGTATCCTGAAGTAGATTCAGATGTGGGAGTCAGAGGAGATTTATCCTCTCTGCGTCATAGTCTCAAATCTGAAACAGGGATTAGTCAGAAATAGAGGAATCACCAAATTAGAAGATCTCCTATACATGGCTGAAATAGTTTCCAAAATCTCCCGGAAATAAAACAAGCTAGAAAGGAAAACAAACATCTGATTATGATAATACAATAATTGGCTCCCAAGAATAAAAACAAGAACCAAGAGTCCTCTATTCTCTAAGAACCAAAATTCTATAAATAGAGACATTTACACACGTTACTAACAAAAAATGTCATTAGAAGAGCTATCTCGTTGATTGGTTGAGAAACAAAAGGACAGCTGTACAAATCTGTTCAGTGAGGCTCTTCCAAGGGAAATGTCGGAGCCCAACACTGCCTGTCCTTTCTTTCAACTCCTGAGGGGAATTTTGTAGAATACAAATGAACAACAACACCCTTTTCTCACTGATACACTGCTGCTCCCTAAGCCATGAATTCCACCACCACAGCAGATCACATCTTTCAATGCACTGAAAATGCTCACATGGTTGGTATTCTGAACAAATTCTAAAGCTTTTTCCAAAGTCCTAACTTACAATGGTTACCTTGGGACTATGATTAGAATAGCACTCCTTTTTTTTTCTGACACAACTTTTTGCAAATTTAATAGGTAAAGATCCACTTCACAAATGAAACTAGCAGATAAAACATGTTACTAGAGAATTATTTTTAGGAGTCACAGGAAATTCTCCTCCACACAATGAAATTATAGCTGATAAAGATATTAATATACCTGCTTTATGTATGATTTAAAAAGCACCTGAGAATTGTCTATGAGTCCCAGAAACTCAATAGGTAAATTACGCCTCTTCACATTTAAGAAAAAATAACTACAAACTAATCTATACATTTCCAAATTGATTTTTTTAAACAATTCTAATATTTCCTCATTGGTTTTTTAAGGCGGAAGCCAATGGAGATCTTAACCTAGTTGTGTTCTCTGTGTAGAATAGTACAATTTACCTATCAAGTGATAGAAAACACATTTTACTGGTTCTGTCATTTACAAAATGATATAAGGTCTTTGCCCGTACTCAGAAATTTCACCATTTTTATAATTCTCAAAATTATAGAAAAGTAGGGACTAAACCAAGTCAAATATTAAGGGCCAGGATGTAGCACAGTGGCAAAGCGCCTGCTTTGCAGGTGTGGCACTTTGGGTTCGATCCCCAGTTCCAAAAAAAGACAAAAAAATTCAAATATTAAAATTAAAATTACCTAAATAATTAAATTCCCTTCAGTTCTCAAGATTGTAGATCCTACTCTAATTTTTATATATCTCTCACATCAAGAACACATTTTCTGCTCGTGAACTAGTCATTGCAGGATTCCACTGTACCTGATTCCAATCTTACATATATTGATGTAGACAAATATTAAAAACCAACTCAGTATACTCAGAATTATCATGAACAGGTGCAAGTTTCTTTTTCTCACCAATCTCTGAATCTGTATTTCAGTACCAAAGAGCATAATGGAAAAACACCATCAAAAGAGCACTCGTTCTCTTTTTCAAATTGTCAGTATCCCTTAAAGTAGGTTTCATCATGATCTCCCCTTCATCAACGAGGAAAAGTCTTGGCTAGTTGACTTGCCCGAGCTCAGATGTCAGAAAGTGTTTGAACTCAGATTGCCTGAGGAACTTAACTACTTAGAAAAGGAATCCATGTAAGAATCTAGGCAAATTAACTGAAATCAGATTTCACCCACATCAATAGCTATTCGAAAATGAAATTCAGTTACACTTGTTGTTATTATATTCCACTGAACCAGGACCAAATTTATTTTGCCAGACCGTCTAGTGATTCCTTGGGTATCTTGTTCTTCTCTCCCTGGTGGATTTTGTCACATCGCTCCCTCGGAAATTGGGGCTGAAGGTGTTTATTTATTTTGTGTGCATTAAGTAAGGAAGACTCATTGTCTTAGAGATAATGATAAGAGAACACAATCTAACTGTCGTACACAGACCTAGCCAAAAAAAAAAAAAAAAAATGATGGATAATAATGATGTTGAGCTTGGCATGATGAGTAAGAGAAGAATGAACAGGTTTTTAGAATTCCATGAACATCTATTTCCTGGCAGTAGTTGTCATGAAAAATGCTAACTTCTTGTATTTCTTCTAGTACTCATGGGTGACTATTGGTTAGCTAACACCTACTCTTCAAGAACTTTCTTCCAACCCTTCCAATATGTGAATCTAACACAAAAAAAATCTGGCAAATTAGTACACCAAGCTTTGTCTCACAAATATCGGCTGCCCAGGTTATGCATTTGCACTGCTTTCTCATTAGCATTTACTGAAAGAAAATAGCATCAAATAATTGGCAATCTGTAGATAGATGGGAATAATGAAGAGCCTTATTGCTTTTAAATTTCTTTAAAATTTTTTCTAGCCGGGCGTGGTGGCACACACTTGTAATCCCCGCGCTTGGGAGGCGGAGACAGGAGGATTGTGCAGGTTCAAAGCCAGCCGTGCTGGCTTAAGAGACCCTGTTTCCAAATAAAAAAGTATAAAAATAGGTCTGGGAGTGTAGCCTGGAGGTAGGAGGGTTTCCAGGAACCCCAGTACCACCAATAAAAAAATAAATAAATAAAAATTAAAAAATTTTTTTCTAGGTGGTAATGTCTGTTGATCTTTATTTTCCCCAATAACATGAAATAGCTCTCATAGAGTTGTGGTGGGGGGGGGCTATTTGTTTTGTTTTGTGTCATGGTATACATAACAAGCATTTTCCCTCATAGCCTGGGAAATAAGATGCATGACCTCACATGCTCTTCTTATTCTGAAATGTATAGTAGAAACACTTGATTTATCACTCTCGTAAAAGTCCAGAACACCCACAGATGTACTGACCTATTTTCATTCATTATCAATTTTCTCCTTGTGAGCCAAAGTAACTCCACCAGTTATTCTTCACTACTACCACATCAGCAATCTTCTACCTGTATTCTTTTTTATTATGTGAGGTATTAACATTTCTCTCCAGTCCAGTTCTGCTAGTGTTTCTCTTCCATTTTCCCCGTTTTTGCCTTTATTTCCTATCCTAAGTTTGCCACTAATCTTGTGACTGTTTTCTATCACTTTTGTATTACCCTTGGATTTGAACTTGATCATAAACAAGTGCTTTATGGACCCACTTTAATTACACACACACACACGCACACACACACACACACACACACCACCCCTCGGGCTCCAAAATCCTTTGATTGTTAGAACCCAGCCAGCCATTTTATTTCAAAGAGGATATTGCATAATAATGGGTATATTTAAAATGTACATAATTTCACATCAAATACCTTGATTTTTCTGGTATCGCCTTCCTCATTATTCAATAGACCCTGACAACTGAGTCAATTTTAATTGAATTCATCAAAGGTATATTCTTGAATGGCTTGTGCAAGGTGTGTCCTTTGCAAGAAAGACCTTTCCAGTCATGCTGAATTTGTGCAGTTCATGTATAACTGAGACCATGTTCCTATAAAAGTCTTATTAATCCTGACTGAATCATTTAGATGCTACCACCAACCACTTTATAATCAGATGTCACACTCATTAATGAATTAACAAAAAGAAAGTTCTGATAGAACTTTAACAATTTTTTTTGTGTGTGGTACTGGGGATGGAAGCCAGGGGCATTCTACCTCCAAGTGATGTCAGCAGGAATGCAGGCTCCTTTATCTTTTCAGCTTTAACCTATAGCCTTCATCTTCATGCGTTCATATCATAATTATTGAACAACTGCTATGTTACTATCCCCCTTGTCTGCGGTTCAGGCAGGCAAGGAAGAAAAATTCAAAGAACCATAGGTTATTCTTTTTTTAGAAAGACATAATTGATTGATTTTAATACTACTTTTATTGGTATAACATAATTAGACATCATCGTGGATTCAAAGTGATACAAACACACATGCAGTCATCATTTGGAGTGTTTTTTCCATTTACCCTACTTGTAGGGGGCAATATTTAAAGACAGAAAATAACAAACAGGGACACCATGTGACCAATTTAAAACACCCCCACACCAGCACATTGAGTGCTTTGTTGTTGTTGCTTTTTTGCTTCTTTTTTGTCTCGAGGAAAATAAAGGCAGATAGGACTGTGAGTAGCCTTGGGAGTCATTGGTTTGCTGTATTCTCAGTCCCCTAGTTTAAGACTGAAGAGGAGGACCAGTAGCAATTACTGGAGATATTGTTAAGAAACGCAAGGGTATCGAAAAGAAAGTGATAACTGAGCATAAAATATATAGGTCTAGATTGGTAGGACATGATGGGTAATGGAAACAGACAGGTTTGCACCATATTTTGAAAACTTAGGAAGCTGTACTAATTTAAACTATTCTCTGGACCACTGTTCTCAACTTGGCTATTAGACTCACTTAGGAGGCTTTTCAAAACTACAAAAGGTGCAACACTAATTACAGTTGCACCAACAGAGTGTAAGAGTGCCTATTTCTCCACATCCTCACCAGCATTTGTCATTATTTGCCGTGTGTGTGTGTGTGTGTGTGTGTGTGTGTGTGTGTGTGTGTGTGTGTGTTTTACTGAGGATGGAACCCTGGGGTACTCTACCTCTGACCTACATTCTCAGCCTTATTTTTTTTTTTAATGGGGCGTCACTACTTTGCAAAGGGCCTTGCTAAATTGCTGAGGCTGGCCTAAAAGCTGTGATCCTCCTATCTCAGCCTCCCAAGTACTGGGATGAGACATGAATGCCATCACACCTGGCTATTGTTTGCATTCTTGGTGATTGCCACCTAACTGGAATTAGATTAAATTTAAGCATACTTCTTATTTGCATTTCCCTAATTGCTGATGACATTGAACATTTTCATATATGTATTGGCCAATTATATTTCTTCTTTTGAGAAGTGTCTATTCCATTTAATTGCCAAGTTTTGATTGAGTTATTCTTTGTTTTTTAGTGTTAAATTTGGGGGGAAGGGAGAAAAAGGAGGATTGAGGAAGGAAACAGTTCAAGTAATAATAGAGCAATATATGAAAGTGTTGTGACCAATTTCGCTAACACACAGGGAAGAAAGAAGGAAGGGGTGGGATGAAAAAGAAACACCCAAGGTGCTGTGTACAGTGTGTTTGGATGACACTGAACCTCACTATATTGTATGACTGCAATGCACTAATAAAAATATTAAAAATATTAAGGCTAGCTAAACATGAATTTCTTGGGGGTGAGGCTTAAACATCTCTATATAAACTTTTTCCAAGTGATTCTAAGGTACAGCCAGGACTGAGAAATAGCTCTGAAACTTATTGGGAAAAAGTGGGGGTTTTAGAGCAAACCACTAATAAAGCAAATTATTCATAGATTCACTCAGAACATAAATATTGAGGGAAATTGCCTTCTCTGTGTAAGCGTTCTTTACAGAAGACCTATCTAAATAAGTCCCTAATGGATGGGACTTGAATATGGATGCACATTTGGAATTCAAACATCTCTATAGAAATTATTTGCAAAAATGTAAAAGTGTATCATTACTTGCAGTTTGGATGTCATTTATCATAAAGACCCTAAAAGCCCTGGATACATCAATGTCAATTTTTTAAATCTATATTTTAAGAAATTTCTATTGAAAACCTGAGATGCTTCAAAATATGTTAGATGTTTTGTTTGTACATCATGGTTTTAAATTTTCATTAGTGTTTCTTTCTAAGTATTGACTGCCCCCTAGGCCCCCTGATTCTTGATATTCTATCCTGTTGTGATATGGGGGAAAGCTCATAGTTTATGAGTATTAAAGATTCTTTTTTTAAAACTTTCTGGAGATTTTCTCAAAGAGACTAATTTTTTTTTTTTTTTTTTTTTTTTTTTTTTAGATGCTGGGGATTGGATGCAGGGGTATTCTGTCTCTCAGTTACACCCCCAGCCCTATTTTATTTTTTATTTTGAAACAAGTTCTTACTACGTTGCTGAGGCTGTCCTTGAACCTGTAATCTTTCTGTCTCAGCCTCCCAAGTACTAGGATTACAAGTGTGTGTCACCATGCCCAGCTGGAGAGACTAATTTCTTATAGTATGAATTGAAATTACATATTTCTAAAAGACAATGCGAAGTGAAAGAAAAGAAACCAAGGAAAGGAATGTTTTACACAAAACCAATAAAAAGCAGACGGATTAGTTCTAAATCAACTTGCAGTGTGTCAGAGAAGTAAATTTAACTGCTCAGAATCACAGAGGGAGAATCCATCTCTGTCTCAGTGGCTTAAGTCAGATTTTGACAAGGATTTAATAACATGAAAGAGTAAGTATGATACTATACACAGTGTTTATTTCATGAAAGCAAAGGATGAAAAAGTCACTACATGTCATTGTTCCCAACTCATTGACTCTAATTTGGTATCTACTCATAAAAACAATCCTCATTCAGCCTGCATGACATTGCCATTTGAAAATAAAAATGGAAGGAAAGGAGGAGATCCCCAGAGCTTTAGACTATTGGAACATTTGTAGCCATAAGCACTGGAGTAATGTATTTTAAAACACTGTGCCCTAAGCCTAAACTGGTGTGGTGGTGCATGTCTGTAATCCCAGCACTTGGGAGGCTGAGATAGGAGGATTGTAGGTTCAAGGCCAGCCTTGGCAGCTTACTAAAACCATAAGCAACTTAGTGAGACCTTGTTTCAAAATAAAAAATAAATTAGGGATGGGATATAGCTTGGAGGTAAAATACTTCTCAGTTCAATTCCTAATACCAAGAGAAAAATAAACATTTTACCCCAAATTAAGTACATTTTTGTAGACTGACATTAACATAGATTAATTAGTTAGAGATTTTCTGCTGTTATATTTTTTTTATAAGTTTGCCAAAATTAGATGTTTTCCCCCTCTGGTATTCCTTTTCTACAGGTCTCAAAAACATTTATCTGATGATTTTGCCAGTTTCCCCTGCTTGGGTTTCTGTTGGTCTCAGAGGATTTCTACTGTTTTTTAACCACTTCTTAGCAATAAGAAAGATATAAAAATTCCAAATATCTTGGACAAAAATGCTCTGTGCTGTTTACACACATGCTTTTGACTACATATACTAGATACTAAGTACGTCATTCCTATAGCTTTCATGGAATAAGAGATTTTATAGTAATTGTAGGATTTTCCTGATCTCTGAGTTCCTAGAAACCTGATGTAGTGTTAGCACTTCATGGTGCTCCACAAACATTAACTAAATAATATCATAAAAAGACCATGGTCTGGCCGGGCGTGGTGGCGCACGCTTGTAATCCCCGCGCTTGGGAGGCAGAGACAGGAGGATCGCGCAGGTTCGAAGCCAGCCACGCGTGCTGGCTTAGGAGACCCTGTTTCCAAATAAAAATGTAAAAATAGGTCTGGGAGTGTAGCCCAGAGGTAGAAGGGCTTCCAGGAACACCAGTACCACCAAAAAAAAAAAAAAAAAAAAAAAAGACCATGGTCTCAGAATTTTGTCCTTCTCAGCTTTAAATGAGATTAGAATGGGGACATGTGAATGAAGATTGAAATAGGGACAGTGATAGCAGCTTTGCAGATTGTTCTAAGGACCTGAGCTCGTGTGCAAGGTGGAGAAAGACTCAGCATGTCATAATTGTATTGGGTTGAATAATGTCTTCTGAATTCATAGACTGATACCCTAACCCCCAGCACCTCAGAGTACAACCTTATAGGAAGAGACAGTCTTTGCAAAGGTCATCAGGTTCCTATGAGATCATTAGGAGTGGGCACCTAAGTCAGTATGAGTGTCTTTCTAAGAGGAATTTTGTTTTTTTGGTTTTTTTTTTTTGGTGGTACTGGGGTTCCTGGAAGCCCTTCTATCTCCGGCCTACACTCCCAGACCTATTTTTACATTTTTATTTGGAAACAGGGTCTCCTAAGCCAGCGCGCGCGGCTAGCTTCGAACCTGCGCGATCCTCCTGTCTCTGCCTCCCAAGCGCGGGGATTACAAGCGTGCGCCACCACGCCCGGCTCTAAGAGGAATTTTGGACAGGTAGATTCATACCAAAGGAAAACCATGTCTAGGGACATGAGGAGAGACTGATGTCTACAGCCAGAAGAAGGACCTGAAAAGGGTGTTTCCCTCACATCCCTGAGAAGGAGCCAGTGCCGAGGAGACTTCTAACCTCCCGCACTGTGGAAGATCACCTAGTTGTGACACTGGGTTTGCACAGTCCCAGGTGACCAACAACAGATATCCGTCAAGTTGGTCTGTTTTTCACAGACCCTGCCTTCACTCCCACTCTTGTCCAACTACACCCTTTCTTCCACTTTCAGATTTCCTCTTGGCTGTCTGAAAACATCAGCAGAGCCGCCAAAACCCTGCTCTACTCCACCAGGAATCTGGTGGCCAGTAGAGTTTACTATGACAGTTGTCACTTCTTGCGTACAGACCCAACCTGTCTCTAGCCAATAAAGAGGCTACACGTCATGCAAGAAGGAAAAGAAAGTAGATGCAAATCAGTGCGTGTGTGTGTGTGTGTGTGTGTGTGTGTGTGTGTGTGTGGTGCTGGGAATGAGCCCAGGGGCATTCTACCACCAATCTACACTCCCAACCCAAATTTATTCTTTATTTTGAAACATGATCTCACTAAGTTGCAGAGGGCCTCACTAAGTAGCAGACACTGGCCTTGAATCTGGATATTCCTGTCTCAGCCTCCCAAGCACTGGAATTACAGTTGTGCACCACCACACCCAGCCAATGGCTTTTTTATAGCTAGAAATAATAAAAAGTTTTAACACCATTTTATCGTGTTTCATTATTAACTTACACGGGCATGGCAGTGCATTATTTTGATATTTGCTCTATGTCTCTGAATTAAAAATAAAAAAGGAAAGAGTTCAGAACCTCCTGGTTTAACTCACTTGATTCTAGGACTGGGATCATAAGCCATTGTCTCCTTTTCTTAAGTTCTGTCTCCTCTCCCAGGTCTTCCTTTTTTAATACGCTTTTATTGACGCATTGTGATTATAGGTCCTAATGTGGTATAGTGCTAGGACCGTACGTGCACACACACAGCACCCGGTGTGTTTCCTCTGCATCCCACACCACTGCCTTCCTCCCCGTACATGTTACTGAGATTGCTCTTGATGGTTTCATATGTGAAATTATCTTTCCTGAGTACTTCTTATATAAGGACAAATTTGTAACCTTCTCCAGTGCCTTCTTTGGGTGGAAGAGATGAGCCATGGCATAAAGATTCTGACCCTATCCTAAAATTGTACCTTGCCCACATCACATGGAGTGAGGATTTAGAAATCTTGAATTGAGGATCTGTATGCAGTTCAGACCTGATGCAGTTGTGCACATAACCAGCACCCTAGCAAAGTAGCAATCTCCCACTAGGAATTAACCGAAAGATGTCTATTTCTGTTTCTGGTTTTTTTTTTTTTTTTGTATTTTGCCTCCTTCGGCTAAATTCATTTTCCTTTTCCCCTTGGGTTTTACTTCTTTCACTATTTCCTGGCCGTAATCAGTTTGATTCCTGACACTTTGGCAGTCTTGGTTCAAGAGATGAATGCGGCTAATTTAGTAGATAAAATTCTAATCTTTCCTGTCTTGATTGTCAGTTTTTGAAAGGTAATCTGAAATGATGTCTTTATCCCCTAATTTATTTTGTCTAGATTTGACTAAAGCCAGGTTTGAGCCGTTGATTACATTCTCTCATCTGATCAGCTGAAGGCTAAGACCAGTGACACGGGCTCTAATCGGAGGGAAGGAACAGACCTCTGAAATGGCCTGTGACAACATGTCACCTCAAAATGTGCCAGCTAAACAAGGTGTTTATGAAGTTGCTAACGAGCGAGCTTGGAGGTCTGCCTTCTTCTGTGCTTCATGGTGTAGCTGAAAACTTGGTTGGCATGTTTATGAGGAACTGGGAAAGATTTTCTTTCAGTGAGAATTCCCTGGGCTTCAAAGAAAAACTCCATTTCACAGAGTAAACTCACTGTCAGACTAAGCAGGTGCCAATGCTGCTATCCAGCACCATGACATCTACTTGTTAAATTATGTTTTGGGAGCTGGACAAGCTTGTACACTCCAGCAGCCTCAGGACTTGGGAGGCTGAGACAGGAGGATTGCAGATTTGAGGAAGCCTCAGCAATTTAGTGAGACCCTTAGAAACTTAGCGAGGTCCTGTTTCAAAAATTAAAAATAAAAGAGCTGAGGGTATAGCTAAGAAATAGAACACTCCTGGGTTCTATCCCCAGTATCACAAATATAAAAATACATATTTTTGGTTCAGAAGCCATTGAAAAATGTTTCTACAGTTTTCAGTTATCTAAACTATGTGTATATTTCTAAATTTTTTTTCAACATATGATACACACAGACACAGACATACACACACTACCATGGAAGTCACTAACTTTAAATCCTTTAATCTCTTCATCTGGAAAGACAGTTTACACAAATGAATTTTGATGTTTTCCCTTGAATTGTGGGCTTTAGTATTTAAGCCAGTAATGAGCTTGTCTGACCTTGTGTGTGACTAGTTAGAAAAGCCCCCCTGACATCTATTGGCAGGATGACCTTCCTCTAGACCTAGGCAGTGTCTCCACAACATTCTTGGCTTTAACCTTTAATGTAGCCTGCTGCATCCTGAGACCTGCATGCATGATGAATGGAACCTCTGGCTTTTCTGAAAACGAATTGGTGTCAGCAGGAAGATTTAGCATCCCCCATGCACCCCGAAGATAAAAAATCATCTGGGCTTGTGGGAGCCATTTGTCCAAGATGAGTAATTCTAGAAATTCTTGCCATGACTTCAGAAGGGCTGAATTCATCGTGCTTTTTCCCCTTGGTTTTATCTCTAGCACCTGTTCTTCATGAAGGGGCATAATTAGAAGCCCAGGAAATGGGAGCCCACGGATGCACAGGAACACACAGAACTGACTTCTGTCCTGAGTCTGCTTTCTCTCTGCATATCACCCAGGAGCCTATGTGCCTTTGCAAACACTTTTTCCCATCCTGGTTAATGTCTTTTCAAAATGATAGTCTCAATTAGGAGGTTCTCTCAGTGTGATGAGTCCAACTGATAAATTGATAAGACAAAAATAGAAAACTGATAGTTGTGATACATCTCTCTAGCGCACAGCTGGCACAAGTGTCTTGCTCTCCCATCTGCGTGCCAGCCACCTGCAGGCTTCCCTACCAGTTTTGCTGCAAGCATGTCTTTTCTACTCTGAGAAAACATCTTCACCAAATCTGTATGTTTGTTCTCTGCAACAAAGGGCACCCATGCTTATGAACAAGCCCTCATCCATTTTCTCCCTGGAGCAGTGACTCTTGAACAGTGCCTAACTGCAAAGCTGTGTTTTCTCCAGGAAGGGCAACCCTGGGAGCTAAGTTTGTCTCTGGCCTTGTCAGCATTTCCCCCTGTAGGCGGCAAACATTACAACACTGTATGAGTAGGTTCTGCAGCCCTTTCCAAGTCGCCAGTTCTAGAGATGATTGGAGCAGAGGGTCTGAGACTGCCACCTTTGGAGCTGAGCAGACCTGCCTTCCCAGTTCCTCAAAAACATGCCATCAGAGGTTTCCACTGCACCTAGGAGTGTAGAAGGAGACAGACCTCAAGCTTGCTCATTACCAACTTCATAAATACTTTGTTGATCAATCATGCTATTTTGTAGTTTCCTCGACTACTACAAGGCACTTGTTATATATAGAATGCAGGCAGGATGTTGAACTTAGACTAAGGCTAGGTTCTATAACAAAAAGACACCTAACATTAACCCAGCAGCCCAGCCAATGTAGAAGTCTATATCATCTGCATGCAAGAGTCTAAAGGAAAAATTCTAGATTGGTAGGTGGCTCTGTTTAATATAATCTCTTAGACAGCCTTCATGCCACTATTTTCTCTGCTGTCCCCTTGAACTTTGAATTTACCAGCAGGGGCAGGCAAGCTGTGTTTCCATGGTTTCTGACTTGCTGAACAGGATACCAATATCAGGGACACCTGCTTGTGGTCTGATGCTGCCAGCCTGGCCACCACACCTGTCACTCACTCCTAGTCTATTAAGGTGGTTTAGTCATATGACCATGCTTAATCACAAAGGAAGCTGGGAAATGTAGTTTTCCCCAAGAATATGGAAAGTAGGTTCAGATGGACAGAAGTTTCCACCACAGTAGCAATAGAACTTCTCACAAAATCCTCAGAAGAGCAAATGAAATAACACATATTTGTGACTGACATATATTTAAGGCTCATTACATGTAACTCTGCATTACTACTACTGGTAGTATTTGACAGATTCCCATGTTTGAATAAGAAGAAACTGCTAACAGGCTTAGTTCACGTATTCCTAGCACTAACACAATCTACCTGTAACAGGATATTAGTGGTTCTGCCCCATCACAAGAAGGATCTAGAATTAGTCATGTCCCAGAGTCCAGTGGCCTGGAATCCAGGTGAGGCACCTGCATATCTGAGCTCTGGATCCGACTCAGAGCCCCACTTCACTTCTAGGCCGAGGCTTCCTAACCACCTGGTCTCCCAGCTTCTTTTCTTCGGAGCATGGGTGCTGCCTTCTCTCTCTCCAAGCATCTAATTGGGTTCTTCTTCCTACTTTGCCAAATTTAAATTAGAAAGAAAACCAGAAGACTCTTTCTCATGCCTTTTGGTGCTGTCCTATGCAATGTAATCCAGCTTCTTGTAGCTGCTTCACTTGGTTGCCTTCTGCCCAAAACTGTGAACCTGCTAAGGCCTTGAACTAGGGATGTTTCTGTATCATTCTATCCCCAGTGCTTATCAAAGTACCTCGCACACATCAAAAGTGCTCAGTGAATAACTAAAAATGAAGTTTAAAATCCTGAAAAATGTTCCTGGATATACAATGTTATTTTGAACTGAAGCTGACAGTGGACAGATAAAAAGAGATTAATAATTTATTTTTAGCTTCTTTAGTGCATTGTAATTATATATCATAGTGAAGTTCAAACTGACACAAACATGAATTCATACAACGCCTGGTGTCTTTCCCTCTGCATCCCACCTTGCTCTTGCCTCCTCTTTCCCCACACTTGTTATTAAGCTTGGTAGCAACGCTGGGCGTGGTGGCACAGGCTTGTAATCCCCGCGCTTGGAAGGCGGAGACAGGAATATCCCGCAGGTTCGAAGCCAGCCGCACTGGCTTAAGAGACCCTGTTTCCAAACTTTAAAAAAGTATCAGATAGTTCTGGGAGTGTAGCCTGGAGGTATAAGGGTTTCCAGGAACCCCAGTACCACCAAAAAACGAAACAAAAAAAGATTGGTAGCAGTAAGTTTATATATTGCTATAGCATTATCTGAATTGTTTCCTCCCTCAATATTCCTTCTTCCCTTCCCTATCTCGATCCATCCACACACTATTTAAAGACTCTGTGTTTTCTGTTTTATCTCTCACTTCTGCATATGAGAAAACATCCTGCCCTTGACTTTCTGACACTGGTTAGTATCACTCCGCATAATATTCTCCAGGTCCATCCGCCTTCCTGCAGATGACATAACTTTGTTCTTTTCTATGGCTCAGTACAATTCCATATGTGTATATGTTACAGTTATTTATTCATCTATCAGTGGATACCTAGGTTGGTTCCACAATTTGGCTACTGTGAATTGTGTTGCTGTAAACATGGACAGGCATGGATCACTACAGTATTCTGACTTTAATTCTGGAAAGACACTGATTAGTAGTAGAGCTGGGTCCTATGGTGGATCTATTTGAAGAATTTCCATACTGATCTCCATAGTGGAACTTCCATAACAATCTCCATAGTAGTTGTACTAATTCGCAGTTCCACCGACAATGAATAAATTTTTAAATTTTAAAAGTTGGCACATGAGAAGTCAGAGAATTATTGAAAAAGATGGAATAACAAAGATGCCCCGAGGTAAAGGCCAACATGGGCACTGACTATGGTTCCGTGTGTATTGCTACTACTTCTGCCCTCAGAATCTCTCAGAATTTATCACAAAATAACCATCTAGCCATGCATGGCTGCTTCTGATTGTTTGAGGCTAAGTCACACACCAGTGCCTTAGCTTCAAAGGAGTGTTCAGTGTCTGTGGACTGATTTATGATTTGCTCTCTCTCCAGTGTTCATGGAAGAGAAATTCTACAACAAACATTTAGGAAAGGTCAATTGGCCAAGGTGAATGGGCCAAAAAGAAAGACAATTGCTCATTATTCTCCAACATACCTGTTGCTGTTAAGTGTCCTGATTACCTCTCCCCTAAAAAATGACCTAAGAATCCAGAAAAGTTCCAAGATCCTACCTTGTTTTTTTTTTATTCTTTAACATTTATGTACATGCATATTTCTGAAATATCCCTTAGCTGATATATTTATTGTGATACCAACCATAGTTTAACTCTCTCTGGAGACAGAGTAGACAAAGGGAAGACTTCTCAGAATTCACTTCTTTTTAAAGGAAAGATTTAATTCATATATATAAGATGGAGGAGGATGGTAGGCTTCTTATTGTAGTATGTTTTTTATTATAGGTTTCAGGACGTAGTCTCTCTGTGTATACTTAAATATCTGTAGTAGCCAGGTGTGGTGGCACACACTTGTAATCCTAGTATTTGGGAGCCTGAGACAGGAGGCTGAGGCTAGTCTCAAGCCTGTGATTCTTCTGCCTCAGCTTCCCAAGTACTGGGATTGCAGGCCTGAGCCAACATGCTCAGCTTAAAATAACATTTCTAAATGAACTTAAATATTTATAATGCATTTGGTCATTCTTTAAATGGTGCTAAACTAAAAATTTAAGTAACCAGACCATATAGATCTACTCTTGTGATAAAATTAAACTTGCTGGATATTGTGGTACTGGAGATTGAACCCAGGGGCATTCTATACCTAGGAGCTACACCCCCAGCCCTCTTTTATGTTTTTTGAAACAAGGTCTCTCTAGGTTGTAGAGTTTCACCACTTCCTGAGACTGTCCTTGAACCTGCAATCCTCTTGTCTCAGCCTCCCAAGTACTGGGATTATAAGCATGCACCATCAAGCCTGGCTTGCCCTATCTTTTGAGAGTGACCCTCCCTCTCAGGTTAAAAGGAACTGGGCTAAAAATATTGCTTCCAGAAATGAGTGTGAAATGTTGTGCTTTCCAATCATTCTAAGAAACTGGCCTTTGAAATTTTGAATTATGGAAGGATAAAGCAGCTCCAATTTAGTCTGTGAAATAGGACTCCGTTTGGAGTACTCTGTCAAGTCTGCTGAAAAAGTAAGATGGGAGTCATGGCTGCCTGTAATGTTGTTGGCTGGTGCCCTCCAGTGGCAAAACTTGGTAACTTTTTTATTAAATAAAATTCAAAATATCTTCTATTTCAAGTCTGAGGGTTTTTGAACAAAAGAGCCAAAACCTTTTCAGAGCCCATTAGTAAAAAGGGAAATCACAAGGATTTAGGCTGTACTTTTTCTTTTCTTTTATGGTCCTAAAATGCCAGAGGAGGAAATATCTTGCTTGCTCTTAAGATGAAGTTTCATGCTGAAAACAGGCTCTGATACGTAGGGATAAAGTTACTATATTTTTAAAGTTCAGGTTTAAGGCTAACCTCAGCAACTTAGTGAGAATCTTAGCAACTTACTGGGACCATGTTTTAAAATAAGAAAATAAAATAGAGCTGGGGACTCTAGCTCAGAGGTAGAATGCCCCTGGGTTAAAACTCTAGTACCACCCTAAAAAAATAGAGAAAGAGGCCCAAGCCACCTCTATGTTCTTGAGGACCTTGATATATTAAAATACAATTAATACCAAGTTTGATTTAGAAGAATTGTGCTGTATTCTTATTTTGAAACTTGGTATACATTTTTCTGTTCATAATTCTGATACCAATGCAGTATAGTTGGCTTATTTTTAGAAAGATTGTAGGTGGTACTTTAAAAAGCTTAGTTTCATGTCTGCTAAGAGAAGGATAGTCCAGTACAGTATCACAAATGTAAAATGCTATGATGAATACCACCCTCCCTGTACCCTGCAGTGATATCTATTGAGATTTAATGACATCAAAAGTCTGAAATTAGCTGGGTGGGGTGGTACATGCCTATAGTTCCAGTACTTAGGAGGCTAAGACAGGAGGATTAAAGGTTCAAGGCCAGCCTCAGCAACTTAGTGAGGCCCTCAACTTAGTATGACCCTGTTTCAAAATAGGACTGGGGGTATAACTCAATCCCTGAGTTAACACTCTCTCTCCTCTCTCTCTCTCTCCTCTCTCTCTCTCTCTCTCTCTCTCACACACACACACACACACACACACACACACACACACACACACACAGAGTCTGGAGTTATATAACATCAAAAAGCTAAGCCCTTCCTGAATGTGGCATAGGAACCAAATGATGATTCAGCCCTTCCTAGGAAACTGAGTAAGACATGAAGTGTTTTTAAGTGATGAGAGAAGGAAGTGAGTTTGAGCACCCACTTTTTAAAAATCTTGTGTCAATGGCTACTCTTGTATCACGTGAATGGTTAGATATAGACTGTCCCCTGAAGAGCGCATGTATTCATGTTCAGAGTTGATATGATTAAGTCATGAGGCAGTAACATCATCAGTGTACAAATCCATTGTCATGGATTGACTGGGTTGTCACCTAGGCAGGTGGGTGTGTCTGAAGAAGGTGGGTCCCCCGTGGCTGTGGCCTTGGGAACTGTGTGTCTTGGAATCTCCTCACTTTCTCGCTCTTTTTCTGTCCTCCATAATGTGAGAACAGAGCTCTTGCCCTCTTTGTCCTGCTTCCTGCTATTATACCCTGAGCTCTGTATATCCAATACCCACATGGACTGAACCCCCAAATATCTATAAAGCCTGTGAGCAAATCTTTCTTCTTCTAAGTTGTGTGGTCAGTTGATTTGATTACATCCATGATAATATTGACACCACAATATCAAGGTCCAGTAATTTTGACCAAGATTTTTAATATTTAATATCTGGCTCTTTATAGAAAAAGAATACCACCCCCATATCTAAGGGTATGTCCAGTACGTGGGTGGAATAAAGGTTGCTGCTTTTGTAGTGGCAATGTTTTTGTATTTAAAGTAAGCAAATCTGGAATATTTGAAGAAAAGGTATAAAAACAGATGGAAAATGGAAATAAGATAACATATTAATTGGCTGAGTGGTGCTCATATGACTGCATTAGATTCCTGTTCAAGAGACATATGGCTCTCTACCAAGGAGAATAAAAATTATAGTATCTCGGGTGAGAGAATTAGAAATGGGTCATTAATTTAGCCAGCAAGTGTTTACTGAGCACCTACTGTCCTCCAGGCCCTGTTCCAAAAGATGAAGATTCACTTGGGGGGCTTGTGGTCTCCTAGGGCAGAGAAAACATTTTTAAAATATGTTTTTAAAGTACATTTTTTAAAGTACATTTTTAAAGTACTTTTTTTTTTTTTTTTTGGTGGTACTGGGGTTCCTGGAAACCCTACTTCCGGGCTACACTCCCAGACCTATTTTATACTTTTTTATGGAAACGGGGTCTCTTAAGCCAGCATGGCTGGCTTCGAACCTGTGCGATCCTCCTGTCTCCGCCTCCCAAGAGCAGGGATTACAAGCATGCTCCACCACGCCCAGCTAAAAGTACATTTTAAAACGAAATATCCGCTATATCGAGCTGTAATAACTGCAGTGAGAGAAATTAAGAACAAATTAAAAAGATAAAATATTGAATGGAAGTGGTATAATTTTCTTTAAGATGATGGGTAAAAGAAGATTTTCTTGAAAAGATGACATATCTGTGTTTGTGATACTAGGGATTGAAACCAGGGACAATCTACCTCCAAGCTATACCCTTAGCCATATATTTGTATTATAAAAAGTATGTTTTGGCTTTAGAAACAGTCTTCCTAGATTGTTGAGAGTCTCACAGATTTGCTGAGGCTGTCCTCAAACCTGTGATTCTCCTGTCTCAGCCTCCCAAGTGCTGGGATTACAGACATGTGCCTCCAAACCCAGCTGAGCAGATGACATTTGAGGGTGTGCAAAACAGACAGTTGTAAGCCTTTCCTTGAGGATAATTTGATAATGTGCATTTAAATCTTAAGTGTAACCCAGTAACTCTATTGAAGTAATTTAATGTATGCAGTTATTGGAATAAGTGTGCCAGAATTTCCCTGAAGCATTGTTCTCATAATAAAAAGATGAAAGCTATTTAAATATTCAACTAAATGTATTAATAGAAAGTGTCCTTGATATAGCATGTTTTTTGAGGTAAAGAACATAGTCCAAATCTCATAAAAATATTGTGTTTATGGAGAAAACTTCTCAAGCTCTTAGCACAAATGTCCTAAAAAGTAAAATTTTAGGTGTTTCTTATCTGCTTCTTTGTTTCTTTGTAATATCCTCTCTTAAAATACTTCATAATAAATTGTTAATTAAAAAAGAGAAAGATTGTGTTCCTTCAAATATGCAAATGCACAAAGATTTCTTAGTGCCTCCTCCTGAGTATGACAGTCTTCCACCAAACCACCAGAGATGAGCTGACAAGAAGTAAGAGAATGGACTCAATGAGCAGAATGAATTGCTTTTCTAAAGATATCCAGTAGTTGCTAGAACTTTACTAGAGAACGAAGGCAACCCCAATTATTCCCTTATCTTGTTCCTATGTCGTGAGGCCCAGAGATGTCAGTAGAGCAGTGGAAGGAGCCTCCAGACAGGCCAGAGATCACCTACCAGATACAGGTGGCTGTTACAGAAGTGACTCTGGCCAAGAGAATTCTGAGCCCCCAGTGCTTCTCAGAGTGTGGTCCTGGGGCACCTTTTAGGAGCATCACTTAGATAATAGTAGTGTTGGTGGTGATTTGTCAAGAGAAGGGAAGATGTTTCTCTCATGGGAATCAATGGGTCAAATGCACCTTGTTTTGCATAATTAACAGCATTTTCTGATGTCCTTTGAGATGCAGAAGTTACCATTATTTCACCCTCTCTGAGATTCCTACTTGTCTATGATTCTTACAAATTCCATTTTCAGGATTCCCACTTTCCCTTTATTACAAAGAATCTCTCTCTTTCTCTCTCCCTGTGGATGAAACCCATGAGCATACTCATACTACCTCAGAGCTGCATTCCCATAATTTCCATTCCTAATACTTTTCTTCTTTTTTTTATTTTTAAACAAAATCTTGTTAAGTTGCTGCAGCTGGCCTCGAACCTGCAATCCTATTGTCTCAGGCTCCCACATAATAAAATTAACGGTGTTTGTCACCATGCCTGGCCCTTAACTTCTGGTGAATAGCCCCATTTGTGCTTGTATTTACCAAAGAAGTGCCTAAATAAAAAAGATTTTAAGAAGGAAGGGAAAGAGGGTGGGAGGGAGGGAGGGAGGGAGGAACAAAGGAAGGAAGAAAGGACGGACGGACACAGGTCTGCTGAAGTTTCTTTCTGGTTCGATTTTAAGTAAAGCAGGGCATTGTGACACATGCCTGTAATCCCATTACTTGGAAGGCTGAGACAGAAGTATCTCATGTTGGAGGCCAGCCCAGCAATTTAGCAAGGCTATCTTAGTTACTTAGTGAGACCCTATTGCCAAATAAAAAATTTTAAAATAAAATGAAGCTGGTATTATACCTCAGAGGTAGAATGTCAAAAGCTCAATTTTTAGTACCATAAATAAATAAATAAATATAAAGTCAGGGTGTGGAAGCATGTGTACAATAGCAGCCTAGTTTCATCTTCTGTAGCCCGGCGTTTGCAGTCATTTCTTGCCGTTTGTGAGTGTTGGTTCCAGAAGCCCCCTTGGATATCAAAGCTCATGGTTGCTCATGCCCATTATTTGCAAAGAACCTGCTCATCCTTTCTTATACTTTAAATCATCTCTAGATTACTTCAAATACCTAATTCAATGTAAATGATGTGTAATTTGCTCTTAGGGAATAATGACAAGAAAAACATATTCAGTGCAGATGCAAACTTTTTCTCAGATATTTTCAATCTGTGCTTGATAGAATCTGTGGATGTAGAGCCTGAGGTTAGGGAAGACCTCTTGTTCTGGCTTCCCACTGCACAGCAAGGTCCTTGGGGTGTGATCACAAGTGTCGACTTCTTAGCCTTTAGCCAAAAATATTTCTGCAGAACTGGAACTAGATACTGAATGAAGCAGCTCTCAGTTTCTGTTTGTAATTCCTATACATGTGCTTAGTAGGGCTGACAAGGCATTCTTTGATTCTTTAATCCTCATCTAGAGAATTGGGGGAAAGTCTGTAGAAATTTCTATACTCTGAGATCATCCATCTTTGGAATAATGTTGGCTTGGGTCCAAAAAAAGGAAGAGAAAAATAAATGCTGAATCTGTTATGTGAATGTGCTCTTTGATTCTGAGTAACTTTTAGTGACAGTCTTTCTTCATTGCTTTTTTCCTGCTTCTTAAACACATGTTTCGTTGCAAAGCAGCCCCGTTCTTGAGGTCTTTCCAGTAGAATCTCTTGTTTTAGCACAGAGGTCAACTGCGAGTGCCAGGGGAGGGATGATGTTCAAGGTATTGCATCTCTTCTGATCAGAACAGTTTTGCATAGTCATAGGGAGCCTGGCAAGCTCATAGGGTACATTTCCTTAGAGCTGTCCTTTTGCCTGGGTTGCAACAGAACTGATGAAGAGCTGACCTCATACCTAAAGCAGAGTCAAGTTTAATAACCAGAGGTGGGCACAGCATCTTAAGATTGTCTCTGGGTTGGGCCTTGATTTATTTTTCAAGTATTAAAGGTATACATATAGCTTGCAAGTAGAATCAATGAGATTCCACTGCATGTAATTAAACTTCTAGGAGAGCAAATGCAAAGAATGAAGAGCATGGATTTTGCAAACTGGTGAAAGTAAATTCAGCACGAGACTATATTGAAAGTATTATTGCAGGTCACTGTCTCTTGGCTTCCCTTTCCTCATCTGTAAAATTGGGATAATAGGAATAAAATATGGTAGAAGAGAGGAAGACAGAGTGTTTCCGTTGCTCTAAGACTCAGAATTCAAACAACGAGAAGACTGCTTCTTGACAGGAGAAGGAAAGCAGAAAAACAGTCACAATGTGCTAGAATTGGACAGTACAGACAGCAGAGCCTGAAAAGAGCTCCATGCATCTCATCTGGTAAATGGAGAGCAAAGCCAGGCACCATCTTGGTGAGCCAGCACCGGAGCTGGCAGCTGACAGAACATGGCAGCTCGCAGAGACCAACTCCAGCAAAGAAAAATCTATATCTTGTCAAGCCAGTGACTGCCAAGAACCAGCACCAGAAGCAATCACCTTTTTTCCATGCTCAAATACCTCCAGACTGAGACTCCACAGACTGCTAGCCAAACCACCCAATGAGCTCCTTTGGCTGCAGCTGAACTCAGAACAAGGAATAATAGGACCTTCCTGCTGGGACCCAGTGGCTACATCCCACCTCACCCAGACCATTGTGGATCTACAGACCAACCAGCCAAACCTCACACAGAACTCCTGTGGCTGCAGCTGAACTCATTTCTTCCTGCAGGGACCCAAGTGACATTTATTAAGACCTTGAGTGTACAAGCCATCTCAGCATGAGCCTGCACAGCTACAGGGACTTGGAAGGCAATGAACAGACCCACTGGGCCGGTGAGTTTGCAAGTCATTCCCTCAGAAGTGTAGGGGCAGGGCAACTGTTTGACATGGCAGAAACAAAAATTAGCAGAGAATCCCTAGAGACATTGAGGCAGGCAACACTTAGGGTCCACAGTTTGCTGTGTTATTTCAGGCTCTTCAGCAATTATCACAGTGAAATAACTCAGCCAGTAGTGCTGCAGGCTTGAAAGGCTACATAAACTCGTCTCTGGTGGTGTTTGGGCATCACAAGTACCAAAGCTGGAGGTCAACAAGGTCTCAAGTTATCACAGCTTCCCAGAGCATCACTGGTCTCCCTGAGGCTAAATAACTGAGCCACCTAAGCCCCAGGCTCAGAATCGTTCCCTGCCAGAGCATGGGTCCTAAAAGTAGGAAGGCCAAGGGCCAGCAGAGGTCCACATGATCACAGCTACATGCTGGAAATGAAAAACTTTCTCCATTAGCAGGATTTGGGTTTGGCTCTCATGCATGCTAGTGCCTGACAGAGCCCCATGTGATCACAACCAATCCCCAGATCAGTGGTGGTATCAACGGATCATCAAAGCTCAGTCAGCCAGGCCATAAGCTCTGAGCATAGTCATTTCTGGCCCTGCTAAGCTTATGCCCAGTAGCAACAGAGGCCAGAAATCAGTACTCTGCAGGGTTCCATAGGATTGCAATGACCAAAGCAGCTGTGGTGTCTGAGGGGCATTAAATCCCAACCAGCAGGCTGCAGGCTATAAATGAAACATCGTAGTCTCTTGCGTTGTTGAGTTTTGAATGCGAGAGCACAGTGGCTTGCAGACATAGACTCTTGTTTGCCTATACTTACTAAGAACTATATCTTGTTTAAAGAGGTTTGGGGGAACAAATTCAGCAGTCTGATTACATAAGACAGATTTGTTGAGGTAAATACATGCCCCCAGCCTAGTCCTTATTATAAAGGGATAACAAATAGACATAGAGATCACATGCAAAGGGGAAGAGGATGCCAAAACAACAGAAATGCAAACCTGAGAATTCTGAGACTATGAATAGGAGGATTTCCAAAATATAAAGATGTTGGACATCCACATACAGGAGACATTCAGAACACCAATAAGGCAAGATCAAAGAACTTCTCCACACAACATAATAATTGAAATGACTCAAATAAAGGCCAAAGAAAGGATCTTAACTGCATCAAGAAGGAATAATAGGGGTCACTGAGGGGCAAAACAATAAGAACTACTCCAGACTTATCACCCACAGCCTGAAAGCCAGGAGGGGATGATATGAGCTACTCCAACTTGTGACTTTCAACCACAACTGCTATATCTAGCAAGGATGTTGAAAATTGATGGAGGAATAAAAATTTTCCAAACAAGCAGAAACTAAAAGAATTAATGAAGGCCGGGCGTGGTGGTGCACACTTGTAATCCTCGCAATTGGGAGGCAGAGACAAGAGGATGGCGCAGGTTCGAAGCCAGCCGCGCGCGCTGGCTTAGGAGACCCTGTTTCCAAACAAAAATGTAAAAAGAGGTCTGAGAGTGTAGCCCAGAGGTGGAAGGGCTTCCAGGAACCCCAGTACCACCACAAAAAAGAAAGAAAGAATTAATGACTACCAAGCTATCACTAGAGAAAATACTTAAAGAAATAAAATACAAAAAAGAAAAAATAAATATCAGAACCAGACAACGGTGAATTCCACCAGATGGGCAACCAAGCTAATAAGAAGAAAAGACTTTATCAAAGAAAGTATAACTCAAGGTGATACAAAACAAAAATAATCTTTCAATAATAATTGAATGTCAAAGGTCTAAATTCCCTCAATTAAAAGGCATAGACTGGCAAACAAAACAAAACAAAACAAACAAACAAAAAACTCACCATACAGGGAAAGATATACATAGACTAAAGGTGAAAGGAGGGAAAAATATATACCATGCAAATGGTTACAGAAAACCAGCATGAGTAGCAATGCTCATATCTGAATAAGTGTACTTTTAGCTAAAACTTACCAGAAGAGGCAAAGTGAGTTACTTCTTACAAATAAAAGAAAAAATATAATAAAAACATATACTGATAAACTAGGCATGGTGGCACATGCTTGTAATCCCAGCATTTGGGAGGCTGAGACAGGAGGATCATGGATCGTGGCCAGCCTCAGCTACTTAAGCCCTTGCAACTTAGCAAGACCCTGTTTCAAATGAAGAATAAAAAAACATGGCTGGGGGTGTCACTCAGAGGTAGAATGTCCCTGGATTCCATCCCCAGTACTGCAAAAAAAAAAAAAAAAAGATATAATGATAGTTAAAAATTTATACCCCAAATATGGGCACACCAACTTTTATAAAACTTTTCAGGACATTAGATCTAAAATAGACTCAAGTAGCCAGCTGTGGTGGTGCATGCTTTTAATCCCAGCATTTGGGAGGCTGAAACCTGAGGATTGCAGTTCGCGGGCAGCCTCAGCTGCTTAATGAGGCTCTCTGCAACTCAGTGAGACCCGGTTTCAAAACAAAGAATAAAAAATAGGGCAGGGGCTATAGCTTGCAAAAAAATTAAAAATAAACTGAAATGCTACAAATGCTATACTATTGGTAGACTTCAACACAGCACTCACACTACTAGATTGATCTTCCAGGCAAAAGATGTGTAAAGACTTATCAGACCTAAAGAACACTATAAATCAAATGTACCTAATAAATGTATACAGAATATTTCAACCAACAACAACTGAATACATATTTTCTCTTCTGCTCATGGAAACTTCTCCAAACACCAGGAAAACCAAACAAATTACACAAATGGAGACTGAATGATACATTTTGAAGGAGGACTAGGTTATACAATAAATAAGGAAAGAAATAACATATTTTAGAATTTTTTTTAATTAATTTATTTTTTAAATTGGTGCATTGTAGTCATATATCAATCACATTGGAGTACAAGACTTGAGAGGATATACAAGCACACATCATCCAATTAGCCCTCCTGCAGCCCCCGTCCCATTCCCTCCCCCTCCCTCCATCCCACACTTCTTTGGTGATTTACTTTGATACATTTGTTTATGTACCTCCTGCATTTTAAAGAGGCTCCATCCTCCAGTATTACATACCCTCTGATTGGTCACATTAGTTGCTTCACTATAGGGCCCTTTCTATAGCTCAACCTCTTCCTGTTGCCCGTTTCCTCCTAGTTATTGCTGATTAAGGGAAGCGTCTGATTTATATTTTCTGCGATATTTCTCTGTGCATGCTGCGTTGTAAGTACCAATCCCACTCTTGATGGTCCCAGTAGTGCCCTGGCTACTCAGTGGACTGATCCAGACCTCGCTGGCTCACGCAGCGGCCTTGCCTCATGGGAGGACCCAGTTCTGGTCTCGCTGGCCCCTGAACCGGTCAAACCCCTAAGCTGGCTTTTGTCCCGACCTTGGAGGCCGCAGGAGTGAACTTGCCTCACGCCAGGCTCCGATGCTGGCCATTGGCCCCTGCACCAGTCTAACCCCTTGGCAGGATTCCAGTCCCGGCCTCGGAGGCCCCAACACTGGTAATGCCTCACGGCAGGCTCCGATGCCGGCCTCACTGGCCCCAGCACCGGCCTAACCCCTCGGCAGGCTCTTATCCTGGCCTCGAGGCCCCAGTACCGGCCTTGCCTCAAGGCAGGCTCCGATGCCGGCCTCGCTGGCCCCAGCACCAGCCTAACCCCTCAGCAGGCTCTTATCCTGGCCTCGGAGGCCCCAGTACAGCCTAACCCCTCAGCAGGCTCTTATCCTGGCCTCGGAGGCCCCAGTACCGGCCTTGCCTCACGGCAGGCTCCGATGCCGGCCTCACTGGCCCCAGCAGTGGCCTAACCCCTCGGCAGGCTCCGATCCCGGCCTCAGAGGCCCCAGTACCGGCCTTGCCTCAAGGCAGGCTCCGATGCCGGCCTCGCTGGCCCCAGCAGCGGCCTAACCCCTCGGCAGGCTCCAGTCCCGGCCTCAGAGGCCCCAGCACTGGTCATGCCTCAAGGCAGGCTCCGATGCCGGCCTCGCTGGCCCCAGCACCGGCCTAACCCCTCGGCAGGCTCTTGTCCTGGCCTCGGAGGCCCCAGTACCGGCCTTGCCTCACGGCAGGCTCCAATGCCGGCCTCGCTGGCCCCAGCAGTGGCCTAACCCCTCGGCAGGCTCCGATCCCGGCCTCAGTGGCCCCAGTACCGGCCTTGCCTCAAGGCAGGCTCCGATGCCGGCCTCGCTGGCCCCAGCAGCGGCCTAACCCCTCGGCAGGCTCCAATCCCGGCCTCAGAGGCCCCAGCACTGGTCATGCCTCAAGGCAGGCTCCGATGCCGGCCTCGCTGGCCCCAGCACCGGCCTAACCCCTCGGCAGGCTCTTGTCCTGGCCTCGGAGGCCCCAGTACCGGCCTTGCCTCACGGCAGGCTCCGATGCCGGCCTCGCTGGCCCCAGCAGCGGCCTAACCCCTCGGCCGGCTCCGATCCCGGCCTCGGAGGCCCCAGCACTGGTCATGCCTCAAGGCAGGCTCCGATGCCGGCCTCGCTGGCCCCAGCACCGGCCTAACCCCTTGGCAGACTCTTATCCTGGCCTCGGAGGCCCCAGTACCGGCCTTGCCTCACGGCAGGCTCCGATGCCGGCCTCGCTGGCCCCAGCACCGGCCTAACCCCTCGGCATGCTCCGATCCCGGCCTCGGAGGCCCCAGCACTGGTCATGCCTCACGGCAGGCTCCGCTGCCGGCCTCGTTGGCCCCAGCACCGGCCTAACCCCTCGGCAAGCTCTTATCCTGGCCTCGGAGGCCCCAGTACCGGCCTTGCCTCATGGCAGGCTCCGATGCCGGACTCGCTGGCCCCAGCACCGGCCTAATCCCTCGGCAGGTTCTTATCCTGGCCTCGAGGCCCCAGTACCGGCCTTGCCTCAAGGCAGGCTCCGATGCCGGCCTCACTGGCCCCAGCACTGGCCTGACCCCTCAGCAGGCTCTTATCCTGGCCTCGGAGGCCCCAGTACCGGCCTTTGCTCACGGCAGGCTCCGATGCTGGCCTCGCTGGACGCAGCAGCGGCCTAACCCCTCGGCAGGCTCCGATCCCGGCCTCAGAGGCCCCAGCACTGGTCATGCCTCAAGGCAGGCTCCGATGCCGGCCTCGCTAGCCCCAGCACCGGCCTAACCCCTTGGCAGGCTCTTATCCTGGCCTCGGAGGCCCCAGTACCGGCCTTGCCTCACGGCAGGCTCCGATGCCGGCATCGCTGGCCCCAGCACCGGCCTAACCCCTCGGCATGCTCCGATCCCGGCCTCGGAGGCCCTAGCACTGGTCATGCCTCACGGCAGGCTCCGCTGCCGGCCTTGTTGGCCCCAGAACCGGCCTAACCCCTCGGCAAGCTCTTATCCTGGCCTCGGAGGCCCCAGTACCGGCCTTGCCTCACAGCAGGCTCCGATGCCGGCCTCGCTGGCCCCAGCACCGGCCTAACCCCTCGGCAGGCTCTTATCCTGGCCTAGAGGCCCCAGTACCGGCCTTGCCTCACGGCAGGCTCCGATGCCGGCCTCACTGGCCCCAGCAGCGGCCTAACCCCTCGGCAGGCTCCGATCCCGGCCTCAGAGGCCCCAGTACCGGCCTTGCCTCACGGCAGGCTCCGATGCCGGCCTCGCTGGCCCCAGCAGCGGCCTAACCCCTCGGCAGGCTCCGATCCCGGCCTCGGAGGCCCCAGCACTGGAAATGCCTCAAGGCAGGCTCCGATGCCGGCCTCGCTGGCCCCAGCACCGGCCTAACCCTTTGGCAGACTCTTATCCTGGCCCCAGAGGCCCCAGTACCGGCCTTGCCTCACGGCAGGCTCCGATGCCGGCCTCGCTGGCCCCAGCACCGGCCTAACCCCGCGGCATGCTCCGATCCCGGCCTCGGAGGCCCCAGCACTGGTCATGCCTCACGGCAGGCTCCGCTGCCGGCCTCGTTGGCCCCAGCAGCGGCCTAACCCCTCGGCAAGCTCTTATCCTGGCCTCGGAGGCCCCAGTACCGGCCTTGCCTCACGGCAGGCTCCGCTGCCGGCCTCGTTGGCCCCAGGAGCGGCCTAACCCCTCGGCAGGCTCTTATCCTGGCCTCGGAGGCCCCAGTACCGGCCTTGCCTCACGGCAGGCTCCGATGCCGGCCTCGCTGGCCCCAGCACCGGCCTAACCCCTCGGCATGCTCCAATCCCGGCCTCGGAGGCCCTAGCACTGGTCATGCCTCACGGCAGGCTCCGCTGCCGGCCTTGTTGGCCCCAGCACCGGCCTAACCCCTCGGCAAGCTCTTATCCTGGCCTCGGAGGCCCCAGTACCGGCCTTGCCTCACAGCAGGCTCCGATGCCGGCCTCGCTGGCTCCAGCACCGGCCTAACCCCTCGGCAGGCTCTTATCCTGGCCTAGAGGCCCCAGTACCGGCCTTGCCTCACGGCAGGCTCCGATGCCGACCTCACTGGCCCCAGCAGCGGCCTAACCCCTCGGCAGGCTCCGATCCCGGCCTCAGAGGCCCCAGTACCGGCCTTGCCTCACGGCAGGCTCCGATGCCGGCCTCGCTGGCCCCAGCAGCGGCCTAACCCCTCGGCAGGCTCCGATCCCGGCCTCGGAGGCCCCAGCACTGGAAATGCCTCAAGGCAGGCTCCGATGCCGGCCTCGCTGGCCCCAGCACCGGCCTAACCCCTTGGCAGACTCTTATCCTGGCCTCGGAGGCCCCAGTACCGGCCTTGCCTCACGGCAGGCTCCGATGCCGGCCTCGCTGGCCCCAGCACCGGCCTAACCCCGCGGCATGCTCCGATCCCGGCCTCGGAGGCCCCAGCACTGGTCATGCCTCACGGCAGGCTCCGCTGCCGGCCTCGTTGGCCCCAGCAGCGGCCTAACCCCTCGGCAAGCTCTTATCCTGGCCTCGGAGGCCCCAGTACCGGCCTTGCCTCACGGCAGGCTCCGCTGCCGGCCTCGTTGGCCCCAGCAGCGGCCTAACCCCTCGGCAAGCTCTTATCCTGGCCTCGGAGGCCCCAGTACCGGCCTTGCCTCACGGCAGGCTCCGATGCCGGCCTCGCTGGCCCCAGCAGCGGCCTAACCCCTCGGCAGGCTCCGATCCCGGCCTCAGCGGCCCCAGCACTGGTCATGCCTCACGGCAGGCTCCGATGCCGGCCTCGCTGGCCCCAGCAGCGGCCTAACCCCTCGGCAAGCTCTTGTCCTGGCCTCGGAGGCCCCAGTACCGGCCTTGCCTCAAGGCAGGCTCCGATGCCGGCCTCACTGGCCCCAGCAGCGGCCTAACCCCTCGGCAGGCTCCGATCCCGGCCTCGGAGGCCCCAGTACCGGCCTTGCCTCACGGCAGGCTCCGATGCCGGCCTCGCTGGCCCCAGCAGCGGCCTAACCCCTCGGCAGGCTCCGATCCCGGCCTCGGAGGCCCCAGCACTGGAAATGCCTCAAGGCAGGCTCCGATGCCGGCCTCGCTGGCCCCAGCACCGGCCTAACCCCTTGGCAGACTCTTATCCTGGCCTCGGAGGCCCCAGTACCGGCCTTGCCTCACGGCAGGCTCCGATGCCGGCCTCGCTGGCCCCAGCACCGGCCTAACCCCGCGGCATGTCCGATCCCGGCCTCGGAGGCCCCAGCACTGGTCATGCCTCACGGCAGGCTCCGCTGCCGGCCTCGTTGGCCCCAGCAGCGGCCTAACCCCTCGGCAAGCTCTTATCCTGGCCTCGGAGGCCCCAGTACCGGCCTTGCCTCACGGCAGGCTCCGCTGCCGGCCTCGTTGGCCCCAGCAGCGGCCTAACCCCTCGGCAAGCTCTTATCCTGGCCTCGGAGGCCCCAGTACCGGCCTTGCCTCACGGCAGGCTCCGATGCCGGCCTCGCTGGCCCCAGCAGCGGCCTAACCCCTCAGCAGGCTCCGATCCCGGCCTCAGCGGCCCCAGCACTGGTCATGCCTCACGGCAGGCTCCGATGCCGGCCTCGCTGGCCCCAGCACCGGCCTAACCCCTCGGCAAGCTCTTGTCCTGGCCTCGGAGGCCCCAGTACCGGCCTTGCCTCAAGGCAGGCTCCGATGCCGGCCTCACTGGCCCCAGCAGCGGCCTAACCCCTCGGCAGGCTCCGATCCCGGCCTCGGAGGCCCCAGCACTGGTCATGCCTCAAGGCAGGCTCCAATGCCGGCCTCGCTGGCCCCAGCACCGGCCTAATCCCTCAGCAGGCTCTTATCCTGGCCTCGGAGGCCCCAGCACCGGCCTAACCCCTCGGCAGGCTCTTATCCTGGCCTCGGAGGCCCAAGTACCGGCCTTGCCTCATGGCAGGCTCTGATGCCAGCCTCGCTGGCCCCAGCACCGGCCTAACCCCTCAGCAGGCTCCGGTCCCGTCCTCGGGGGCCCCAACACTGGCCTTGCCTCACGGCAGGCTCCGATGCCGGCCTCGCTGACCCCAGCACCGGCCTAACCCCTCAGCAAGTTCCGGACCCGACCTCGGAGGCCCTAGCACAAGCCTTGCATCATGGCAGGCTCCAATGCCGGCCTCGCTGGCCCCAGCATCGGTCTAACCCCTCTGCAGGTTCCAATCCCGGCCACGGAGGCCTCAGTAGTGGCCTTGCCTCACAGCAAGCTCAGATGTCGGCCACTGGCCCCAGCGCCCGCCTAACCCCTCAGCAGGTTCCGATCACTGTCTCTGTGGTTATTATTTCAAAGGTTCCAGTTGTAATGTATCAGATCTCTGCCTCCCCCGAATATTGGCCACTGGCATTGTCACTGCCTCCACCGTTTCAAATCCTTCCCAGGCTCTTTTTCCACTCTGAAAGTTGTCCAGTGTTCCTAAGCATGCGTGATGGTAGCATTCGACATTTAGTGTAATTTCTCCAAAAAAATAAAGTTGGTAAGATCCGGTTTCTGCTTCTCCTGAATACAAGTCTCCACCACCATCGCGAAGAACTCTTTCAACACCGCATTTCTCCTTGGTCTCCGCTAAACTCTCTCCTTATATGTGATGTCTGAGATTCTTAACAATATAGAGAAATAGCAGTCCTCTTTCACGGCGAATTTTTCCATAAGTTCCAGTGCATTTAGATAAGTTTTGTCTGCATCTCCAGTGTCCTGGCATCCATAACGGCTTTCTTACCACCTCTCCGATATTTTTCTTTATCTTTTTCTGTTCTGGGCCCGGTTTCTCCAGGGGTCTGGCGTGCTACTCGCAGTTCGGCCGGGACCCAGAGTCCCGCGACCCGGGCCCCATTAGGCGTGCCCCGCCCGCGACCCCCACCCAGAACCCAGCGTCTTACTGGGCCTGGTTTCTCCAGGGGTCTGGTGTGCTACGCGCAGTTCGGCCCGGGGCCCAGGGTCCCGCGACCCAGGCCCCGGCTTTTGTGCGCCGCGCGCAACCCCTGCCCAGAACCCAGCGTCTTACTGGGCCTGGTTTCTCCAGGGGTCTGGCGTGCTACGCGCAGTTCTGCCTGGGGCCCAGAGTCCCGCGACCCGGGCCCCATCTGGCGTGCCCAGCCCGCGACCCCTGCCCAGAACCCAGCGTCTTACTGGGTCTGGTTTCTCCAGGGGTCTGGCGTGCTACGCGCAGTTCGGCAGGGGCCCAGAGTCCCGCGACCCGGGCCCCATCTAGCGTGCCCAGCCTGCGACCCCCGCCCAGAACCCAGCGTCTTACTGGGTCCGGTTTCTCCAGGGGTCTGGCGTGCTACGCGCAGTTCGGCAGGGGCCCAGAGTCCCGCGACCCGGGCCCCATTAGGCGTGCCCCGCCCGCGACCCCCACCCAGAACCCAGCGTCTTACTGGGCCTGGTTTCTCCAGGGGTCTGGCGTGCTACGCGCGGTTCGGCAGGGGCCCAGAGTCCCGCGACCCGGGCCCCATTAGGCGTGTCCCGCCCGCGACCCCCGCCCAGAACCCAGCGTCTTACTGGGTCCGGTTTCTCCAGGGGTCTCTATTTTAGAATTTAAAAAAAGAGACACAACATACCAAAATCTATGGACACTTTGAAGGTTGTCTTAAAGGGAAAATGTATAGCATTGAATGCCTGCATAAGAAAAACAGAAATTTACCAAATAAACAACCTAATTACATACCTCAAGGACCTTAGAAAACAGGAACAGACTAATCCCAAAGCCAATAAAAGGCAGGAAATAACTAAACATAGAGCAGAAATTAATAAATTAATAAAATATAGATAAAACCCAAAAGACAAAAGATCAACAAAAACAAAAAAATTGGTTTTTTGAAAAGATGAACAAGTTTGATAAACTCCTGGCCAACCTAGCATAAAATCAGAAAGAACCCAAATTATTAAAATAAAAAATGAAAAAGGAGACATCACTACAGACAGTTTATAAATCCAGAGGATCATCAGAAACTATTTTGAAGATTTGTACTCCAATAACCTGCAAAACAGAAGAAATCAACTAATTTTTAGATACATACAAGCTACCTAAATTGAACCAAGTGGATATAAAAAAAAATAAGCTGACCAGTAGGAGTCAAAGAGATAGAAACAACAATAAAAAAAGCTTTTAATTTCCTGGGTATCTTTCCAAAGGTGCTGAAATCGGAAAATTATAGTGATACATGCATATCCATGTTTATAGCAGCACAATTCACAATAGCCAAATTATGGAACCAACCTAGGTATCCATTAACAGATGAGTGGATTACACAGTTATGGGATATATGCACAATAGAATTCTACCCAGCCATAAAGAAGAATGAAATAATGTAATTTTCAAAAGAAAATGGATGAGCTAGAGAAGAGTACGTGAAGTGATGTTCGCTAGGGCCATATGTCTTCTTTCATATGCAGAAGCTAGGGAGATACCAGAGGGACGTCATTCAGGTAATGGAGGAGAAACTCCAGTGGAGCAAGGCAGGTGTCTAGAAGAAGGGGTTGAAGAAGGACGATCAACAAAGAAAACACTTTCGTTGACATTATGTGGATACCCGAGAAGACTAATGTCCATCTCAATACCCTCTGTGGGGGAGGGGAATGAGGAGGGAGCTGGGGGAAGCCGCCACATGCTGTGTGCATGTATTTCACTATCACTATGAAATGCATTATGATGTGAGACCACAGTGCACCAATAAATGTATAAACATAAATGAATAAATGCCAAGCTAAATAGTTATCATGCCAAAAACATTCATTGGGATGTCAGTTCCTTTTCCACTGTTTCACGGAGAAATATAAAAATTATATGTTGTGTTTCACTTAGCACAGTATCTACCACGCTGTGAGAACTTAACACGTGTTCTCATCCTCAGGATCAGTTGTAGGAGAGCATTGTGGAAAATAGGGGAAACAAACCGGAACAAGGCTCTATATTCTATTTCTATTATTCTACTAATTTTGTCAGAATAGAATAGAGTTGTGTCATATCTGAATCTCAATTTCCTCATTGGTAAAGTAAGTAAGTCGGACTGAATTTAGGGTTGTAAACTTCCGTACTTCATTGATCTTTGACCATGTTCAAAGGTTTGCCTACATGTCAGACTTCTAACTGCCGGAGCCTGCCGGCAAGAGTACGGGTTCTGAAGTGAGGCGTGAGGATGAAGAGTTTTTAACCCTAATGTGGGGGAGCCGCCAGCCTACTATCTCTACTGATCGACCCCTGTTCGTGGGTCAATATTTCCTACGGGTCAACGACTATGCCTGGCTTAGTATTCTCTATCACGCGGACACTCCTGGCCAGCGCAGCTTCTGGGTCAATCTCGTCTTTATTGCGCCGACGCCGACCTTGTATTTCCAGAGGTATTTATACACAGCTACAGGTCAATCAACAAAATTGGGGCAGCATTCCCAACTGGCAATACTTGAACAGCAAAATGTTTTTAGGCAACAACACATTCTCCAGTTTACCACAGTCTCCACTAAGTCTTATTGTCTTTTAGTGGACCATCTAATTAATTTGCATTAACATCCTGGCCCCTGTAAGCATAAAAGTATGCAAATCATGAACAAGACCATTGGTTCTCAATCTAGACACGTTAGCATCACCTAAGGAGTATTTTAAAATTACAGTGTAGCTTCAACTATACCATTAAGTCAGAAAGCCTCTCAGTGGGGCCTAAACATCTGTATTTTTTTCTCTTGGTATTGGAAATTGAAATAAGGGAAATTCCACCAAGTAAACAAATTTTATTTGTTTTGTTTACTTGAAAACAAGGGCTTGCTGAGTTGCTGAGGCTGGCCTTGAATCTATAATTCTCCTGTCTTGGTTTCCAGTGTACTAGGACTACAGACATGTGCCACCATGTCAGGCTGGACATTTGTATTTTTAGAAAGTTTAAAACTTATTTGTAATAATCAACTAAGTTTAAAAATCTACCAGTCAAGGAGTTTCTCTAAGATTATGTCAATTTTAAAATCACACTAGTCTAAGAGTATACACAGCAACAGCTAGATAAAAATTACGATATATATTTAAAAATGCAACTACTATACCTTAAAGCTTGATGAAACATGACCAATTCAAATCTAAAATGTGTATTTTTATGTCTTCTTCTTTACTAGCCATACGAGAACTTGGGGATGAATTTTATTTTACTTATTCCCAAAATAATCATTTTAAGAAAAAAAAACATAAACTTTGTCACCTTTATGTTCTTTTTTTAAATATTATTAGTTACCAGTTTCTATATCAAGCTTTGAAATTGTTCCTAGATTTAATGTTCAGATATTCCACGGTAATTACCCTAGGCAATTAATAAATATGTGTGCAGCACTGTATTCATACCAAACTCATATTAAAAGTAACCCTTTATTTCTTCAGAGAGGGATGTCATTTCTATGGTTTAAAATATTTTCTCTACCATTCTTTTTCTTTTCAGTTCCTCTGATTATTTGCAGATCTTTTTAATAACTTTTCTCTTATCTACTTAAAACTTTAGAGGGTTCATTTTAATGCTCTTAAACTTTTAATTAAAAAGGAACATGGCTGGCTTTATTATTTTAATTCTGTCTCTTTTGATTGTACTGTTTAGAGAGGTCGGGGTGAAGAATTGGAAAGCAAAATTAATATTGATATAAAATAGAGAAACTTAAGTCTGGGGAAATGTTGCCCCCAAGAGACATTTGGCAGTGGCTGGAGGTATTTGGGGTTGCCCTGACTGGGTGCGCTGATGTCACTGACACCTAGTGATAGGGAACAGGATGTAATCTTAAACATACTGTAAAAGACCCCAAAATAATCAGATGGCTCCAAACAACCACAGTGCCTCATTGAAATACCTGATAGAATTTTATTTTAACTTTGCTCCAAAGGTATTAGTAACTTGTGGGTTTTCAATCCCTGAAAAAAATCTTTAAGGTTATGCTTTCAACTTAAAAATGTGGACTACTATTTTTCTGTCTTCAGGAATGGGCTCTGGAATAAAGGGTTCTATTGGCAAATTCCAGCCATCTTGTCTGTGGCTTAGGTAAGAACAGGGAAAAAAAAAAAAAAAAGAACAGGAAGAGGACAAGATAGTGACAAGAACTCAGGAAAGGAGACAAATTTCTAACGATGTATTTCATGCTACTTCTGCTAATTCTCCTTTGACTCATACCCCCATAAACATACAAAATTCTCCTGGAAATTCTAGTTCTTTCTTTGGGAATAGGAACTTGTCAGTATTAACCGACTGATCAAATTATTAATAGACCTGGTAAGTCTGTGCATTGAACCAATAAAAAGTTTATCATCAAAAAGGAAGGCTAGAGCTGGGTGTGGTGGTGCACACCTTTAATTCCGGTAGTTGGGAGGCCAGCACAGCAGGATCACAGGTTCAAGACCAGCCTCAGCAACTTAGTGAGATTTTCAGAAACTTATCAAGACCCTGTTTCCAAATAATAAAATAAAATAGGGCCTAGGGTATATCTGAGAGGTAGAATGCCCCTGTGTTCAATCCCCAGCATCACCAAAAAAGAAAAATAAAAGTTTTTTATCAAAAAGTTTAGCCAGTTCTCAATAGCAGGAGTCTCTTCAGAAAACACACTATTAATTTCCCAGAGTTGAACCCTCTGGCTTTTAGGTGGTTCTTAGTTTAAATGCACATTCACAGAGCAGGAATTCTCACTGAGCAATTTCACAAGACACACAGATGTTAAAAAGGAAAAAAAAAGTGTTTTTGAAATATGACTTGAGATAGAATGAAAAACACCCAATTATATACTTCTTTTGATCATAGCTTTGCTTTACATTTATTCAAACATAAGTTCAAGATTCTTCTTGTCTCTCACGACCACCTGGACATTTCACTAGGCTCAGTGGACACACCAGGAATAGATCGTACCAAACAGAGAGTGCACATTCCCTCTACAAGACAAAAGACACAGTATAGGAGTCAAATGAAGCCAAATGCATTTTTGGATTGTATCTGTCCCAAATGTCACTTAAAATTGATAGACTGTCTCTTTTGGTCCCAAACCTCCATGGTCTGATGTTTAGTGTGAACACTCTATGTTGTTGGACATGTTCTTAGATGCACACATTTCTCTTACTGTGTCATCTCTCTGCTCCAAAACCTACCATGGCTTCCACTGTTCTTTAAGTTAAGTTCAAGTGTCTGAAAGTAAAGAACTCTAAAATCTGACCCATGCCTCCCTTTTCTCCCTGAATTCCCAGCACCCTGACACAGCGGATGTATCTTTAGGTCCCAAAAGATAACTTTGTTCTCAAATACTTTCCACCTTGAGTTATTTTGCCAAGACCCCATCTCAAAGATTTCTCTACCAGATCCAAACTTATCCAAACCCAGTCACCCTTCCCTCTAAATGGTGTTCCTTGTCAAGTTCTTCCTGAGTCCCCCAGGGAGGTGTCTGTCCATAGCACTTGAACAGAGCCACCATCTACCTGATAGCACAAAACAGATGTTTAAGAATTCAGACCTGGGAATTCACTTGCTATTAATTCTGGGCAACATATTATTTCACCTATTGAGCCATAGATTCCTCATGTCTTCTAATGAGGATGTCACCTGATGACAGCTATAAATTTTGTACATGGGGGTTGACTGTGTAACCTCAGTATCAGTTATCTCATAGATTGGTTTCTACAAGAAGTGCCATCATACCATGCATTTTTATAGTCTTTCTTTCTTTCCTTCCTTCTTTCTCTTCTTTCTCTCTCTCTCTTCTTCTTCTTCTTCTTTCTTTCTTTCTTTCTTTCTTTCTTTCTTTCTTTCTTTCTCCTTTCTCTCTCTCCTCCAGGGATGCTTTACCATGGAGCCATACTGCCCTTTTTATTTTTCTGTTTTGAACTAAGCCTTTCTAAGTTTCCAGGCTGGCCCCAAATCTGCAATCCTCTTAAGTCAGCCTCCAAAGTAGCAGAGACATAGACATGTACCACCAAGCCTGTCTTAAAGTCTATACTTTTTATGGAACACCTCCAGATTATGAACATTTGTGCATATATCTACTTCAAATTCTCTTGTCTAAGCCTTTTCTCTTTCACTCTTTGGTTAGCCCTTCAAACCCCCACTTTCAGTTGCCTCTCTGTCTCCTCAGACATTTTGATGTCACAGCCTTGATTGTGTAGAAAAGTTTGCCTATAATTCTGCATGTGTGCTTGCAATCCTGAACTCCTCTCCCATTTCCAAGAAACAAGGGACTCTTCTTCAGCTTTTTATTAAGTAATGGTGATATTAACTTTTTATGTCAGTAATAGTAATAGTACCCATGTTATGGTATTATCATAAAAAGATGGGATCTCTAGCTATAAGGTGCTCAAAATGGATCCAGCAAATACTGAAGTGCTCCAGCCTTGGGCTTCTGCTATTACAGTTCATCTTGGCTTTGTCTCTCTTGTGAGATTGTGGACGCATTAAGGGGAAGACCTGTGTCTTATTCTTGTTTCAATAAATAGCACAGACTCTGTTTTTCACCCGGGCTCCACATCAGAGTTAAGTAGGGAGCCGGAGTTCACCACCAATCCAGGTTAAACACTTTGGAATGCCTCAGGAGGAGCCTAACACGAGTATTTTCCAAGCAACTTGAGAGTACACCACAGCTAGGAAGGATCGTTTAGTAAAATACCCTCTGAGCAGCCATAATAATGGTGAGCGCCCCTCATATTCTTATATAGGGCAGGCATCATGCTAAGCGTGCTACTTGGATCTTTGCAGTAGTTTTAAAAGCTCTCCAGGGGCCTGCAGTGTACAACCCTGCCCGAGCCTCCTCCTTAAGCTCTCAGGACCACAGCCTAAGGCTGGGCACATTGTCAGCCACATCCCACAGTGGCAGGTAGGCAGTGAGATTCAGGAAGGTTTCACAGGCAAAAGGCTCAAGTCTCCCAGGTAGCAAGCCAGGGGGGAATGGCATTCTCCAGGGGGACCCAGAGCCTTGGTTCCCAGTTCTCTCTGCCTCTGTGAGGGGGACCAGGCAAGTGTGGGCAGCTGAGCTGGCTGCTGCTGTCCACCAGGGAGCTGTTGCCAGGCGGGAGAAACCTCACTGTGATACTCAGTTTTGTTTCGTGTTTTTCACTTTTGTGACCAGCTTCTCGGGTTTTCATTGGCTCATTTTGGCCATCTTTATAATGCATTTTAGCCAGATATTTAAAATCCTAAATACATTAGCTCATAGTTTGAAAGAATCTGAGGACTCTTGGCATAATCAAAGCAGGATGTGCCTGGGTTTTTACTTCACCTTTTCAAATAGGAATACTCTCCCGTCCCAATATACATTAGGGTGTTTGGTAATAATGACCAACTTTTATTATTTTTGAATAGTTTTATATAAGGTAAGAGAGAGTCATATGTCTTGTTTAACTCAGATATGTTTGTAGTTTCCATGGTAGCTATGTGCATAAAAATCGGTACTTAATGGATTTAGTTGAATCTCAGAAATTATTTTAATGTAAGAGAAAGTAGGAAACAACCTAAGCCAACCTTTCCTTTATTTTAAAGTTTTGAGGAAAAAGTAGTATTCTCCAATTGGAAAGTATTAAAATCATAATGGGACCAATAAATGAGATCTAATGTTATAAAAATGCGTGTGGTTTTTTTTTTTTTTTTTTGCTTTTTGTTTTAGGGGTATTTTTGCCCATTTGTGATCCTATACACATAGGTTGGGCTTTTCTCCCTGACTTTTGTAAGCACCCAGGTTATTGACCTTTGTCCACATCCTGCTGGCCTCTAGAAACCTCTTCTTCTAAGACCAGTTGGTTCTCAGACTTGAGCATGCAGCTAAACCCCAGAGCCCCCAGCAAGCCTGTAAGAACCAACCCTGGAACTTCAGATTCCCAAAACCAGGCACAGCCTATGTGTTTGCATTTTTTTAACAGAGCCACAGGTTCTGCTTTGATCCAAGAATAACCCTTTTGATACCACTGAATTAGTTGATTAGAAAAAATATATTAATAGCTGAATGCGTATGCTTTTCCTGGAACTCCAAAGTCAGGAGCAAGGGGTGAAAGCATAGACATTGTTGGCTGTCATATCCAAAGGAGGGCTTTTTGCTAACAACTGCTGATAATAACATACAGTCCTGCATACTTGAGGTTTCTACATCCATGGATCAAACAAAATGCAGATTGAGACTATTAGAAAGAAAAGAATGTGTGTATTAAACACGCACAGATATTTTTCTTCTTGTCATTATTCCCTGAGCAATGCAGTATAACAATTATTTATATAGAATTTACATGGCATTAAATATAAGTCATTTAGAGATGATTTAACTATATAGGAGGTTTGCCAGGCGTGGTGGCGCACGCTTGTAATTCCTGCGCTTGGGAGGCTGAGACAGGAGCATCGTGCAGGTTTGAAGCCAGCCTTCAGCTACTTAATGAGGCTTTCAACAACTTAGTGAGACCTTGTTTCCAAATAAAGTATAAAAATAGGTCTGGGAGTATAGCCCGGAGGTAGAAAAGCCCCTGGGTCCCACCCCTAGTACCACTAAATAAATAAATAAATAAATAAATAAATAAATAAATAAATATATATATATATATAGGAGGTTATATGCAAATGCTATGCTGTTTATCTAAGGGACTTAGGCATTCAAGGATTTGGTCCCCAGAGGAGTCCTAGAATCAATCTCCATGCATACCACGGATGACTTATTAATAAGAAGCCAAGGAGGAGTTTCTGAGCCTTGGAGGATTCTGATCCAGGGCCCTTGCACCAATAGCCTCTTAGTTATTTGGGTGCAGTGGTACATAGGCTGAGGCAAAAGGATCTCAGTTTCAAGACCAGCCTCAGCAACTTAATGAAGCCCTCAGCAACCTACAGAGACTCTGTTTCAAGATAAAAAGGGCTGAGGGTGTATCTCAGAGGTAGCATGCCACTCTGTTCAATCCCCAGTACCAAGCAACAACAAAAAGTTACTCAATTAGTATTAACATTTGTTCTTAATTTTTGTGAAAATTGCAGCAGCTCTTGGTTGCCTGCAGGTGGCAGAATGTTCTAGCATAAATGTCATCTCTGTTAATCTCTCTTGTAAAAGCAATTGGCAGCTTTCAACAGGATTTATCAAAAATAGAGGGAAGCAGGGCGTGGTGGCGCACGCTTATAATCCCCTCGCTTGGGAGGCGGAGACAGGAGGATCACGCAGGTTCGAAGCCAGCTGCGCTGGCTTAAGAGACCCTGTTTCCAAATAAAAATATTAAATAGGTCTGGGAGTATAGCCTGGAGGTAGAAGAGCTTCCAGGAACCCCAGTACCACTAAAAAAAAAAAAAAAAAAAGGGAAATATTTTAAAATATAATGGGTATAATTTTCTGCACATTAAAAGGAATGCTGTTGGTAATTTCAATCATTTGTTTAGGTATGCCTTGAAACTAGTTACACACACAGCCCTTTTTATTTTTTGTCTAGAAACAGGGTCTCCCTAGGTTGCTGAGAGTCTTGCTACATTGCTGAGGCTGTCCTGGAACCTGTGATCCTCCTGCCTCAGCCTCGCAAGTGCTAGGGGAGAGAGTTGTCCTCAGCCCGATACAGTTCTCACTCAATGTAGAGGAACAAAGAAGCAGGCAGGGGGAAGAAATGACGAGTGTGTGGGTCTGTGTTCCTTTCTTCACATCAGTTCCTGAGCACTGTCTCTGTAGAACATAGAGCAAGGCTACCCTTATTTGGAGAATTACTTCTCTACCCTCTTCTTCCCTCAGCTCTTCTTTCCCTCTCTTTCACTTTGCTAAAGGATTGTAGTTGAATGCACTGGAGTTGAATACATTAATGATGGGATTGCAATCCATACTTATCTTGAAAAAAATCACATTAAGAGGGTAGTATTTCAAGCCGGGTGTGGTGGCTCATGCTTGTAATCCCAGCACTTGGGAGACTGAGACAGGAGGATTGCACAGGTTCGAAGCCAGCCTCAGCTACTTAGGGAGGCTCTCAGCAACTTAGTAAGATCCTGTTTCCAAATAAAAATATATAATAGGTATGGGAATGTAGCCTGGAGGTAGAAAGCCCATGGGTTCCATCCCCAGTACCACACACACACACAAAAAAAGAGGTTCCCATCATCCCTTTGTAACAAATCAAGTAGGATCAAACTCCTGGCCCCAGTAAGAATGGAAATTTACCAGGGGGCATTATCAGCCCATACTCCTCCTGTCTGCTAATTCTAATGATAGACATTTAGATTTGCACGGTGATGCAGACCTATAATCCAATACTCAGGAGGCTAAGACAGGAAGAACACAGGTTTGAGGCCAGCCTCAGCAACTTAAGGAGACTCAACAACATAGGGAGACCCTGTTTCTTAATAAAAAATAAAATTGGTCTGGGAGCATAGCTCAGAGGTAGAATGTCTTTTGGTTAAATCCTTCTGTTAACACAAAACAAACACAAATTATGGACAGTTAAGCACCCCTGCTTTCTTCACTGGATTTTCTTTTTCTTTGGTTCTTTTAATATGACTTTGAGCATAAAAACTTGGAAACCAGAATATTTGGAGGACAAAAGATGTTTAGTGAGTAAAATCAAGAATTATGGCTTAGAAATTTTTTTTAACGTATCAGGCTGGCCAATATCAAAGGACAGCGTCTTAGTGAACGACAACCTGGTTTGTTTTTTTTTCCCCCAAACAGAACAAGGACCTTTTATGTCAACATGAATTTAATACTGTCTCTTGAATTTCCCTTCGAAATCTCTTTGATTGGATTTTGTTCAAGGCTATCCTGGCCTCTTGTCTTGTGAGTTCATTTAAGAGTTCATTTTCCAGCTTTGACATTCAACTCAGGAATTTCAACAGCAATTAATCAGAATTATCTGTATCGGAAACATCATTAATCTTTACCAGACAGAAGCGATTCTGCTTGAGAGCAAGCTTCAGTGGACTCTCTGGAGGTAGGGTATACCATTCTTGCAAATGTTTTGAAAGGGAAGTCAGTTGTGGCTTTGAAACAAAGTGGGAGAAACAGTTTTAAAGACTTAGAAGCAAAATCTGTGAGTCATTCAGCAGGTCCTGGAAGGAAACACTGGCTTCTGCTACAAGTTACAAGAACCACCACTGCAAGGTTGAACACCATCCAAGCTGGCGTTCAAGCATATGGTTACCTGACCTCCAGATTCCAGCCCTCCCCCGGCCATCCTCTGCCCTCTCCCTCTATGAGCTCATTTCTTCCTGATTTCAATTATCACCTTGAGGCCACAGTGTAGATGACTCACCCATTCATTCAGTTACCCAGCAAGCCTTGAATTCCCAACGCTGTAATAACTACCACCATGGTAGCTTCTGTTTGTTGAGCTCTCTGCCTTGCCAAAGGCTGAGCTAATGCCCTTGTGCATTGAGGGGTAAAGTGTTAGGACTGAGATGGTGTGGGACCTGGAGCCAACTGCTGGGTGCAGACCCTTGGACTGAGACGTCCAAGTTGGCTCCTTTGGGCCCCTTATTCAGTTCTCCTTGGCGCTGTGTGACTCTCTATAAGATGTATACATGCCAGGGGTCTTCCTTGTTTTGCTTTTAGAATTAGAGATTTCACGTAAAGTATCTAGCCAATTACCTTAGTCATAGTAAAATTTGAGGCAGCATTAATTATGGAATTGTTATTAATTATCACCCTTCTGTTTTATATAATGGCATAATACTTTTGGGATGCAGGTACTTTTTTTTTATAGAGGTGTGTGTGCTCTTGATCATGATGATAAGGGCCTCTCTGGATTATGACCCATGGAAATAATGTATTGTTAGAAAACATGTATCTTTTGTGTGTGAGTGCAGTACTGGAGATTGAACCCTGTACCTCTGAAGCACACCTCCAGCCCTATGTTGTGTTTTATTTCGAAACAGAGTCCTGCTACATTGCGGTAGGTCTCACCAAGTTGTTGAGGTTGGCCTTGAGGCTTCCATCCTTCTGTCTCAGCCTCCCAAGCATTTCAACGAGGAATGGGGAGAAAGAGACAAATGTAGCTGAAAGACGGAGAGGTGAATTTCTCACCAAGTTGTGTGTCCTGTGAGATGATCTTCACAAAGCCGACAGCCGCCAGGGTCTGTTGTCAGAGCTATAAGGAGTCATGATGCCCAGAAATCCAAGCAGCCTTAGGTATGTGCAGAAACGATGGGGGACAGCACTTGTCAGGATAACATCCTGTTCCCTTTTTGCCCAGATGATATCTGTATTTCAGCCAATGTCAGCAGGTCCACATACTTTGGCAGAACAAATGTTATTTCTCCTCTCAGAATGATCCTAAGAGGGATTGTGAAATCCTATAGATTATCACTCTGAGCTCTCGTTGGCTGGTGGCCAAGGCAGAATGCGCTTCTCTGGAGGATGCAAACTGACTTTGGCTTGCCACTGGCAGACTGCTTTCTGTGTTCAGTTTTTAATTTCGTTTTCCTGATGTTTCCTGAAGGCTTGTCCAGCTCTGCTCAACTAACTGGTTTAACAGAACAGCTTTGGTTGAGGAACTGTGGCACTTTCCAGGGCTTTAGGATGTCTTTTTATTCAATTCCTGACCAAGACAAGTGGGAGTAACAAGGATTTTGCAGGTGTTAAGTTCTCTAGCACAAACATGGTTTAGAAAAGAAAAAGGAAAATTGCGATAAATAACACCAGGCAAGATTGTACTCATCCTCAAGGGAGAAATAGGAGGAGGATTTGTCTTTTCACTTGGAGTGGAAGTTATATTCTCTCCACTGTGATCACCTTGAAAGTATGTTGGACAATTCCCAAATACTTATAGTAGTGCAACAAAGAACATTAAGAATCCACATTCAAACCTAGAGACCGGGAGCCAAGGCCGGAAGTATTCGGGGATTCAGTTTCTGCTTACACTAACTGGCTGGGACTATCAGCTGTGAGTAAACTCCCATTAATAAAACATCATGAGCATAACACAGTTTATAGGTTTTTCTTTTCTTAGTGTGTATGTGATGCTGGGTATTGAACCCAGGAGCATTCTACCTTCAAGCTATATACTCCAGCCCTGTTTTGTTTTTTATTTGGAAACAGCTCTCCCTGGGTTGCTGAGAGCCTAAGTTGCTGAGGCTGGCTTCAGATTTGCAGCCCTCCTGTCTCAGCCTCCCAAGTAGTAGGATTACAGATGTGCACCAGCACCCCTGACCTCAGTGTATAGATTTAAAAAATAAATGTGAGGTTTGCATTAATTATAATTAGGTTCAGCTGCATAGAACATGGAATACACACGAAAACAAATTTGGCAAAGTAAAAATGTGTGTCTTTGTTCCATAAAAGAATTCAGGAGAGAGACAGTTCAAAACCTAGAGAGTCATTTCCTGCTCACTAGACCCAGGCTGTCCTCATCTCTGCACTTTATAAACACTCTCATCTGGCTTTGGTTCTCAATAGTGCTCCACGTTCCAAAATGGCTGCTGGAGCTGTAACCTTTACATCTGCTTTCCAGGCAGGAGGGCTGGAGGGAAGCAAAAGGCAACTGGGTTTTAGTTCAGTAATGTTTCTAGAAGATAATTCCTACTGGTTAGCAAGTATCTAGTAGATACGCTGCTGCCAGAAGCACAGAATCTAGAAAACGTGACCTTACAACTACATATCCAAACCAAAATATTGGTTGGGATTCCATTGTAACCAAAATGCTATTTAAGTTACCAAAAAAAAAAAAATACAAAGAGAGTGGAACTTAATTAGACAGCATCTATCTCTGTCAATTAGAGTAACATTTTCACAGAAATGGAGTGGAGGCACTCAGAAGGCAGCCAGCCTCTGTCAACCATCAACATTTCTTAAAAATGTCTAAAATAGCTACAAATGGAATTTTTCATCCAAATATTTTTTTTCTTTTTATTTAGTTTTAAAGTCATCCCACCAACAACTAAAATGATGTTAGCATGGTGACCAATTGCTGACTCCTCAGAAAATGCCCCCTGCCCCCCACAGCACAGGCCATGGGCTTCAGAGGATGCTCTGACCACCCTCCCCCTCATACTGAAGTATCTGTAACATCCCTCACCAAACATCAAAGCCATCCTTTCTGCAAAGAAGATGTCACCTTTAAAAAAAAGAGCTTTGCTTTCCTAAAATGAAAATGTGTTAGCTAGAAGGAATAACCATTATATCCATTAATCCCATCTCTCTTTATTACTCTGTCGGACTGAGCGACCATCATAAGGAGTCCAGTTTAGAAGCAGGCTCCCATCTGTCAGCCACAACGCACAGAGTTAGAGCCAATACTGGCTGGCGGTCACTGGCTGTGTGGCACTGAGCATACTGGACTAGTCCTTAGTACACCTGTTTATAAAATGGGTAAAAATGATGGTTCTTCATCTTGGGGACTTGTGCCCATTGAAGTGTCCTATACACACAGACACACAATCTTAATAACCTGTATCATGATCTCCAATGATGTTGTCAACTTCAACCCTGATAGCTCCATTGCCAACATAGATACAGGGCGACAAGGAGGGAGTGTCTGGGAGACTTTTGTCCATCCTAAAATAGATATTATATTATCTAGACAAATGGAATATGTTTCTCCTCTGTAGAGCCTTACCATCTCTCCCGTGAGGGGAGACCAGGGCTCCATAAAGCTGACTCTGATCTGCATGGTGTAATGGGGACATAGAATCTGCTAGGGTATTTTAAATGGGATGAAGCCTTTCATATTAACAGTGCATCAGGCCAGAGAAAGGACTTAGGGGTATCCTAGAGCATGTTCTTTATTTTTCTTTTTTCTCCTCTCTGGCTTATGCATGTCTAGATTCTCATTTAATACTTGTGGTCCTTATTTAGCTGCCTTTGACTCCCTCCGCTCTGTAACTCAAGCCATCCATGCAATGCTGCTTTTGAAAATAAACTTTCGGAATGCACGTCCAAACAGACTTCCTCTCAGTTCAGAGGACAGGTGGTTCCCACTGAAAGTCCCGAGAATAAATCTTTTCCTGTGGTTGGGTTGTCGACTCTAGTCTAACTTTTAGCGGTCCTTCTTAGCAGACCCCTCCAGGGTCTGCAGATGCATCTTTCCAAAGGAACCATCGTAATATGTGCAGGGCCGAGGGCACAGAATTGCCTAAGTGAACATCAGATAAATGCAGCAAGTTTTATTGCAGGTGGATCCTGATTTCTTTCCCACTGTTATAGGCTATGCTGATAGCTTTCATCAACAGCACCTCTGACTTTCTGTGTTTAATCAAGAGGATTCCCATGCCATTGATCGGGGGTTCAAGTGTATTAAATGTTCTCTGAGAACCTCTTGGTGCAGTCCAAATGGAACTGAAATCTCTATTAGAGAATCATTCATGTGAAACAGAACTCTTCATAAGGGGCAGCCCTGACATGAAATCTTTAAACGGGGCAAAGAGGTCTTCATTTGAAACAAACAAGACGTACGGTATTCAGTGACATCAGAAAACAGGCTCAAGGTCATAGGATGAGTTAGTCATATAACTGAAAACTGAGTAGTGTTTTTAATTTGTATTAAATTAATTCGAGGAATGTAGCTGCTACCCCAAAATGCTCAGAAGTGTTTGCAGGCAATCTGATTTTTTTTTTTCAGCTGCCCTACCAACTTTCTATTACTGTCTTATCAAGAATCTGTCGTGGCACATTTCTCAGGTTCTTGGAATGCCTGTTCATTTCAACTAATTTTTAATGGGTTAACTGGTCTTCTACTCACAGGCTACTTGCACGATCCTGCAGTGACTACCAAATAAGGGACTTAAAATTTAAAGCAGTTGTTTCCTAAAGCTGATGTGTAGGTGGGTGACATCAGAGTCATCCAGGATGTTCTAAAAATATGTATTCCCAAGCCTCATGCTACGCTGGCATGACCAAAACCATTTGGGGTGAGATCAAGAATCTCTGTTTTAAATACATTCATCTAATGAAATTGATACAGAACAGCTTTGGATCCCCCACATAAGTCACAATCTCTGTTGCAAGTAACAGACATCTATCTTCAGCTAACTCAGACAAAAAGAAATTAGTTGACTCCAGTAGCTGAAGAGTTCAGAGAGAAGTTGCTTCAGACACAGGTGGGTTCAGGGCACAAGCAAGGCCATTGGGGATGGTTCTTTAGAACAATCCCAAATCTCCCCAGAAGTAACACTAGAATTCTCACTGTGTTTCAGGCACTCACTTGATGTATATAGTCCATTTAGTCTTTACAAAGATAATAAGAGACAGGACGAATCATCTCCGTAACCAGTGAAGTAAGGAAGACACAGACAGGTGGCACGTCATACCCAGTGCCACACGGGGGTCAAGAGAGAATCGAGCCCGGGTCTGTCTGCTGCAGCCCAGCTCTCTTTTCCATTCTCATTTGCTCAGAGATGAAAGGGCTCACGGATGTATCAGTTAGATCCAGAAAGAAAAGTCAGTTTAGGCCAGGTGCGGTGGTACACATTTGTTATCTCAGTACTTGGGGGGCTGATACAGGAGGATAGCAGGTTCAAGACCAGCCTCGGCAACTTTGTGAACCTCCTCCAGCAACTTAGTGAGACCAGTTTCAAAATAAAAAATAGAATAGGGCTGGGGTGTAGCTCAGAGGTAAAATGCCCCTGGGTTCAATCCTAGTGCCAAAAAGGATGGCAGGCAGGAAGGGAGGAGAAAAGAAAAAAAGAGAGGGAGGGAGGAAATAAGAAAGAAGAGAGGAAAGGAAGGAAGAAGGGAAAAATAAGTTTAAAGGGCAAAAGAAAGCCAAATAGTATCATTTATAGAGTAGTCCTTATATGTCCTTAAAATCTCTCATAGGCCAGGAACCCACATTTGAGGTATTTCCTCAATTTTAGAGAGGGGTAAGAGAATTGTTTTTGTTTACTTCTAACTTAAAAACTGGACAGCATGAATAAGAAACACAAAATTGCATTTGTAGTTGAAATGCAGGTTCAGCTCTGAACTCATTACATTAAGGTTAAATATTGTCATTTGGCCAGGCTTGGTGGTGCATACCTGTTCTCCTAGTACTTGGGAGGCTGAGACAGGGGGGACTGTAGGTTCACAGCCAGCCTTGTCAACTTAGCAAGACCCTGTCTCAAAATAAAAAATAAACAGGCTCAGGATATAGCTCAGCAGTAGATTCCCCAGGCTCAATCCCTAGTACCAGCACACACACACACACACAAAAATGCTATTTTAAGGGCATAGAACATTTCAACCATAGAACAACCACTTTTCCTGTGTCCTTTATGTCACCCTGCCCAGAGGCAGGAGGTGCCAACTGTGACTCACTGAGACTCCTTCTGTCTTCATGATTCTACTCTCCAAGGAGAGACATTAGTTTCCCATCCCTCCACAGCAATTTGAACTCCAGGTGCCCAGAGAAGTCAGAGCTGCTGCTATCCTCTGGCTTGAGACTCCTACTCCACCTGTCTTGGCCCTTGTGAGTACAGATGTACATGTAGACCTCCACGTTGGCCCCTTCCCTACATGATGACAAAAGCTCTCTTGTTGAATTTCCAATGACAAAAAAAGTCTTGATAAATTCTTCTAAATGTCCACTTTATTTATTTATTTATTTATTTATTTATTTATTGTGGTACTAGGGATGGAACCCAGGGGCATTCTACCTCCAAGCAACACCCCAAGCCCTATTTTTTTTTATTATTTATTTTGAAACAGGGTCTCACTGAGTTGCAAATGGCCTCACTAAGTAGCTGAGGCTGTCCGCTAACCATGGTCCTCCCCAGTCTCAGCCTCCCGAATGCTGGGATGACAAGCGTGCGCCACCACACCGGGCTTAAGTGTCTACTCTTAATGTGGTGCGAGGAGCAAATGTTGGCTAAAATAAACAGCGATGAGAGAGGTTCTGTGGTGAGCAGGGCCCTCCCCCTGCAGCTAATAACGATGGCTCTGCCACCCCATCAATAACTGCTGGTCTTCTTATCTGAAGGTGCTGCTGACGGTGGGAAAGAGAGCTCTCCCCACTTTCTTGCATCCGGTTTGTCCACCCATTTCCTCCCCAACATCAGAACTTTTTGTTCCCCACGGGTAGAGAGAAGCTCTGTGTAGAAGTTGTTCCTGCTTCCCCAGGATAATAGAGTTCAAAGAAAGAGAAATATCATCCCGTCTTTATTTTCTTAAAGTGAGCTCCCATGCTCCCCTTGCTGAAGAGGCAGGAAAAGCTCACTCATTCCCAAGCTTGCCGACAGCTTTTGCTCCTAGAATCCAGACCACAACAAAGAACCACACTTCAAAGCCACCCAGCTCCAGAATTCCCAAGTTTTAGTTAATAATAAGGTTTTTGCCTACCCTAAGTCCTCTGGGTAACAGCAAAGTTGTTGGGGCTTTCTGCTGTTGCTTTGTAAATTAAAATAAATGTAGATTACATTTTAAATACATCTTCCCGATATCTCCCCAAAATATAATTTACTTTAAAATATAATTAGAGAGAAAACAAAGGTAGTCCCCCCCTCCCAGACTCGATCATTTTGTTTTTCTTACATGGTTTGGGGAATTGGTAGCTTAATTCAAAACAAGGGAATGATGTTGCAATACTGCAGTATAAGTAAAGTCATTACTCTTTGGGAATTTTCTCCTCTAATGTGATAGCCATTGATTTTAGAATAAAGAGCTTAGAGAAGGTGAAGGGCTGCTAAAATTGCTATTTGGTGTAACTTGGCAAAACTTTAAAGCAGAGGGGGAATAAAGTCTATATATAGAGAGAGATGCTACTGAAATAGTGGATGTTATCATTGTGATCGTTTTAAGTCATAACAGCAAAAGTAATTAAATAGAAAAGTGACCACCTAACAGGAAAGAGCCAGAGATAAGATGTGAATAACTTTCTCCTCCTACAGCTGACTTATTCTTAGAAGCCAGGCAGGCGGCAAATGCTAATTTTATCTCCAAAGGAAGAGCTTTTTACTTCTGTAAAACTTTTTGTTTTTAATTCTAAATTGATTATGATAGCTTTGAGGGGGAAAGAAAAATTAAAAAAAAAAAACACCAGCTAATCCCACATCTTCTAGACCTAATCGGAACTGGGGGTATTTGATTTACCCTATCAGCAGCTGTGGGCTATTTGAGAAATCCAAAACCCAACTCCTTTTCTGGAACTAAAACTCAAAGATGCTGTTGTCAAGTCATCCTTAGAAGAACAAACCCCAAGCGACCCACCTCCTCCAGCCACGCCTCATCTGTGTATTGGGATCAGGTTTTCAATGCATGAGCTTTATGGTGACACCCTAGATTCAGGTCACAACACTGTAAATTAATTACTATTCCTTGCTCAAATGGCCTTTAGGAAAGAACTTGGAGACCAAAGATCTCTCTTCTCAGAGACCACACATACTCCCAACTACCACAACCACAGTCAGAGACATCTGCCTACAAACCCTGGATTGTCCCTTAAAAATAATAGAACAGCAACAGGGAGTCATGAGGATATGATCTTTATATCAACTGTGGATTAGACATCGAACTCCGGCTTTCAACATCTCTGTCCAGCTCTTCTCTCTTTACTCACTTGATGAAAAAGACTTCTAGTTTCATTACTATGGAAATTAGAAATTCTCCAGCAAGGCGTGGTGGCACAGGCTTGTAATCCCAGCACTCGCGAGGCTGAGACCGGAAGACTGCAGTTCGCAGACAGCCTCAGCTACTTAGTGAGGCCCTCTGCAACTCAGTGAGACCCTGTTTCAAAATAAAGAATAAAAAACAGGGCAGGGGATGTATCTTGGAGGTCGAATGCCCCTGGGTTCCATCCCCAGACCCGAAAAAAAAAAAAAAATATATATATATATATATATATATATATATATCCAGCATGTTTAGAGTAAGAGAAATTCCTATTCACCAAATTTCAATTATCTTTTTAAAAAAACAAACCCTTAAAAATAAAAACGGGAGGGCCGGGCGTGGTGGTGCACGCTTATAATCCCAGTACTCATGAGGCTGAGACCATAGCACTGCGGTTCGTGGACAGCTTCAGCTACTTAGTGAGGCCCTATGCAACTTAGTGAGACCCTGTTTCAACATAAAGAATAAAATATAGGGCCGGGGGGGGGTGTAGCTCAGAGGTCGAATGCCCCTGGGTTCCATCCTCAGACCCGCAAAATAAATAAATAAATAATAAATGGGAGGCTCAGTTCCCCCTCTGTAGAAGGGGCCATCCCATCGCTCTCTCTGCCTGGACATCAGACTCTGCCCCTCGTAACTTCAGCCTCACCAGAGCGGCCTCTCTCAACACTGTATCTAAGTAGCCCCTGCCTCTCCTCCCGCCTGCTCCTTACCCTCTTAATTCTCATCCACGGGGCCCATCGCCACCTGACATCGCACACATGCATTTATCCATCATCTCTCTCCCCAGCACAATTCAGCCTCAGGAGAGCAGAAACTCTGTTTTACTCTGTTTGCTCTAATCTCCCTGGAGCCCAGGAGAGTTTCTGGCATGTAGTAGATGGGCAATAAAATAAACGCACTGTTGACTGAATTATGAGATTGCTGTGAGAAAGACAAGAACACACGGCAAAGGTTTCGCATGATCTCTGGCTCGCAGCAGGCCCCGTACAAATTAGTTATTTGTTTGGCTGCCATCACCTTCCGCACAGACTCTCAGATGATGACTTACCTGATGACCTCACTCCTTTCTTCAGGGCTCTTTAATACGCCTCCAAATCACAACAGAGGTCTCCACGCCACCCTCAGGCGTGTGCAGTAGGAATAGCATTCCCGCGTCTCTAAGGTGGGCGCATGGGTTAGAAAGTCGAATCTAGCTTAAATTACCCTCTGGTATGATTTGAACATGTCTCCCAAATTTCACGTGTTGAGAACTTGTTCCCTAGGGCCACAGAGTTGGGAAGAGGTACCTTTGGGAGGTGGAGACCTCATGAATGGACTTCTCTGTTGGGCTTATTGCAGGAGTGGCTGTGGCATCAAGTCAAGCTCTTTCTAGCACCCTGGCTCTGTCCCACCATGTGAAATGCTCTCCACCCTATTATGATACAATAAGAAGGTCCTAGCTCCAGATGCCACTGCAATGCCCTTGAAGTTCCCAGCCCGAGAATCATGAAATACAAATAAACCCCTGTACTATACAAATTACTCAGTCTGTGGTACTAAGTTTAACAACATAAAAAAGGCTAAGATATGCTTGAAAATGCTCTAAGAAGACATTACCTTGAAGACCAATTTGCCTCTAAGCCCAAACCGGCCACATTTCCCCCTCCTTGCCCCTCCCATCCCCGTATCAAGAGAATGGCTGTTCTTTGAATACCAGATGGCTTGTGTTAGAGGCACTGGTATGCAAAAAATATATATATATATATAGTTTAACCCATTGTAGTGGTTTGTTGTTGTTGTTGTTGTGTGATTTGGTTTATGGGGTTGGTTGATTGGTTGGTTGGTTGATTTTTGTGTGTGTGTGTGGTGCTAGGGACTGAATCCAGGAACATTTTACCTACAAGCGATACCCCCAATCCTGTTTTATATTTTATTTGGAAACAGGGTCTCGTTGAGTTTCTGAAGGTCTTGATAAGTTGCTGGGACTGGCTTCAAACCTGTGATTCTCCTGTCTCAGCCTCCCAAGTACTGAAATTACAGTCATGCACCACGATGTTTGTCTCCATTGTGTTTAATACTGGTCTGTTAAAATACCAAGATGCTTCTTCTCAGGGGGGAAATGCTCATACAACAGGCTTAAGACCAAATGTGAGCGCAGACGTTTTATGTTTTCCAAGGCACTCTGATATGGTCTCATACACTTGAGGGTGCACCCACTCAAAGTTACCAGGCCTGCTTTATATAAGTACCTGTTCTATCTTGGGTTTTGTCTCTCTGTCCCTTCCCACACCTCCTACACATTTTCTTTTCTGCCGCACATACCATTAAAATGTATGTGTTGTTAGAGCCTTAGCAATCATGAAAGGCTGTTATGCTCAGATCCTCTTCCAGTTGGAGAAATTTCTTAGAAGACATCTTAGCTAACCTGTTTGTTTTACACAAGGTCTATGAGAAAAGGGGAAATAATTTGTCTGCTATCACACAGTTAAGTATCCCAGTACTAGAGCCCAGTTGCCGGTTCCCTAGACTGGTGACTTTTCTGAATCCTATTTCTCTGCCCTCTATAGGTTTATGTTTGATACTATCTTTGTGGGGGTGTGGGGGTGGGGAGACAGAGAGACACCAGGGATTGAACCCAGGGGCATTCTACCTCTGAGCTCTACCCCCAGCCCAATTGTATTTTTTGATTGTGAAACAGGGCCTCACTAAGTTACTGAAGCTGGTTAAGACCCTGTGCTCCTCCTGTCTCAGCCTCCCAGGTACCAGGAGTACAAACCTGCACCACCATGCCTGGCTCATGTAACACTTTCAGCCTTTGTTCCCCCTCTTGATGCCAGTCTCCAAAGGAGAATGTTGCGGCCTTTCGTTCCTCCCATCCCCACTCGGCGATGAAGGTGATGTGTTTCTTCCCCTCTTCCTCCTTCAGTCCCCACCCTTTCCCCACTTCCCCGGGAGTCAGCTGGGTCTCACACAGCCTCCAGCAACCCTGACTCACTGCTCCATAGTGGAACTGATGCACACCTCTCCCATCTTTTGGCAGCCACGTTAGTTCTTTGTGGGGAATATCCCTCACAAAGCCCCTGGCACTGGTGCCCTGACAACAGAGAGCATGGGAACCTCATAGGTTCTTTGGGAATGGTGTGAAACTGGGCAGCTTCCTCACACAGAGATCAGGAGACACTTCCAGACAGAGAGCTCAAGTGGGTAAGGAAGAGGACTCGGACTCCAACACAAGACAGAGCTGCATTTTTTAAATAAGCCTTCACATGTGATGCCAACATTATTGTAGACCATGGCTGGGAATGACCTCATGTTACATGTGTAGCCTGGCAAGGTTGTTTTTGTTTTTTTTTTTATTTGTGCATTATATTCATATATCATATTGGGGTAAAGAAGTTGTGTGTACATACATGTACACATCCCTGATTTGACCCCTACCCAATTCCCACCCCATTCCCTCCCCGCCCCTCCTTCCCTTACTTGGCTTAGTGGTTGACTTCATGGCAAGGTTTTGATAGGGTGAAACATTGCACAGAAGTTTGTAGCTGGGGAGCCAACAGAGTTTGAGAAAATGACCGCTTACAGATTGGATCCTTCTTTTGTGTTTTGATGGAGAATATTGGGGCTACTTTCCCAAAAACTCAAACACAAGTGCACCACTGCTGCCAGTGACCCCACGCCCTCTCTCCTGTTCACTCCCCACATGCTTTGCACATGTGTTTGCACACACACACAAAAACATACACACATGCACGCAAACATGCGCATGATCAATCTTCTGTTTCCTAAAGCTTGCCAACAAATACACGCACTTCAATTTCCTCTTCCAGATGTGACCTTTAAAATGGTCTCAAGGGCTATGATCACATAGAAATACTATAGAAACTAGGAAGGAGGAGCCTTGAGGAAAAAGCTGGTTTGGAGCAGTGCCACCTGCGGACTCCCAAGGTCATCTGAAGGTTCTGGATATTAACAACCCAGCACTTTCTGTCCCCAGAGCCCTGGTGCCTTCAGATCCCATTAGAGGCCTTCAGTCTCACCATATTTTACAGACTTTCCCTCCATACCCCGTTACATTCAAGTAGGGGAAGGAGGTGGAAAATTTGGTAAGATTTCCCTCTGTACACACCTTCCTTCAATGTTTTGTCTAGTGGCAGAGGTAACCCTTTCAGAGCCTCTGAAATAGGAAACAGACTGCTAGGCCTGGTGGTCCATGCCTATAATCCCAGTACTTGGGAGGCTGAAACAGGAGGATCACAGGTTTAAGGACAGCCTCAACAAGTTAGCGAGAATCTTAGCAACCTAGTGAAACTCTTGTTTGTTTTGTTTTGTTTTTTGGTGGTACTGGGGTTCCTGGAAGCCCTTCTACTTCCGGATTACACTCTCAGACCTATTTTTATATTTTTATTTGGAAACAGGGTCTCTTAAGCCAGCACGGCTGGCTTCGAACCTGCGCGATCCTCCTGTCTCTGCCTCCCAAGCGTGGGGATTACAAGCGTGTGCCACCACGCCCGGCCGGGGCCCTGTTTTAAAACAAAATAAAAAGAGTTAGGGGGTGTTTCTCAGAGATAGAATGCCCCTAAGTTCAATACCCAGTACAAAAATAAAATAAAACTAGTGGACTTGAGAGTGTTTAGCAGGTGCTTTCTGTTTCTCAGAAATACTCTGTTTTAAAACAAGTTTGGTCCAGTGGATTCTTCTCCTAAGCTTGGGATGAGGAAACCCTAGTGGGAAGGATATTGTATAATAAGTGGGTCATAATCAGTGCAGATAGGGAAGGTGCTTAAACCAACCTTGTGTGCTACTTTTAGAGCATGTATGTGATATGGTTCGTCTTTAAAGCACTTCTGAGTGTGTGGAGCCAAAACTGTCACAGTGATTTACTGAAGTCACAGAGAACACAAATGATATCATGTGGGCACCACTGCCGATTTCCTTCCCTTTCAGTTTCTTACCAAATTATTGCACCCATCCAAAAGATGGACATAAATCCTCCCGGGTGCCCTGCTGTCTGTGTTCAAAGATTTGGGGAATTTAGTGTACATGATCTATGCTCCAAGGTGGTACCCTAACTGAGACAAATCATGTCCCAACATCTGAAAGTCATCATTTCTATGCAGATGCAGGCATTTTGAGAAAAATCTACAAGAGGATCAAAAACAAGATTAAACCACATCTGTTTGGATTTAAATGACATTGTCTACATAGTTCAAAGTTGTTTCTTTTTGTATGAAAAAAACCAAAACCCTGCCCAGCTGTTTTTTATCTGAAATCCTTAGCCTTTATCAAAGAAGTGTTTTCATTGGCTAGGCAGTGTTATTTCTAAAAGTTAAAGTGTTTAAGAAAGGGGTCTAAGGAAAAAAAATTTTTCCTCTCAGTTCTCTCCCTTGAGCTGTTTCTAGAACTCACAAAAAAAAATTAATCCAGGTTTTGTTCAATTCTAAGTAGAATCGCTCTTATCCACTGGGTTTCTTCCCAATGTAAATTACATCTTCCCTCTTTTTCTACAAGTAACTGATTATATTTGGTCTAATAAGAAGCATGAAACAAAGGAATAAAGGAATCCTAACAGGCACATATTATACAATAAGTAAACATTTGACTGCATGAATGTTAAGCACTGTAGAATGGGAAAGAGATGCTTTTATTTTTGCAGGTCTGGGAATGGAACCCAGAGGCGTTTGACCTCTGAGCTATACCCCTGCCCTATTTTTTACTCTTTATTTTGAAACAGGGTCTCACTAAGTTGCATAGGGCCTCACTAGGTAGCTGAGGCTGTCAATGAACCGTGATCCTCCGGTCTCAGCCTCCTGAATGCTGGGATGACAAGAGTGCACCACCACGCCCGGCAAGAGATACTTGTAAAAGCCACCATCTAAGCTTGGCATGGTAGTGCACGACTATATCTCAGTACATGAGAGTCTAAGACAGGAGGATTTCAGGTTTTAGGACAGCCTCAGCAACCTAGTGAGACTCTCAACAACTTAGCAAGATCCTGTTTCAAAAGAAAAGTGAAATAGGGCTAGAGGTGTAGCTCAGTGGCAGAATGCACCTGAGTTCAATCTCTGATACCAGAAACAGAAATAAACAAAAGCTACCATCTATTTGTAAAGAGTCTCATTTAAAAAGAAGTGAGTGTAGGGCAATATTACCTTGGTGATGTGTTTCTTTTGGATATCCAACACACACACACACACACACAAACACACACACACACACACACACACACAAACTCACATCTGATTTTTAAAAAAACCTAATTTTTGAAGAATAAACAAATAAACTCCACTGAAGAACCACTAACTGATCATTAGAATAAAACTTGAAAGCAAAAAAAAAAAAAAAAAACATAAGAATGAATGAAAAGGCCATGATGTGGCAGCCAAGCCATTTGAAGTAACTGCTCAGCTGCTTTTTGGTGAGATGACGATTCTCGTATTGTAATTTTCAGCTGTATTTAGTAGAATGACTAAACAACACAGTACAAAGAGACATGTTCACATAAGTACAGAGAGAGACAGAGACAGAGACAGAGATATTGACTCTGCTCTCATTGACACACATCAAAAATCCTGTACCTGTAAGGAGGGTATTTGCCATTGAAATAAAACACTTTCTTAGCAACATTTACAACCAGTTCTGTGCTAGACATAAGCAGAATTCTTTTTCTTTATCAGGCAAGGATGTCTTTATGTTTTTTCATTTAAAAAGTGGCTTTAGTTTTCTTCAGTTCTAATTGCCATAGAAATATTTTCAAGAGTAAATAGAAGTAAATGTTAAGCACTGGGTTTAAATGCAAAAGCCACTGCATTCCCTAATTTTCTGGATTTCTACCCGCTACTTGTTTCCTTAATGAATTAAAAATGCTCCATTTAGAACATGCTTGGGCTCAGAGTCATCCTGTCTGCCTTCACATATACTTCCAAGTAACTTTGGGCTACATAAGCTTAGTTTTCTCACCTACCAGATAGAGGTCATGGTATGACTTAAATTAGAAAAGACATATGGCCAGGCGTGGTAGCGCATGCTTGTAATCCCCATGCTTGGGAGGCGGAGAAAGGAGGATCGCACTGGTTCGGAGCCAGCCTCGCTGGCTTAAGAGACCCTGTTTCCACATAAAAAACTTAAAAAATAGGTCTGGGAGTATAGCCCATGGGAGTGTATCCCGGAGATAGAAGGGCTTCCAGGAACCCCAGTACCACCAAAAAAAAAAAAAAAGAAAGAAAGAAAGAAAAGACATATGAAACACCTCGCAGAGCGCCTTGCACATATCAGTTGCTCAGTAACTCCTGTTGTTGATAGTTTGACTCTTACATGTCCCCAAAGCCCCATATGTCAAGGGCTTAGTCCCCAGTCTGGAGCACTATTCAGACGTGTGGGACCTTTAACATGTGGGGCTTACTGGGAAGTTTTAGGTCATTGGAGCATGCCATCGAAGAAGACTGGGGTACCCTGCTGTCTTCCTCTCTTGGCTTCGTCACTAAGAAGTGAACAGGTTTTCCCCACCACACATTTCTGCCATGATGTATAGCTTCTGCCAGAGGCCTGAAAGCAAGAGATTCAACCCACTGTGGAACAAAACCTCCAACTCTGAGCCAAAATAAACCTTTCTTCTTTGTAAGGTAATTCTCTTGAGTTTTCTGCGATAGTGGTCTGAAGCTAACTAACACAGTTACCATTGTTCTTAAGAGATTGGTCTAAATATTTCCTCTGCTCTTCACCCCACGCTGCCCCATCTATCCTCTGTGCTCAAATCATAAGCCAGGTTCCTTTACTGAACATGCAGTTGAGATTCTCCGGTCATGTCCATCCTGAGATGGCTTCTTCTATTCTTCCCCCCTTTCCTTTTATGGCTCCCATGCCTGGAAAAGCCATGTTCCTCCCTTCTGAAGCTAAGTCCTCCATCTCTAGGGAACATGTGGGAAGTGCCAAGTGTCCATCAGTGGGAGAAACTCCTGTGATCTGGCCATACTGCCCACCCCAGCCCACAGAAAGAAGATGACCAGGATGAGTGGTGTATATGCACCAATAAATCCTGTGTTCTTGCTCCTGGTCCTGCTTGCCTGCCTGAGCCCTCACTCCATCTTTTATGATCTTTCCTCGTTGCTTTCTCCACTTAGGGTTCAGACTTCCTACCTATTCACCTCATCGCCTTTCCTCCCCAAACTACTGTCAGGTTGATCTTGTGTGCTCAGTCCTGTTAAGGAACCTCCATAACTCCTGTTACATTTGGGGGGAGGGCAGAATCCACTCTTATTATAGGCAACAGAGAGGAAAACATATCAAAATGTTACTGTTTTTATAGAGGAAGATCAATTTCAATTGTCTTAAAAATCAGATAATATTTATGGCACTTTCTGTGAGCCTGACATGGAGCCAAGAGCTTTTTTCATCCTGTCTCTAATCTTCACAAGGATTCAATGAGGTAGGTCTTGTGTCCCCAGGTTATTAGTAAAGAAGTTCAGCTTAGTGAGATTAACCTTGCTCAAGGATACATGCTTTGGTGCACTGCTGTTTAACCATTTTGTTTGTGTGTTTCTTGTCCACTGAACCCGAACTCCCAACTAGGTTTTTGACACCAGGAAGATGTTCTAAATGCCAGGCAGGTACCCCATAAGTTCCTTTGAAAGCAAATTTGGCCATCAGCTTCAAACATATTGCTGGTCAGTCCCAAAGTACATCTGTGCACATGCTCCTTGGAATCTTTCTGCTTGATAAGGCTTTTTTATATTGGTTCTTTTCACACCCAGAGCATCTTTCCATGCCTCTTTGATTCTCAAAACATGAATAGAGTTCTTTTCTCAGTGTATATTCTTATGATATAATCCAAAATACCTGACTACAAAACTTAGAGGAAGGAAAAATCATTTGCTTACAATTTCCTTAGAGATTCTGAGTTCAGTCCACTTGTGACCAAAGTCTGTGGATCTCAGGGGATGAGGAATGGAGAGAAGGAGAGCACATGTGCTCTGCTCCCAACATTGCAGGAGGCTGGAAGTAAGAACACAGCCTAAGATCAGGGATCTTAGATTTTCCTTAAGGCCACAGCTCCAGGGATTCACTTTCTCTAACCACACCCTCCTTGCCTAGGTTACCAGACTAGATTTATCTCCTGATAAGATTACAACTCTAAAGACTTAACTAAATCAACCCTGAGCTCTTTGGGGGACATTCTATATCTGACCATAACACTCTTATTTTTGCAGATGTGTAAAATATAATGTAGAATGGTCAAGCAATTAGCCAAGACCTTATAGCAAATCAGTTGCTTAACTAGAAAAGGAAATAGTTCTCCCATCTTAACTAAAACTTTTCTAATCTAAGTCTCTTTATACAGAGAATTCTACTGGTGCATGGAAATTTTCCAAGTGTACCTTTTCAAATGCTAGCCTTTGATTAGCTCAAAGGCTCTAAAAGTTGGTAAATTGCATTATTTTAAGCACAGATAGCCATAGAAGATCCCGAATCCTGAGTTGGTAGTTGAGCAGCATGGGCTCCGGCAGTGGTTTCTATGCCCACAGCTTGCCCGGGAGGTGAGTTGAGGACATTGTCTCAGCCGAGCAGTGAATGTCTTGGTTTTCCTGAATTTATTTAACAACCACCCTAGATGTTATTTCAACACAGTTTAGCTTCCTACGCAGTCACATGTGCCTCCATAACTTCAAGCAGACAGACATGGACTGGGGCTTTTGAGGTTTCTGGACAAAGGGGGCACTGAGGCTTATTCACAGGATTTGAATTTCAAATGGACAGGGGAGGGCTTGGCCACAGGCCTGCCTGCAGCCTTGGACAGAGGTGCCAGGGCGGGAACATTAGTCCAGCTCCTGTGTTTGGCTGATTTCCATCCCGGGAAGGAACAAGGACACACAGAAAGACTTCTCAGAGAGGGATGAGGTCATGCAATGGTTTTTAACAGTCTTTTGGTCTCTTTTTCTAGAATGGTCCAGCTAAGTGGATTTCCAAAGGAGAAATAATGAAAAGGCCAGGCTACTGGGTCTAAAGCCTGGTGAGCTGTAGAATAAAGCAGACAGGCAGACACTGGGGGGATGTCACAATTCCACAGAGAGTACTCTCCCAGGCTAAGAGCTGGCCCTGTCCCAGTACTGGTGAAGTTACCCATTGGTGGCTTCTGTATTTAAATAAGGCAAGTATACATCTTTGTAGATTCAACTACAACCGTCTGCCATCTAAAAAAGAAGAAAACCCAGCATGTCTTAGGACAAAAACATATATTTTTTTGTTCCTTAGAAACCAATTTTATGTAAGCCTACTATTATAGGAAACAGCTAAAATTGATTTTTGAGGAATCCATGTTTTTCTCTATAGCTAATAGACTGTAATTTGTTTAAAAAACAGAAATGAAAATTTTGTATTATCCTTTATCTTCTTGTCACTGATACCTTTTTCCACTGGGATATCATGAAAAGAAGTTTCCAACTGGCCTTTCTGCAAACCTGAAAAACTAAAATATTACTATATATTATGAACTTATTTTTAGATATGAGCATGGTGGGGTGGTTTAGGCTAATAAGAAAAATATGGCTGTTTATCTTTGGGAAGTTAAGGAAATATTTATAACTAAACTAGTCATATATGGTGGGGATCTAGAAGAAAAAATAGTGGCCATGAATTGACATTGTTCAAAGGAAATATGGATACCCAGGTTTCACTTTACTCTTCTTGCCTTTGTATTTTTTAATTTTCCCATAACAAAGAAAATTGTAAATAGTCTTAAAATAACTATAAAACATATTGCCCTTCAAACCACAGTCTCCTTGGCTTTGACCCATTTGATATTTTTCCCAGCTGTGTCGAAACACCTTACTCATGTGTTCATTTACCTCCCTATTCCATTCTTAGTAAAGTTGGGATCCAGATTGTCCCCCAAAGTCCCATTTGTTAAAGACTTGGTCCTCAGATTGGTAATACTGGAAGGTGGGGAGCCTTTAAGGGAAAAGGCCTAATGAGAGTGTTTAGGTCACAGGAGCTGTGCCCTCCAAGGGGACTCTAGGATACTGGTCTCTTCCTCTCTCCTTCTCCCCTTTATGTTCCCTGCCATGAGCTGAGAGCACTTCCCACTGTGATGTGCTACCTTGCCACGACTAACCAAGGACTGCAAACTCCCAAACAAACCTGTCCTGTTGATCGCTGATGATCTCAAGTATTTGTCAAAGTAATGAAAACTAACACACGGCAGAATGTAAGCTCCATGAGGGCAGAAACCTGGACTGAATTATTCATGTCTTAGGAAGAACACCAGGGATAGAAAGTTGAAATCTAGCTTATGTCTCAGTCTTGAAGTCTGATCCTCACCTGGTGCCTTGACGTGATCTCTCTGCAGCAGAATGTTGTGAACCTGAGTGAACATGCTCAAAGGCCAACCAGGGGACTAGTCACCTATGAGACTCTTAACACATTGACTTCTTTTATCTTCTTCTTTGTTGTGAATGTAGAATGTTAGTTGGTGTTCATATTTTCATCACAGATAGTTTGCAAAGATCTGGTAACTAAAAGTTATTTCTTTTCACTTTATAAATACTACTCTTAAAAAGCAAAGTCCGTATTTTGTTTTGTTTTTTACTTTCCCAGTTCAGACTTAGTCTTTTCAAGGGAAACTCTGCGCATAAAAGTTTTGGAGATCATTAATATGAGAGATATTTTTAAAAAATTATTTGAATCCCCCTATAAACACTCAAGCCAAATTTTATAGAAATCCAAAGCGCATCTGAGATATTCAGCAGTTCTCCTCAGGCCTGATTATAGGCTTGATGGCCTTAATTTTTTTCTAATATATAATTCTCTGTTATAGTACTCTACTAAATGTTGTGGCATGTCATTAATGCTTTAAAAATGTCATAAAAGTACACAGAGCAGAAAACCTCCCAGCTAGAGAAATTTAACAATCTGAAGATAGAGGCAGTTAACTTTAATCTAGGGAATAAAAAAAAATAACCACAGAATGGGTGGGTATCTTGTAGAAAATGTTACTACTTGTTCTTTTGAAGTAAGAGATGATATTTGGAAACCAACAATATTTTGACCATAGAGGAAAATCCAAATGAGATCTGAAAGTACTCAGAGCAGATGAAAGGAAAAATGGAACTGAAGGAAAAGAAATAATCAACAAAACAATTTGTCTACAGATACATTTGTGTTTTGTTTTGTTTGTGTACTGGGGATTGAACCCAGAGGTGTTCTACCCCTGAACTATACCCACAGCCTGTTTTTTTTTTTTTTTAATTTTGGAAGAGGATCTCACTAAGTTGTCGGGGGTCTCACTAAGTTGCTGAGGCCGACCTCCAACCTGCAATCCTCCTGTTTCAGTCTCCCAAGCACTGGGACGACAGCTGTGCTCCACCATGCCTGGCTGAAAAGGCAAAATAAAGGTTTGAAGTTTATGGAAATAAAAGTCGGAACAGCATTATGGAAATTTGGGAAACCGTTCAGTGTTTCCTCAGTATCCTCTGGTGATTGGTTCCAGAAGTTCCTCACTATCTATGTCTAGAAACCAAAATCTAGGATGCCCAAGTGCCTGATATGCAATAGTGTGGTATTTGAGTGTAACCTGTGCATGTGCTCCTATACATTCTTAGTCACCTCTAGAATACTTATGATGCTTTAAACAATGTAAATGCTATGCACATAGGTATTCTCCTATATTGTTTAGGGAACAGAGACAAAAGTAGAGACAATTCTTTTCAAGTACTTTTGAGCCACAATGGACCATGTCTACGGTTGTTGAACCCACAGATAGGAATTGCTCATCAAACGTACCAGAAGACTAGTGTGTGATTTTTGCATTTGCCAATAAGCAGAGCTGTTGAAAGGCTGTAATATTTCTTCCTAGAGTGCAATGTTTCCTAACCACTTAATCAATCAGAGAATTTGAGAACTATTTATGGAGTACCTGCTGTATGCCAGGAGTAGGGTATGAACTGGAACTATCTATACAAAGAGGAATTGGACGTATGCGCCTCTTGCCATATGGCCTTTACAGTTCACTAGGGGAGATGATGATTAGTAAGTCTGTCACTTGTCCTCGGGAGCACTTGATAAGGAGTTCTGTCCACATCTAGAGCTATGGCAAGGGGGATGGAGCAGAGGCAGAAATACATCCCTGAGGAAGGGTCATGTGTTCAAGCTTCATTCTGAATCCGTCAGCTTGGCCAGGTTACTAAGGGGAAAGTTCTCAACAAACTGTGCTTCTGTAAAGGCTCCCAAGGCCAGAGAGAGCCAGCTGAAGGTATGAACTGGGAGGAACTCAGTGTAGCTAAAGGGAGGAAAACGGGGAAGAGACCGGATAGAAGAGGCACAGATAAGATCACCAGAGGCCTTGTTAAGGATTCAGGACATTATCCCAGGAGCAAAAAGAACATTTAGGAGTTAAGGCCAAAGAAAACATCATGACTCTTCTGGCAAAAGTCATTCCAGAATGGAGTGAATTATGACTGAAATGTGCTGGAAAATGGGCCATTTGTAGACATGGGCCAGGACACCCAGACACCTCCTGAACATTGCATTCTGGGAGCCCATTGTGCTCTTGGACTGAGGAGTCTCCGTGCACCCTGCTACGAGGAGGATCAACACACACACACCCCAGGAGATCATCACTGGAAAAGAGACAGAATAATTCCAAACCACATCTGAGGCACAAGGACTTGGGAAGAGATGTCTAGTGGGTGGGACTGACCCATCCCAGAGGCTGGTTGGGAAACTGTCATGCACAGCTTGGGGTGGAGGGTAATCCAAATCGTCAACCGTCGGCATCTTCAGAAAGTGTCCTTTGCCACAAATGGGAGTGGCAGACTCCCACCCCTAATTCTGGCTTGTGGTCTGTGGCACAGGAATCTGCTCAGCCCATCTTGGGAAGGTTCCACCCCATCTGCTTGAGACAAAAACCTGGGAAACATCCTTGATCCCTTCCCATTTTGCTATTCCACACATTGAACCCATCAACGAAGTACTTTGAGTTGTTGCTTCTGAAATAGATCCTGAATTCATTTCCAGTGCCACCACCATAGACCAAGTCACTACCAGCCTCCCTGGATTTAATTACTGATAATGGTATCTAAGTCCTTTGCAGTCCATTCTTGATATGCTGAAGAGTGAGCCTATGAAGCTTGATTCAGAGGTCATCGCCTTCCCCTAAAGACCCTATCAAGAGGCCAAACTTAATAAGGACACAAATAAACACAATAAACAAGTTTGATCTAATGCCTATTTAGAACCCTGTGCCCAATAATATACTTTTAATCCTCTTCAAATGTATGTATAAACTGGGCATGGGGGCACGTGCCTGTCATCCCCATACTTGGGACGCTGAGGCAGGAAGATAGCAGGTTGGAGGACAGCCTCAGCAAGTAGTAAGATTTTCAGTAACCTAGAGAGATAATATTTCAAAACAAAACAAAATGCTGGAAGTATAGCTCAGAGGTAAAATGCCCCTGGGTTCAATCCTCAATACCACAAGAAAAAAAAAATTATGTATAACACATATATTTTAATAAATTCAGTGTTCATGAGTTAGGAAAGCGATCTCAATATAAAAGAATTTAGAACATACAGACTATGTTCTGTAAGAAGAATATAATAAAATTACAAGTCAGTAAAAGGAGATATCATCCCCTGCACTTAGAAATTTTTAACTCTCTGCTATTAGTCATTAGTGGAAAAAAAAAACAAAAACTATTTGGAAATAACTTACCCCCTTAACACTTCAAGAAAAAACCCTTTGTATAAGAGAATAAAAATAAAAGATCTACTGGTAGAAGTCTGTATCACCTTAAAAATACACCAAACAAAGCCGGGCGTGGTGGCGCACACTTGTAATCCCCGCGCTTGGGAGGCAGAGAGAGGAGGATCGCGCAGGTTCGAAGCCAGCCGCGCTGGCTTAAGAGACCCTGTTTCCAAATAAAAATTATATTAAAAAATAGGTCTGGGAGTGTAGCCCGGAGAAGGGTTTCCAGGAAACCCAGTACCACCTAAATAAATAAATAAATACACCAAACAAAAGAAAACTTGAAAGCCAATGAGCTAAGTGTTCAGCTCAAGAAGCTAAGACAGAATAACAGAATAAACTCAAGCCAGATGAAAATAGGAAATAATAAAGATTAGAGAAACACTTAAAGATAGGTTTTTAAAAACAAACAGGATTGAGATTCAACCCAACCTAACTCCAACCCCTTGAAAAGATAATAAAATAGACAAACTTATGATTAAATTTAGGAGGAGATAAAGGAAAGCAACTGGCCGGGCGTGGTGGCGCACGCTTGTAATCCCCGCGCTTGGGAGGCAGAGACAGGAGGATCACACAGGTTCGCAGCCAGCCTCAGCTACTTAGTGAGGCTCTCAGCAACTTAGTGAGACTCTGTTTCCAAATAAAGTATGAAGTAGGTCCAGGAGTATAGCCCAGAGGTAGAAAGCCCCTGGATTCCATCCCCAGTACCCCCCCCATATATATATATATATGAACATGTAAGTGAAAAGTGTGGTCCACCACCAGAAACTTGGTAAGATCCTGTATTAGCCTATTTTCTATTGCTAGAACAAAATACCTAGGGCTGGGTGCTTTATTAAGAAGTGAAGTTTATTTAGTCATAGTTCTATAAGTTCAAAAGCATGGTCCTAGCATCCTGGTGCAGAGCATCTTACTATACCACAACATGCCATAGAAATGGAAAAGGAATTGGTGGAGTAGAGGAGCCCTGTACACAACTGGCTGCATTTGATGACCACTTGCTCATGAGACCTAACCAGACCGAGACTGGCCTTAATCCCTTCTGAAGGTGGCACCACCATGTCCTATTTGAAAGAGTGTTCCCCTGGTCCCACATTTCACCATTTCTGCACCCCCATCCTGGAGACCAGGCTTCCCACATATAAACCTTTACAACCATGCTCAAAGGACCAGAGCCGAACCCAGCCAGTATCAGTCTCTCTTCTTTAAATGAAATATTATTTACTGCAGTGACTTTAAAATGTCATGTACTTTTATAAAAAACAAATCTTAAATCTCAGAATATATGTAACCAATAACTGTTATATTATGTCTCCAAATAAGGATGCATTAAAAAACTGTGCTGCTCCCCCAGTAACCCTGATACAGTTCCAGGGGATCCTAACCCCCCTCAGAGCTCTGCCCACCCAGATCTTCATGTATGACTCCATGGACTGAATCATAAGATGGAGACATAACATCGGCCCATTTTGAGTCCCTGGCCTTATTAAAAGCATGAAGGTGTTTTCTCCCTCCTTCTTCTTATAGCAGAACATCCATTGGGCTTCTACCATCATTACTATCACTGTTAAAGTGCTTGAGTTGCAAATAATTAAAAAAATACTCCAGCCAACATCCACAGAGATCATTTATGGGAAGAAAGCTTGGTGATCCACTGAATCCCTGGAAGAGATAAAAAGCAACCAACAGGGAGGGATAGGAATCAGGACAACTCCAGTTCTTGAAAGTTAAAGTCAAGGGGTCTTATTCACGAAGGCACTGCCAGGAGGTGAGTGGCCTCTAGCAAAGACTGGTCCCTTCTCAAGAGGTTCTTTCAAAAAAGATGGCTGTGACTTCTCACCAGGCTGGCCTCCCTGCCCTGTAACCAGTCCCAAGCTTCTCGATTCCCCTTCCTCTGCAGCAGCTCCTCAAGTTCCAGCCCATTTTCTAAGTCTGGACTCGAAACTTCCCACAGAGTCCCTAAGCTCCTGATATTTTCCAGGCAAAGTCCCCTGTTATATCATTGTGTAGGACAACTATAGTTGGTACCTGTTGCTTACAAGCAAAATTCTGTCTAGTACAAACGGGGCTTTGTTCAAAGAGCAGTGCACAGTTAATAATCCATGCCTTCAGGCAAGTATTAGGAAATTAGAATAAAAGACTAGACTCTTACTATCAGTTTGTTATGACTTAGGAATGAAAATAGTAAGAGTTAAGCCAGGCGTGGTGGCACACGCTTGTAATCCCCGCACTTGGGAGGCAGAGACAGGAGGATCGCACAGGTTCTCTTAAGCGAGGCTTGCTTAAGAGACCCTGTTTCCAAATTTTTAAAAAGTATAAAAATAGGTCTGGGAGTGTAGCCCAAAGGTAGAAGGATTTCCAGGAACCCCAGTACCACAAAAAAGAAAGAAAGAAAGAAAGAAAGAAAGAAAGAAAGAAAGAAAGAAAGAAAGAAAGAAAGAAAGAAAGAAAGAAAGAAAATAGTGAGAGTTATAGACTTAACTGGATTAAAAACCTCTAAGCCTAAACAACCTTTGGCGAAACCCGAAAGCAAGGCCATGCTTTCTGCTCTGGGTTGTTGTTACAGATTTATTTGTACCTTGGTCTGTATTCCAAGTGAATGGTTTTCATTGATCAGAACTGTCTTTTTGCCTCTGATTATAACATCTTGAAATTAAAGCAAAAAGGCCTTCACTAGCCCCTTGTCCCTACCAAAGTGAGATTACCAAAACAACATACAAAACAGAACTGCATTTGATCATCCCATGAGGATGGAGGGTGGAGAACTTCTGCAAAAATTATGTTCAGAGCAAGCCTTAAATCAGAGGTGCTTTTTATCTTTGGAGACATTAGTAAGCTGACCTTAAGAAAACGTAGCTATGCTCTCTCTAGCCTCGAATGTGTGGGAACCAGACGTAAGCCTCTGTATGCCAGAATTTTTTATTACAGAACTAACCCAAACTCCTCAAAGAGCATCATAAATTCACAGTAACATGTCCATTAAGGTTTTTGTCCAGTAAGCATGTGGGGAAAACACACATATTGACCAGGCCAGCGTCCACCAAGCAACCTCCAAAGAGGCCATCAGTGACCCAGCTGCGAGTGTCAGAGGCTTTCCCCCTTGGTCTGTCCTGATTTTGGACATTTGTTGAACCAACTCCGGGTAGAGAAAGTATGTCCCCAAGGGATCCACTTTGTTAGAAAGAACAGAGCCCACCAATCTATGTTAGAAGAAATAATAAAAGCCATGAGCTTAGAGAATTGGGAAAAGAAAAAAAAAAAAAAAAAAAAAAGACCACAGCGCTATCTTTGGAAACAAGATGCGTTCATCCTTAAGGCGCTGGGCCCTAAGAAACAGGCCAAGAAGTGGCCATCTGATAAATAGGACCGGGAAAATGGCCAACAAATACACACAAAAATAAGTTGCTTAACATCACTAGTCATCAGGGAAATGCATATTAAAATCACAATGAAACTGTACTGTACCCACGAGGATGGTTGGAGTTGAAAGGATTCCACAGGCCACAGAATGTGGAGGAACTGGGTTGGTAAATTGCAGGTGCAAACTTACGTGGGTATAATAATTTTGAAAAACCAATTGGCATCCTCATCCTCATTTTGTTTTATTTTTTGTTTGTACTAGGGGTTGAACCTAAGGACATTCTACCTCTAACCTATAGCCTCAACCCTATTTTATTTTTATTTGAAAACCATCTTCCTAAATTGTGGAGGGCCTTGCTAAATTGCTGAGGCTTGGCCTTGAACCTGCGATGCTCCTGTCTCAGCCTCCCAAGTACTGGGATTACAGACATGAACCATCATGCCTGGCTGGCATTCTTTTCTAAAGTTGGACATACCATGTTCTGTGATCTAGCAGTTCCACTTTTAGGTATCTGTCCCAGGAATATATTCACACATTAAGCAAGAAAAATTTATGAGAATTTCCTTAGCAATGCAATATATAATTGCCATAAACTGAAAATAATCTAATGTCCATCAACAATAAGAGAGACATTTATATAGTTAATACTTTACAAGAATGCAAATGAACAAGTTACACAAACTTACAAACTTAATATTGAGCTAAAGAAGCCAAATACACACAAAATGATAATGTTTAGTATAATTAGTATAATTACTGTTAATATTATTTTATCTGCATTATTTATTAGTAGTAAATTATTTTATTAGCCAGGTATGGTGGCACATGCCTGTAATGTAATGGGAAACTCGAGGAGGATTTTAGGTTCACAGTCAGCCTCAGCAATTCAGTGAAGCATTCTGCAACTTAGACCCTGCTTCAAAATAAAATACTACTGGGGGCTAGCTCAGATGTAGAATGCCCCTAAATTCAATCCTCAGTGTCAAAAAAGTATTTTATTAGTAGTATCAGAACATTATAAGTTCTTTTATACAAAGTTCAAAACCAAGTACAATAAAATTGTGGAGTTAGAAGGCAAGAGTTGTCAGCCCTAGGGAGGAAGATAGGCTGCTCACGGGAGGGGTCACAGAGCATCCTCAGAAGGGACCTAGAGTATTCTACATCTGAGTCTCACTGGTAATGAAATCGGCATTTATAGTGAAATGATTTTGAATATATAGATACATAGATCATATGTAGTAAATGATGATTTATAGTAAAATTATTACTTTATAGTAAAATGATCATGCCTTACATTTATGCATTGGACACCTTTCTGTGCATGTACACTTGATGTTAAGGAGTTTTAAAAAATCAGAACTGGAAGCCAGGTATAGCGGTGCACTCTTATAATCCCAGTAATTGGGAGGATGAGACATGAGGATCACAGGTTCAAAGCCAGCCTCAGCAGCTTGGTGAGACCCTGTTTCAAAATTATATTTTAAAAAAAGAGCTGGAGACCTCTTTGTTAGTCTCAGTTTCCTCATAACACATAAAATATGATGTAGACTGAAAATTTAAAAATAAGTACTAAACGATTAATAAGGGGTGCCCAGCATCCCCAGAAAGCCCGGAGAAAGGCTCAGAAAATAAAATACTTAAAGCCATGCTTCTGAAGGATTTGGAGGAGAAAATTGCCTCACTTACAATGTCCACCATCAGAAAACCAAAAGTGAGATCCTAAGAGAAAAGAACCAGAGGTTTTGTTTTGTTTTGTTTTTTAGCATTCATAGTTGGAGAAGGTCTTTGCTTCATCTCAGGCTGATAAAGAGAGAAAATTCTCAATATAGAAAGTAAATCCAAGCCGGGCGTGGTGGCACACACTTGTCATCCCAGCATTCAGGAGGCTGAGACCGGAGGATCATGGTTCGCAGACAGCCTCAGCTACTTAGTGAGGCCCTTCACAACCCAGTGAGACCATACAAAAATAGGGCAGGGGGTGTAGCTTGGAGGTCAAAGGCCCCTGGGTTCCATCTCCAGACAGACAGACAGACAGACAGACAGACAGACAGACAGACAGAAAGAAAGAAAGAAAGAAAGAAAGAAAGAAAGAAAGAAAGAAAATCAAGTGCTGGGTGGCCCACACAGATTGCAAAAGTTGGACACGCCTTGTTGTAATGGCCTGTTGACTGGCCGGCCACCCCCAGGAGACCAGCAGTCTTATCTAGCCTAGTTCCCTTTCATCTGGGCACCAGCACAATTCCTAGCCCAAAACAGGCCCTGAATAAACACTGCTGTGCCAATGAATGATATAAGAGGCACAGAAAGTTTAGAAAAGAGCCTGACATAACCTCTGTGTGCCCCGTATATAAGATGAACCAGCAGCGGCTGCTTGGAGGGAGGGGCCGTTTCTCATGCTGCTCACGTCTCTAGTGACACATTACATAGTCAATATGCACTCAGTGAGTTAGGTGTGGTGTCTTATACCTATAATACCAGTACTTGGGAGGCTGAGACAGGAGAGTCACAGTTTGCAAGCCAAGCAACTTAGCAAGGCTCTCCACCATCTAATGAGACCCTGTTTCACAATAATAAAATAGGGCTGGGGATGTAGCTCAGAAGTAGAATGCCCCTAGGTTCAATCTCTAGAACCACACACACACACACACACACACACACACACACACACCACATTCAGTAATGTTTGTTGAGTGAATAATTAAATCAATGAGTGAATAAGTATGTGTCCGTGTAATTCATCGGTAGCAGGGTATGTGCCAGGAGCTGTTTAGATTAAAGGCTGATTCGATGCTGAAATGTTCAGTGAGAACCCAGTGAGACATCTGGGTTCTGCAAGGAGGGACTTTGGCAGAGGAGAGGTGCTTGGTGCTAGGATGGCTTTCTACCGATTGTCACTAGATGTCCACTGAAGCTCATGTCTGTGTGGGCCAAAGGCCGGCCACGGGAATGGTCTTTCTCTTCTCCATCTACTTGTCAAGGTTTATATTGCTTCTGACAGAGGGATATATCATAGAATTTTTGCCATAAAATCATAAAAGTTAGCTGTGCACAGTGGCGCATGTCTAGGCAGGCTGATGGAGAGTCTGAGACTAGCTTGGGCAACATGGCAAGACCTTTTCTCAAGAAAAAAAAGTCACTAAAGTCTAAGTTTTCTGTAGAGAGCCTAACTAATAGGATAACAAAACCCCCCTATTTTCTTTAGTTCCTTTTGAGTACTTACAGCTTTGCAAGATGGCAGCACAACTTTGTGTGTGTGTGTGTGTGTGTGTGTGTGTGTGTGTGTGTGTGTGTGGTGGTAGTGGGGTTCCTGGAAGCTCTTCTACCTCTGGGCTACACTCCCAGGCCTATTTTATACTTTTATTTGGAGACAGGGTCTCCTAAGCCAGTGTGCGCGGCTGGCTTCGAACCTGCGCGATCCTCCTGTCTCCGCCTCCCAAGCGCAGGGATCACAAGCGTGCGCCACCATGCCCGGCAGCAGCACAACTCTTGATTTCTGGTAGAGTGTTGGTTCCACTAACCTACTTGGTTGGAACCGTAACTTTCCTTAGGATTCTTTTAGACGGAAAGTCCCCCACTCAGCACAGTGACACAGCTCAGAGTTTAGTCTAGCCACATGTCTTCAGGTGGCACCTTCAACAGGGATCTAAAATGGATTTCACCCAGAGGGGAGGCGAGGGTACACGGCCTGAAGAGGGTTCATGATGTGCAGTTTCATCAGAACATGGCAGAATGCGGTCATTTGTCAGAAGCTATGAAGTGAATCAGAAGAAAGCCAATCAAAAACGTTATCACATTGTTTCCGCAAACTATCCAGCTAAATGAGAAGGAGGGATTGGAAAACTCCAAGTGGTTCTATTTGTTGGCAAAAAAGAGGAAACTTCAAAGCATAGTAACATTTTCTTCTCCTATGTCAGAGTACTTTAAAACTATTTTTTAAAGTGTGGCGTATAGGCCGGGTGTGGTGGCGCACGCTTGTAATCCCCGGGCTTCGGAGGCAGAGACAGGAGGATCGCTCAGGTTCGAAGCCAGCCGCGTGCACTGGCTTAGGAGACCCTGTTTCCAAATAAAAAAATGTAAAAATAGGTCTGGGAGTGTAGCCCGGAGGTAGAAGGGCTTCCAGGAACCTCAGTACCACTAAATAAATAAATAAATAAATAAATAGTGTGGCGTAATTGATAAATTAAAAGGCTGGGCAGCAATCGTTACCCAGTTCTTCAGAAATTTCTTTAAGATCCTAAAATCCTGCTACAACTGGAAATGGCCAGGAGATGGCAATATTACCTCCACCATGTCCACCCTCTCTTGCCAAACTCCAAGGCAATCATCATTTGAAAGTTAACGATTGCAAATAACATAGCAGCTGCCCAATTTGCTGGCTGTTGTAATCTTTCTTTTATGTTACACCCCTCCTCTTTTCAAAGAGAACCATTTAGCCAATATCGCCTTTAAATGTGTGCATCGTACTAGAGATGCATACACACCACACTGTGCCAACTTTCCTTTCTCTGCCTCCTTCCTTTGTATTGTCTTTTATAGGAACAAGTCTTTGCACGTCTAATTGTATGAAGACAATTAGCTGCTCTATAAAATGTTGCCTCCTCCTCCTCCTGCCTTGCATGTGCAACTACTTACACACAAGTTTACTCGCAGGTACTGAAGCGCTGCCAGTGTAAACAGAAAGGAGGACTGATTTTAAGCAGATTGTGGGTCACATCCCGGCTTCCCCACTTCTCTTTGCCAAGCCCCATTGTGTTGTTTTTATTCTATTCTACTTTGTTTTGGCTTTGTATGAAAAGATGAAATGATTGAAGTTAGGAATATCTGCCTGGCAGCATTGTTGCCCTCAGTTTATACCAAAGTTGAATTGAGTGAAAAATCTATTAAGTCCCCTGCTGTGTGCCAGGACTTGTGCCCAGGAAGAGTCCTCACTAGCCTTGTGCAGATATTTGAGTTTAAAGTCATTGAAATGAAACAAAACATTTTTGGTTCTTCAAGTTCACTCATCACGTTTCAAGTTTGACAGTAGCTGTAGTGACTAGTGGCCACCGTATCGGATATTGATATACAGAACGTTGGCATTGTTGTAGAGGATTCTGTTGGATACACTGGTCCAGGACTCATGGAAATCTATTTAGCCTAGACTAGGAGTGTCCAAGTGTGCTTTTGGAAGACTATGATCATTTTGGAAAGTGCTTTCAGAGACCCGTCTATAAAACAGAGAGGTGAAGTCAGGTGTGGTAACTCACACCTGTAATCCCAGTACTTGGAAGGTTTGAGGCCAGCCTCAGCAAATAGCGAGACTCTGATCAACCTAACTAGACCTTGTTTCAAAATAAAATAAAATAGAGCTGGGGTTCAGTCCCCAGTACCCCCCCTCCACACACACACACACAGAAACTGAGGTGAAATAAACAGGTAGAGGTGAGCTCTTACCATTGGTATGGAAGATATATATATATATATATATATATATATATATATATATATATATATATATATATATATATATATGACTTAGGAATAGATACAGATAGTATTTCTTTAAAAGAAGTCTTTGTACAAAAGATGAGATTCAACAAGTTATCTAGATACGAGTATCCAAGTGGTTTCTGGAAGACTGGAGAGAAAGAAATAAGTCTGTGGACATGTACATCATGTACAAAAGTATTGAGAAACAAGGTCACAGGTATGTTTAGGGAGTCCAAGATGTCCTGTGCTATGGAATGATAAATCTTTTTTTTTTTTTTTTTTTTTTTTGGTGGTTCTGGGGTTCCTGGAAGCCTTTCTACCTCCAGGCTACATTCCCAGACCTATTTTATATTTTTGAAACAGTGTCTCTTAAACCAGCGTGGCTGGCTACAAACCTGTGCAATCCTCCTGTCTCCGCCTCCCAAGTGCGGGGATTACAAGTGTGCGCCACCAGGCCCGGCTTAGAATGATAAATCTTGAGATGCAAAAGAGATTTTATGAAGGAGGTGGGACAAAGGAGAGAGAATCATGAACTAGCTAGATTTTGAGCATTTAAAAGACTCAATGTGGGTTCCTCCTTATCTGGTATGAGAGAACTCACAGTGACCCTTTTTTCAGAGCAAAGGGAGAAAGAGCAGAGACTCATTCTTTTCACAACTGTGTCTGAGCTGAAAAATGAAACTAACTCCTTTCCAGCACGGTACAGAACCTCCCAGAACAACGCTGTTTTCCTCACACATGCCTCAGACCATGAAGACAGCGGCCAGCCATGTCACCAATAACACCGCTGCCCCCACCCACCCGTGGACAGGCGTTCCCCGCAAATGAGACAGTACCGCCTCCTGCCAAGGCTAAAACATATTCAAGCCTCATGAATCCCTAGCTTTGAACCGATCTCCAACTTTCTGTGGTTACAGTTCATAGTCGGCTGGCAAATGTGACTTCCTGTTGGAAGGAAGGGTGCAGGGAGAGATCTGAAAAACTTACTTGACGTTAAGTGGCGCTTGCTAGACAGAACTTTGTTGAGCATAGCGCGGATGAGCCCTAATCATCCCAATTACATTTCTGAAAATATACACACTTGCAAAATTTCAGGAGGAGGCGGCGGCTTGTTGGAAATGTATATGGGGTTTCTCTAGCCTGAAGGCATTTGGGAAAGAGCTGGAGGGTTAAGCTAACTTACTGGGAATACAAGGGCTTTTTTCAGGAGGATATAAAAAAGGAGGGGAAAAAAGGCTCTGTTGTAATAGATGTTCCAAGAATCACTGGTCTTTCATAAGAGGTGAGGTAGGATGGTGGGGGAGGGACCCAGCGGAGCCCTTCATAAGGTTTTATTTAAACCAGAGTACAGATAATGAGTTCTGCTGTTTATTTCCATACCGAATGCTCAAGGGGCCCAGAATTCTGTCACATTCTTAACCCAGATAATTTTATCAGTCATCTTTCTAAAATAGCAAAAGTACCGAAGGCACTTCCTGAGCTGTCCTGGACTCCTCCCGCAAGCAAAAAAGTCCTTCTTGGTCCCGAGAGGCCAATTACTCCAGTGACAAGACCTCTCCAGTCCTTTCTAGGTGATGTCAATGACAAAGGAGAACCTGGGTCAGGCCACATGCTCACCAGCCCGAGACTCCAGTGCTTCCTCTTCGTCATCGCAGTTAGGAAATCGGGGGAGGGCAGCTGGCACCCAAGGTCACCTCCAAAGGCTAGCTTTGATGGGGATGGCACAGAGGCTGGGAGAGAGGGGTAGCTGACACTAGTCTCCTGGCGTGCCTGAGCCTGGCAACCAGGTCATGGTACTTGACTCCTTTTAGCCTGATCTTCCTTCTGTAAAAGTGGGAGCTCTCAGAATGTCATTTTGAAATTGTATGAACTATGTCAGCGGGGTACCTAGCATGAAATGTGGCACACACAGGAAATGTTAGTGTTTGCCATTATACTGTACTGCAAACGGATTTCACGCGGAACTGGGAGGGGTGATCACACTCGCTGGGGGATTTATGTTTGCTTTCCTTTAAAAAAGGGATACCCAGCCTTCATATTATTTCTTCTTCTCCTCCTCTTCCTCTTTGTTTTTTAATCCTTCCTCCTCCTCCTTTTCCCTTCCTCCTTTCCCTCCTCCTTCTCCTCCTATTCTTTTTCTTTTTTGGAGAAACTATGGATTGAACCTCAAGGGCATTCTTCCTCCATGCTACACCCCCAGCCCTATTTTTATTTTATTTATTTTGAAACAGGGTCTCTCATTAGGTTGCTGAGAATATCTGTGCCTTGCTGAGACTGTCCACAAATCTATTGTCCTCCTATGTCAGTCTCCCATGTACTGAAATCACAGGTATGTGCCACCATGCCTGGCTTTTCAATTTCTTTTTTTTAAATTTGGGTGAGAGCCGGGCGTGGTGGCTCACGCTTGTAATCCCCGCGCCTGGGAGGCAGAGACAGGAGGATCGCGCGGGTTCTAAGCCAGCCGCGCGCGCTGGCTTAGGAGACCCTGTTTCCAAATAAAAGTGTAAAAATAGGTCTGGGAGTGTAGCCCGGAGGTAGAAGGGCTTCCAGGAACCCCAGTACCACCCAAAAAAATAAATAAATAAATAAAATAAAATAAATTTGGGTGAGAAAACTTAAGAGATCTTTTAACAAATATTAAAGTGTGCAAAGATGAGCATGTTATATACATGCCTTCAATCCCAGGACTTCGGAGGCTGAGACAGGAGAATTACAGGTTTAAGGTCAGCCTGAGCAATTCAGCAATACCCTTAGCAACTTAGTGAAACCCTGTTTTCAAATAAAATAATATAGGGCTGAGGGTGTAGCTCAGAGGTATAATGGCTACTGGTTTCAATCCGTGTGTGTGTGTGTGTGTGTGTGTGTGTGTGTGTGTGTGTGTGTGTACACATATAGCATGTATATACACATATACATTTGAAATGTACAACACAGTATTGTTAACACTGGGCATGATGTTGTAGGACAGATCTTCAGGACCCAGTCATTATTTTATACCCATTAAAAAGTTGCTCTGTTATTTCTTCCCCAGTTGCTGGCAGCCACCATCCCACTCTGCTTCTGAGTGCTTGACTATGCTAGGTACATCATAGGACTGGTAATAGTCGTATTGTGCAGTAATTTCTTCCTGTTACTGGCTTTTTAAAATTAGTACGATGCCTTTAAGATTCATTCATATTGTCACATATGGCAGAATTCCCTTTGTTAAGGTTGAATAATATCCCACTGTGTTCATTACACATTTTCTATATCCATTCATCAGTGGATTAGATATTTAGGCTGTTTGTTAATCTTAGTAATTGTGGGGGTTTTGTTTTGTTTTGTTTTGTTTTGCAGTACTGGGAATTGAACTCAGGGCCATTCTACCTCTGAGCTATGCCCCCAGCCTTATTTTTTATTCTTTATTAGAAAACAGAGTCTCACTAAGTTGCAGAAGGCCTCACTAAGTAGCTGAGGCTGGCCACCAACCTAAAATCCTCCTTTCTCAGCCTCCCAAGTACTGGGATTGCACATCTTAGCCATTGTAAACAGGGCCACAGTGGGCATAGAAGTGCCCATATCTCTTTGAGATCTTAATTCAAATCTTTTTTGGAAACATTCCAGAAGTGGGCCCGCTGTGTCATATAGTATTTCCATTTTAATTTCTTGCCCTGGGCTGGCTTGTCCCTGTCTCCAGCCTCCTGCAGAGCACACCTAGCTATGCACAGTAAGTGCTGTGGTTGGAATGTGTCCCCCAAAAGTGTGCTTTGGAAATTTCATCTGTACTGCAGCCAAGTTAAAAGGTGGACCCCAGTGGGAAGTGATTGGGCCAGGGGGGTTCAGTCTCAGGAGCAGACAGATGCATGCTTCTGTCTGAGGACCCACTTCCTTCCTGCCGGTCCTCATAAAGAACAAGCCTGCCCTTGCTCTCTCCTCTGGCCTCTCTCTGCCCTTCTGCTGTGGGATGGTTTAGTAAGAAGCCTTCATCTTGATCAAGGGGTAGGTCCAGCTTCTGTTTATTACACATTAATCAGCCTCAGATACTCTGCTGTAACCGCACAAAATGGGATAATATGTCGAAGAAAAGAAAATAGTTAAATTTGATTCTGAGCTGGGTGTGGTGCACATACCTGTAATCCTAATACTTGGGAGGTTGAAAAAGGAGTATCACAGGTTCAAGGCCAACCTCAGCAACTTAGGAAGGACCTCTTTAACTTATTGATTTAGTGAGACCTTGTTTCAAAATAGAAAGAAAGAAAAGAAAGAAAGGAAGAAAGGAAGACTAGAAGTGTAGCTCAGAGACAGAATGACCCTGGGTTCAATCCTCAGTAGCACCTGTGAGAAATAAATTTCCACATAAGAAAAGACACATATTTAAAAGTAGCTAGGCAAAACAAAGTTTACTTTCTGCAAAAAGGAACCCTGCCACCAGAAAGGTTAGGTGAGCAATGTACTGGAAACCGATGGGTGTTTTGTTTTCCATGGGGGCTTCTGTGTCGTTATCCTATTGTTTGGAACATGGCTGCTCAATTTTTACACAAATGGCTGAAAGAGATGCCAGATGGGGGCTGGCGTTCACAATTTCCAGGAAATTATATCCTTACCAAAAAAATACAAGCACACATAAGATTACACAATTCAGTTTTATAAGATGGAGCCTGAGTCAACCTTATTCCATTGATAGAAAAGATCTATTATATTCTCAAACAAAAAATAAAATAAAATAGAGTTGAATCTATGTAAAGTGAATTAAGATAGACACAGAGAGGCAAGTATTACATGTTTTTTTTCCTCATATGTGGAAACTATAAAAAGAAATAAAATGACCTAAAAGTTGAAGCCTGGGAGGAGGGGAAAACAGGGAGAGAAAGTGGGAAGGAAAGGTGGCCATGATCTAAACATGTGCGAAAATGTCACAAAGAAGCCCGGTAATTTAGTGTGTGTGTGTGTGTGTATGTATGTATACACACACACACACACACACACACATAGTATATATATTTGGTGGATTTTTTTGCATACTAGGGATTGAACCCAGGGACATTCCATCTCTAAGCTATACCCTCAGCCCTATTTTTTTTATCCTTCATTTGAAACAGGGTCTCACTAGATTGCAGAGGGCCTTGCTAAGTTGCTTAGTCTGTCCTCAAACCCACAATCTTCCTGTCTCAGCCTGCCAAGTACTGAGATTACAAGTGTGCACCACCACCACCACGCCTGGCAACAATTATAATTTTTTTAAAAAAAGAAGTTGCATCTGCCTCCCTTTACATTGACTTTGTCAGGTATATGTAACCACTTGCTTGGCACCAGAAAGCAAGTCATTGCCAGAGAAGAGAAAGGACTATCAAGGCTTCCCTTCTTTAGTATTCGAAGTACTGTAGAACAATAAGAAATACATTAGGTCTTCCTCCACAGTTTCCCACACAGGCTTCCTAAAACCTTTGGAATTTCCTAAGTACTAGGAATGTCTTCTGTTATTCATAAGGAACCCCTCTCCTTATCTGAGTTAATGCCAATGAGATGCCTTGGTGTACTCCTCCTGAGGTCCTCAGGATGGGGCTCCTCACCAGCAATTAGCTACTGGGACTTCCAGCCCCACCCACTCACCTCCAGGATGAGAAGAAACCTGGAGATGGAGCTCTATAAAAGTTTCATATCATGGAGATTGATGAGCTCCTAGTTTCCTGAATGCATGGGGGTGCTAGGAGCATGGTGCTTCACGAGGGCAGAGAAGCTTCAACACCTCCCCCCAATCCCATCTGCCTGTATCTGTTTTTTTTTTTTTTTTTTTTTTTGGTTGTACTGGGGTTCCTGGAAGCCCTTCTACCTCTGGGCTACACTCCCAGACCTACTTTTATATTTTTTATTTGGAAACAGGGTCTCTTAAGGCAGCGAGGCTGGCTCCCAAACAGCACAATCCTCCTGTCTCCACCTCCCAAGAACGGGGATTACAAGCGTGCGCCGCCATGCCCGGCTGACTGTACCTGATTTTGCAACCACTTCTGTTAAAGATGGAGAGGAAGGACAGGGCCTCCCACTCACTGTTCCTGGGTTCCAGCATGCAGCCATGTCTTTGCAGGACACAGGTCTGAGGCCTCAGGTCCAAGGCCTCGTATACACAGAGCAGCCCAGATCCTATCCTCAGCCTCACCTGTAAGATCTTTTCTTCATTTGGCCAACCCCTTGCTGGCCTCGGCCACCCACTATCCAGGCCCCAAGCCCCACTTCACTGAGTCTTCCCTTATGGAAATTCAGTCTTCTGTGTCTCCTCATTCGGCTCACAGCCGCACAAAGCAACAAAGACCCCAGGAAAGCGCAGGCAACGTGAGTTAAAGACAGACCACATTTAAGCAGGAGTGGTGGTGGATGCCTGTAACCCCAGTCCTTGGGAGGCTGAGATGGAAGAACCACAGGATGGGCGGGAGGCCAGCCTCAACAATGTAAGGGAAACCGTCAGCAACTCAGGGAGACCCTGTTTCCAAACAAAGATAAATGAATTTAGAAGGGTTAGGAGGTAGAGTGCCCTGGAGCCAATCCGCAGTACCACTAAATAAGTAAATAAATAAATAAAGCTAAATTTAAAAAACACACACCAGGTTTAAAGTTAGATGCAGCAGTATTCAAGTGCCAACCTTGAACCAAAGCGAGCTGAGAACTGGGCCAACCTACTACTCCCCTGAGCATTTGAATTCTCATTTAAGAAATAGCTGTGTGCACGCCTGTTCCCTGCGGGTATTAAGTGCCTACACTAAATGTCTAGAGGAGCACGACTTTTCAAATAACTTTAACATGCCTGAGGCTTTTCCTGAGAATCCCATGAACTGAGGTGGGATCTGAGGCTTTGCATTTCTGACAAGTTTCCCCCGCTGCTGGAGCCGCAGGTCTGTGCACCAGGCTTGGTTGTCGGGTAGGCCTGCCAGGTACTTGAGCACAGTACTCGATAGGTATTAGCTATGCACCCCCACCTCCTGTGAAAGCATATATTCCCAGGGAGAAATGTGAAATGGAAAGTCAGGGGGGCAGGGTGGTAATAGACACTGACTTTGTTCACTCGGCATATGATTCCAGTAAGTTCTGGGAAATTTGTTTCCTTTGTAATAGTGACAACACACGCCATGTCTCGGCCATGATGACTTTCACATGGAGAGGCTGGGATCCGTTTGAGTCCAGGGAAGAGGGCAACGGGGATGGGAGCTGGGAAACGAGGCGAGAAGAGTTAAATCTGCTTCTCTCCAGGAGACTCGGCGCTGTTTCCTTAGGAAGACGACCAGGCGCTCGATGGTTTGTTTTTTCATTTGAACATTTTATTCCATGAATAGCCTAACAGTATAAATATGTTTCAAGCACAAGAGTAAACAACATAATAATAAGAAGCACATGACTTTCCCCAGAATGGACGCCTGCAGTTCTGAGGGAACAGAAAATGAAGAAGACAGCAACTTTCGCTTTGAGAGAAAGGGAATGAGGACAGAGTATCAAATGTGCTTCAGAGACTAGAGGCAGACAGGAAACAGGAGGGAGGAAAAATATTAGAAACATCGGCCTCCACTACACAAATGTTCCCCAGAAATGTTGGTGGCCTAAGGAGGAAGAGGGCAGTTTGGCAGGAAAGATGCCTCTAGTCTTGCACTGACTGGATTTAGGAAGACCATGCTTTGTTCAGGAGCATGAGAAAGTGTGAGCCTTGGAGTCAAGTGTGGCCTGGCAGCAGCCGACTCACAGACCCCCAGGCTTGTGCCGCCTTTGGGGCTGGTGACTGTCCAGGAGGCTGGGATGGTGCTCAGATTCAGGCCTGGGCTTTGAAGCCTCCCAGAGAGCCATTTCCCTGGCTTTGTAACACATCATCATACCTGTGGAGCTGACGGCTTCTCAAGCCCTGGGTGCCTCCTGGGCACCTCACCTGGGCCTCTGCCTTCTCTTTCAGGATGCAGGACCTGCTAGACCCTGGTCTAACTCAGTCACCTCCTCTGACCCAGCACTGACTGCTGTCCATTTCAGACGTAGGCCTTCGTGGTCTGTGGTTTTGACTCCGCATACCACTCTAATCCTGAGTTCCACCTGATTCCCTGAACCTGCCTTGGTTTCCCCAGCACCTGCCCTTCAGCCTGTACCCACAATCCATTGCACCAGGCTCTCGATTGTCTGTAAGCTTGGTTTCCTATGCCTTGATGTAAATTTATGTTCGAGTGAGAAAACTGCCTGAGTGATTCTGTGCACTTGAAGAAAAAGCACTAAAAAAAATAATAAAAAACAGCAGTAAAATTAGTAAAACAGAGAAAAACCAAGCAGAGATTCATGCTTTTTTCTGTGCCTGGCTACCAAGCACCATAGTTCTGATTTTCCTTCTTGGCTTATTTTCTTTCTCGTGTGTGTGTGTGTGTGTGTGTGTGTGTGTGTGTGTGTGTATGGGTGTGTGTTTTTCTGGGGTTTGAGTACAGGGGCATTTTACCTCCATCCTATATCCCTAGCCCTGTTTATTTATTTATTTATTTTTTTACTGAAAACAAGGTCTCATTAGGTTACAGAAAGCCTCACTACATTGCTGAAGTTGTCCTCAATCCTGGATTACAGGCATGTGCTACCGCACCCAGCTTCCATCTTGGCTACCTTTATAGCAATGTCCTCTTCTTCCTGGCTTCTAAGTGATGCCCTAAGGTTCCACCAAGCTCTGACCTCTGTTAACACTCACTTCTCAGATGAACTCCTCCAGCCTCAGCTCTAAAGAGCGTCTGTTCATTACGGCTATGGAATGTGTGTCTCCAACGCAGACCTTCCCCAGGAGCTCCAGACTCACACATGCACCCACCCATCCATGGGACAGTTCTCTCCAGCATTGTAATAGCAAAAGTGAAAAGGAGGCAAACTGGGAATAAAGGAGAAAAAATCTAGTTTTAAAATTTAGAAACTTCATGGGAACCACAGTTATCTCAAGATTAAAATGTACTTGGAAAACGCACTTCTCATTTCTAGCACCCGTTACTCCCATCCGCCTGACGTTCGCATGTCAGTACAGCCTAGTGTCAAACTTTGCTTTCTAGAAGGCATTGGAACCCCCAAGTCAGCATCTTGGGGAGGAAGCCTGCATCCTTGAGCAGTCTGGAGGTGCTTTCCTGGGCTGGTTTCTTCTTCACCAGGTGAGATCCAGGAGAGGTTAGGGATCACCCTCTCAATTCATGGGCACAGTCTCCCTCCAGCTTGCTACAGCTCACAAGCCCACTCTGAGCAAAGCCAGAGGCTCAAAGCAGAGATGCAAACGTCCAAGTGGAGGTGTGGAATTGGGGATGCTTTTATGAAGTGTCGTCTCTTGATACAGCCTGCAGTGTGCAGAGGTGATGTTGGGCACACCTACAGCCCAGCCTGGGGAGAGCCTGAGGCTGCCCACCAGCACCTGTGGCCTGGCCTTGCACTTGCTCACTCATGCACTTTCATGGAGACGTGCAAACAAGTGCCTTGCTGCACCTTCTCAGATACTGCTTTGAACTGGACACAGCTGGCAACACCTTGTCCTTTCTGCAGCTCCCTGAGAAAGGCTGGGACAGCCCTGTCTTCTCTCTGGGCCTGGTTTCCTGTGCCTTAGAACGTTTTTTATTTATTTATTTATTTATTTACTTATTTACTTATTTATTTACTTATTTACTTATTTATTGTTGGTACTGGGGTTCCTGGAAACCCTTCTACCTCCGAGTTACACTCCCAGACCTATTTTTTTATATTTTTATTTGGAAAACAGGGTCTCTTAAGCCAGCGCGGCTGGCTTCGAACCAGCACCATCCTCCTGTCTCTGCCTCCCAAGCGTGGGGATTACAAGCGTGCGCCACCACACACAGCTAGAACGTTTTTTATTATCTTTCTGGGCAAGAGTTGTGTAGTTCTATCTTCCACCTTTACTGTCTCTTTCTGTGTCTTTAAAGTCATGTAGGCTTGCAGGCAGATGGTTGTTCTCTAGTCCCTTCAGTTTTCACCCACTGGAAAGGGGAGCTAAAGTCTCCTGAATGTTCCCAGGAAGAATTGAAAGTAGTGGGCCAGGCTGCCCGGGTCATGAGATAGGATCTGAGTGGAGTGGGTAGAACCCGGGCAGCCACAACATCGTCTCCCCTCCTCGTTGCCTCTCTGGCTCTTGCACCCTCCATCCCAGATGCACCAGTCCTCTGGCCACACCTCAGTCCCCCATGACCCAGCTCCTGCTGTCCCCCAACGGCCACCACTCTGCTTGGAGCTCACCCTCACAATAATCCAGCACTGTGCCCACAAGGCTATGCCCGTTCCTGATAGAACCCCTTCACATTTCTCCACCACAGTTATGACCTCCTGCCACCTCCACTGTTGACTTCTGTTCACTGTTTGTCATCCGTTCCCTCCATTCTTTGTGGGCATCACAAGAGTAAGGCTTGCAAATGTGGTGTTTTTTAATGGACATGTCACAAGGGAACAGAGAAACGTGTGTGTTGATTTGTGTATATAATACACCCAGTATTTATTATTGTGCATGACATTGTACAAACCTCTTTAATAAATTGACTGATTTAATGGTAGGCAATCAATAAATATTTGTTTAATGGGTTAAAAATGATAATAAAGGATATAGCAAGGATGTGCCTGTAAGGTTAGAATGAGAATCTAGACCCCTTTCTCATAGACTACTGCTGGGTAGCCTTGGGCAAGACTCTTAATTTTTCTGGTCATTCTATTCTTTTTCTACTGAGAAAATAGAAGTGAGACTATGAATTTCAGAGAGCATTAAATAAGATGTAGTCTGTGAGGTAGTGGTAGAGTTTGCTATGTAGGGAAAGTACTAGTGAGCAGGGCATGGTGGGCACACATCTGTAACCAATCCCAGTACTTGGGAGGCTAAGACAAGAGGATCATAGGTTCCAGGTCAGCCTCAGCAACTTAGTGAGACCCTTTTCCAAATTAAAAAAGATAAAAAGGGATGTGAGCGTCGCTTGGAAGTAGAATACCCCTGGGTTTCATCCCCAGTACCAAAAAACAAAAGAGAGAAAGAGATAGAATAAGAAAGTACTAATGGAAGTAACAAAATCATAGCAGTATTCCCATGATGCTAGACAGAGTGCTTAAAGCACCAGGTTGGCCACGGTAACTCCCTGTGTTTGGGCCCCCTCTCTTCCTTTACAGAGCTAAAGAGTCCTGTCACAGTTGTCCATAGGTTCTCATTTCTTTAACATAAATTAAGGAAGAGTTTTTTGGGCAATTTTTCTTTGAAATTAAGATAGGAAATATTTTAGAAGGTTTATTTCTCTTACCATGTTTTTATATTTCCAACAAGAATACCGGGGACCACTAAAATTGAAAAAAATGTATTTATTCATTCAAGAAATAGTTTTTCTATTTCCTGAACATCTGACATGAGCTTACACCTCTGTGCCAAGAACAGAACATGCGATGATTGGTAGAGTTGGGGTAACAACTGTTGACGGCTTCCCTCTTTTCATGGATAGTGTGGTCATAGATAGATTAACAGTATGTTAAATGCCTTGCTGGGAGACACAGAACCATAGGTACATGCAGACATTATGTAGTTATGACTCTGGGAATTGATCTCTATCTTTCTAATACTCTGCCTCAGTATCTACTTTTTGTAGTTTCAATCATTATTCACTTTTTTGCAGGGAGAATATGAAATTTAAAGAGGTTAAATGAGCGAGGTATTGTGGTACATGCTTGTAATCCTGGTATTTAGGAGGCTCAGAAATGATCACAGGTTTGAGGCCAGACTCAGTAACTTAATGAGACCCTCCACAACTTAGAAATATCCAGTTTCAAAATAAAAAATAATAAAATAGGGTATAGCTCAGAGGTAGATTGCCCCTAAATTCAATCCCCAGTAATACACACACACACACACACACACACACACACACACACACACACACACACAATTTAAATGGACCAAGACCACAAAGTTAGTAAGGGGTGTAGGCAGAACTGAATCCATATCCGTATCTTTAACCCGAGCATAGGTGTGTAAGAGGCTGACATCTACCAACTTATAGCTTGTGGCACTTTCTGAGTCAGTTGCCATTTTAGATGTTGTGTTGCCATCTGTGAAGACCGTATCTATCAGATTAGTATATGTACTCTAAGATTATCTGCAGAATTAAGTAAGCTAATAAATAGAGCAGAGCAATTAGCTAAGACCTAGTCACCACTGCCCAATAAACATTAGTTCTCATTCCTCTCTCTTCTGCTTTGGTAACTTTATGGAGTTCTGGACCAGATAATGACATTGCTGATGACACACATCAATCAGTCACTTGCTGTGTGCTCACCTCTTTCCATGAGTGACTTGTTGAATCCACACATGGCTAGGCATTATGGTTACCGAGAATCTCTGCAAGAGAGGCGGAAACACAGAGGTGTGAACAAGTTGCCCCAAGCTCAGAGTCCTAGATGGAGTCAGGAGTCAATCCCTGGCGTTCTAGTCAGCTCTTAACCACTGGGCCATCTAACTGCCATAAAACAGAAGGAAGGAAGGAAGGAAGGAAGGAAGGAAGGAAGGAAGGAAGGAAGGAAGGAAGGAAGGAAGGGAGGGAGGGAGGGAGGGAGGAGAAACGAAGCCAGCTGGGTGTGGTGATAAACACCTGTAACCCCAGTACTTGAGAGGCTGAGACAGGAGGATTGCAGGTTCAAAACCAGCCTTAACCACTGAGAGATATTCTGTGTCAAAATAAAATAAAAAGAGTTGTGGATGTAGCTCAGAGGTAGAATATCCCTGGATTCAACCCCCAGTAATAACAACAGCAAAAAAAAAAAAAATGCAAATAACCTTGTATGCAGTTGGTTGCTGGTTATGGTAGTGCCATGGTTGGTGTGATCCAAAACAAAAATACAAAAACCAAGTACTTTATTTTTTTTCTCAAAGTAATAGTTGTGAATTTATTTCCAAATTAGATGTATTTTTCTATGCTCCCTTTTAGAGCTGATGAACCTGTACCTTTTCCTCTGTTAGCACCAGTTGATCTCATGACAAAGTATGAATTATCTTTCTTTTAAAAAAAAATACCCTTGTTTCTTGCCTGCCTTGCTGTGTATCATTGTCTCATCTAGTACAGTATTTTGAATGGCCTTTGGTCAGTTTTGGAGGGATCAGAGTGCCTACGTATCATAATTTGTGAAAGCACTCATGATTTAATTTGGGGGTCAGAGGTTTAGAAAGCTGCCATCATACCCCTTCCAGCTGGACAGATACTGGTGTTTCATTAGCTTAAGGCCATGCCAGCTTTCTAAAGGATTCTGGTCAGTTCAATAAAACATACAGTAAAAATTGCAGAAGATACTTTCTGCACCCCCTCAAGAATTAGCAAAAGACTTTATGAAGCAGGAGAGAGTTATTCCTCTTTGCTCCTTTTCCAAGCTGTAGAAGTCAGCCAGGGACCCCAAATTTGAGTCTTACTTCATCTAGATGATGCCTTGCAAAGAGAACTGGGCCTTCTTCAGGCAGTAAAATCTTTGCTAACTTCTCCTAATGAGTGGGATTTGCAGATGATAATTTCTCTGTAGCTACATTGCCAGGGCAGGTCTGGGCAGACATATACCAACAATAAAGCAGGACAGAGTATGTAAACCTGGGTCATAAAGCCCAGGTCCCCAGTGTGTGGTGAGGCAGGACGCCAGCGGCCTTGTGCCCTCCGCCACCTGTGTGCGATTCCAGCCGATCATCTGTGACTCACTGGGGGCTGATTAGATTGTTTCTATCCCGAGGCCATTTTATTATAACGTTCGGTTGTGAATTTCATTAAGTTTTACAGTCTTCCACACATGTGTTTAAAGCAAGAGCTGTCTCCCCTTGTGGGATGACATTTGTTTTTATAAAGCAATAATGAAGTCACAATCTAAGCTTACAAGAACTTTTTTTTAAGCGTCTGTAAAACCATAGGGAGAAAATAAATTGTTGGCATAGACTGTGGTTAAGATGTAAATTTGTGTCCACAAAGGGCTTGGAGAGCTATTTTTTGAATCACTCAAAATTCGATACAAGATTTAGATGGAGATGATAATGGATTTGCTCAGAAACCATTGAATCGCTGAAAACGTAATTCCACCTGGTATTAAGACACACCTAGAGAGGAGGCTGCGAAATCTTACCTGGGCAGTAGAAAGGAGGCATTTTTATTTTCCTTTTAGAGAATGGCAGATCTGAGTTGCAGCCTGGATAAGGTGTTAAGGAGGTCGGAGGGCATTCACCTGGGTTCATGATTTCTCCCAAAAATGTAGACTCAGGAAGCAAATGGACAAGCCAGGTGTAGGCTCCCTTCTGTCACATCCTGCAGAGCTGTAGGCTGCCAACCTTACAGAAAAAGCTATGATGTGTGTCTTATATCCAGGCAAATCATCCAGTTGGGGAATTGGTAAAATAAGAATATAGTTAACTCTTCAGCTTTGTGGGTCATAAGGTCTCTGTCACAATGACCCTATGTCACAGCACAAAAGCAGAGAGTGTACATCACAGATCAGCATGGCTGAGGTCCAGAAAATATTTTTTCCTTCTCTTTCTGTTTTCCTGGTACTGGGGATTGAACCCGTGGTTCATTCTATCTCTGGGTTATGCCCCCAGCCCTTTTAAATTTTTTTTCTAATGTTGAAATAAGACCTTGCAGTTGTTGAGGCTGGCCTTGAACCTGAGCTCCTCCTGTCTTACCTCCCAAGTATGGCACAGCTTTCTTATTGACATTTGTATGTTGAGCAGTGTACTTAACCTAGCTTATTATCTGTGTGAGGATTGTTTGTCCTTCCTGTCATCTGATCTCTGGTTGGCCAAGGGGTTCAGTGTGGTCAATTAAGATTTAGTAATTAGGGACTGAACCCAGGGGCATTCTAAACTATATCTCCAGCCCTATTTAATATTATATTTTGAAACAGGGTCTTACTAAGTTGCTGAGGCTGGCCTCAAAACTGTGATCCTCCTGTCTCAGCCTTCCAACTACTGGGATTATAGACATGTGCCACCATGCCTAACCAGTTTGGTCAGTTAAGACAGAAGGCCATGGAAAAATAAATGACAGTATGCGGGTTCTATACAGGCCTTGAGAGGACTCACGTGTTGCTTTTTGCCCCTACAGGAGTCCTGACGCCCTCTATGAGAAGACCATGCCCCGTGCAGCCTCTGGCCCTGGCGTGACAGACCCCAGAACAGACCTGACCTTGAACATCTGTCTGACAAGGCTACCCCAGCTGACCACCAGAAGCACAAATCCCTGCTGCCAACCCCAGTCAGGTAAGCAAGGAAAAACTTCGTATTGTCGTATGCCGCTGACGTCTCTAGCAGTTGGTTTTGGAGCATAATAGCAATTTCCAGACAAAGGTAGACAACTAGGGATTTGGAGAGTGCAATGATGGCTGACTCCCAATTTTGCTTAAAGTTTCGGCGTCCGTGTGGCCTTCCGTCTCACTGCTGGTTTGCTTCCGACGTCTTCCTTCTCCTGTTCCATTGAGTTGTTTATTTCTCTTCTGTCTTCCCTTTGTTTTTATTCCCAACAAACCCTTGGTGCTCTGTGAAAGAGCAGTCTCATTTTGTTTATCTTGAAAGCAGATTTGAGAGAGAAAAAAGAAAAAAAAGATGGTGTTCCTTCTGAGTAGAGAAGACAGTGTTATGGAGAAAGGAGTAATGGAAATGTAAAGGAAGAAAGAAGGGCTTGAGTAGCCTCTGAGTGCTCACAAGAAACCCACGGGTAGAAACGGTTTCCATGGAATTGTGAGTGTCTGGAATTTCTTGCCATCATATCCACACATTCCATTGCAAAGAATCAGCTGAGGTCCCTCGCACAATTGCTGTAAATTTGGTGCCAGGCTCTACTTAACAGTTGGCCGAAACAGGACGATATTTGGCATGCTGAATGTCTACTCAGGAAGGACAATTCAAGAACAAAAGAAAATTGATTCAATTGAGCACGGTATTTTCTTCAATTGCTGCTGATAGTTTTCCCTGGCTTGAGTGGTTGGAGGGGAATACCTTCCTAACTGACCGTTTTGCTTGCTTTTCCCTTTCAGTTCTTTAACATTTAAAACCACATTTTTAAAAAAGTTGCGCTCAGTTAAAAAAAAAAAACTGAGCACGTTCCTTTCACTGCCGCCAGCTTGGTCTTTCTGAAAGCAAAAATAAAGAGCCACAAATTTAGGTCCTTCCAAGGCAGAAATAAAGAGAACAAAAAAGTCAGAGCGTCTGCAAAGGAGGGACCACAGTCAGCCTTCCACACCCTTTGATTTTGCACCCGCAGTCAACCACCCCCAGGCCAAGATGTTCAGAGAAAAGATGCTACATCCGTCCTCTCTGTGTAGAGGCTTTTACTTTTCATTACTCCATCAACCAGGCAGAATAGCATGGCAATTACTATTTGCACAGCAATTCCATTGTGCTAGGTATTATAAGTAATCTAGATCCAGTTTTTATCAGCCAGGAGAATGTGCACAGGTGATACACAAACAGTACACAATTTTAAATAAGGGGCTTGAGAGTGCCCCCAGTGTGGGTGTATGTGCATGGATTTTTCTGCAAATGCTGAAGTCTGACCTCCTTGCACAGTGTGGCCGACTGTGTAAGAGGACAGAGGGCTATGAGAAAAGCTGTGTCCTTAGTCATGACGAAAGGTAGGTCTGGTTTGCTGAGCTTTCTTGTGGAAATAAGACATCAGTTGTGCAAAATGATCTTGGAGTCATCAGGATGAAAGATAAGACCAAGATCCATATGTGATCAAATATTTAGAAAAGTAGGGTAAAAAAAACAGGAGGTGGTTTTCAAATCCTGCATGTTATTTTTTTTACTTTTCCTGTGTGTGGTGGGGGAGACATTAAATAAAAAGATAACCAACCCATGTATCACGTGACAGTTGCTCCTGGGTCCGGTGTGAAGCACATGAAACTCAAGTCTCACCTGCACACCACTTCGGGGGTTTAAATAGGGTATTTAACCCCGGGTTTGGTTTTCTAGTAAGATGAGGACAAGAACAGTGTCTTCTCTAGACACGAGCATTAGGGGAAATGGCAGAGATAACCCATGCTTAGCTAGTTTACAAAACCAAAAGGAATCCTGACTGGCTATAGGGGAGCTCTGGGTGGGAACTAGGCTAATCCGAATTGGAATTGTTGGAAATTCCTTGAGAAATCATCCATTCCCCACCATACCCCCACCCTGCTTTCTGCTCACTTGTAGAGAATGGTGGTTTCTGTTGGGTTGTATGAAAGCCTTAAGTCTTAGCAGTCAACAGTTGGGACTCCCAAAAAAAACAGGTCCTGGTTTCTGTGACAGACCTTTTACAATGCTCTAAAACTCTGCCAAGAGTTGAGGTTTCCAGAGTTCTACCAGCTCCGAGAATGTGCAAACTAGGGTTGTAACGCATGATGGGAAATCCGATAACCAGACCAATGTGCAGGGCATGGCATCCCTGAGGATCAGTAAAGTTGAGATCGAGCTGTGGTTGGTGCTGCTGTTCTTAATCAGAATGTTTCTGCTTGAAAAGGCTGGTGGAGCGCTCCACTTGGGACCAGTAGAGTATCACGTAGAACATGATAAATTGTGCACTAGACTTTCTTCATCTTTAGACAATTAAGGTTGAATTTTTACTGTTTATGTACAAGAATGTGGATGAAATTGTGTCTCCTCCACAGCTGGTTTAAGATTTTTTTTTTTTTTTTTTTTTTTTTTTTTTTTTTTACCTTTGCTGGGAAATTACATTCAGCCAGCTGTGGAGCAGGAGAAAGTATGCAGCCAAGATGAGATTTCATGCTGAGGACTCCACACCCACACAAATCAGGAGCTGGAGTCCAGATCAGGAACCAAGGGAGCCTAAGAGGCTTCATGGGGAAAGAGGGGAGAAAGAGAAGGAAACCAACTAGCTACTTGGAAGAGAGCCCTGGTAAAAGAGTCCATCTTGTGGGGGGACTTTTTTTTTTAGGTAAACACTTTGTACTTTGAGATAAAAGCATCTTTTCTCTTGCATATGAAAACCATCATAGATGTCCCATAGCTCACCAAAGCAAGTGGTCAGGGAAGATTCCTTCTGGAGGACGCAGACAAGTGCCATGTCTGCCTTCACTGGGTGGGGGGAAAACAGAGCCAGAGTGGGAGGAAGTAAACATATGGCAGACACAAGTGGCACATGCTAATTGTGGAAAAATGAGAAAATATGGGTGAGGAAAAGGAAGCAGAGAAACCTTCCAGATTCCTACCGTCCCAGGATAGCCATTGTTAATGTGTGGATGTCTTCTGCTTCCTATTCCAGATGACTGGGCACATTTGTCTCACTTGATTATACTCTACTCAAAAGAAAATGGGATCCATACAGAGGACCTGGCTTTTCAGCCTTTTGCATATGTTTGACAATAAGCTGAGGCCGTGTATCTAACTGAAGGGCGTCACTGGTAGAAGCTATGTAGAATAATGACATAAAATTGATTTCCAGGTTTTGGTGACCATAATTGCTGGTTTTACAAATACCCTGATAACCAAATCTTGTACACTTATTTGATTATGTTCTTCAGATACTTTTTCCCTCCTTTCTTTCTTCCCTCTTGCCCATTTATCCACTTATCAATAGTATCTGTCTTTGTCAGCTTGGGTTGCTATAACAAAATACCATAGCTTGGGTATCTTAAAACACAAACATGTACTTCTCTCAGTTTCAGGGTCTGGGAATACCAACCAAGATCAAAATGCAAATTTATCTGTTTGTTCGGTGAGAACTCTTTCTGGTACCTGGATTTCTTTCTTTCTTTCTTTCTTTCTTTCTTTCTTTCTTTCTTTCTTTCTTTCTTTCTTTCTTTCTTTCTTTCTTTCTTTTTTAGTGATACTGGGGATTGAACCAGCCTCCAAGCTACAGCACCAGCTCTATTCTTTTTTTTTTTTTTGCGGGTCTGGGGATCGAACTCAGGGGCATTCAACCTCCGAGCTATATCCCCTGCCCTATTTTTGTATTCTTTATTTTGAAACAGGGTCTCACTGAGTTGCAGAGGGCCTCACTAAGTAGCTGAGGCTGTCCGCAAACCGTGATCCTCCAGTCTCAGCCTCCCGAATGCTGGGATGACAAGCGTGCGCCACCACGCCCGGCTTCTATTTTTTTTTTTTTAAACAGGGTCTCACTAGATTGTGGAGAGCCTCACTGAGTTGCTAACGCTGACTGTGAACCTCTAGTCCTCCTATCTGAGCCTCCAAAGGACTGGGATAACAGGCCTGAAGCGCCATGCCAGGCTTCCTTTCTTCTTCTTATAAAATGAAGAAAGCGCAGGGCCCATCATAGGAACCCATCCCTTCAGGTTTACTTAGCTCACAGGTTCTGGAGCTCTAAGCCACAGTGCCAGCAGCACCAGGGAAGATGAGCGTCTCATATCAAGACAGGAAACCGGAGAACAATTCAGGTTTGCTCTTATACCAACTTGCTCCTACGAGCACTGCACTAATGCCTTCTGAGGGCTGTGTCCTCACTAGCTCCCCCGCCTCCCACGAGGCTTCACCTTCAGAAAGGCTCCATCAACTTCCACGTCACTGTGCTTGAGGACTCAGTTTCCAACACCAGGAAGTCACATGTTTCTGCCAGGACCTGGAGTAGGAACTGGGGAATTTGATTAATTTTGAGGAATTAGGAAGGACTTGGCTGAGGAGTTCCACATGAGCTGGATGTGAAGGATGAATAGGAAACAAGGAGGTGAAGAGGACCACACGGAGAGGAAGCAGCAGGTGCAGAGGCTCGGGGTGGGACAGAACGTGCAAAAGCAAAGGACCACATAAAGGTTAGCGTCATGGGAGTAGATGTGCCCAAGAGGTTCTAAGAAATTGCTGATTTGGTGGATAAAATATTTCTAGTTTTTATTTTAAGTAAAATTTATCTTAAGAAATTTTGTATCATATTTAATTATGTCTAAAACACTCTTAATGAGTATGAAACCAGTGTGTGTGTGTGTGTGTGTGTGTGTGTGTGTGTGTGTGTGTGTGTGTCCCCCAGGGGAATTCTACCTCTGAGGTACAGTCTCAGACCTTTCTTATTTTTTATTTTGAAAAAAAGGTCTTGCTAGGTTGCTTGGCTTGGTGACCCTCCATGCCATCTGGGTGACTTAGGAAAAGGTCCCATCACAGTGGGCCACAGCAAGGCGAATAACTTAGCAAGAAACCATGGCTGACAGCAGATGGAAGCTCCAGAAGCCTTTGAAGTTCTCCAGCTTCTCCTACAAATTTAAATACTCTCTCTGCCTTCATGCTAGCAAAGAGATGGAGAGTATTATATGACGTCCTTAGAACAGATGTATGAACATCATATATTAAAAAAAAAAAAAAAAAGGTTTTCGTTGTTTTGGTCCAGCCAATTTTTTTTTAAACCATTCCTATTAGCAGTTAAACATCTGTGTTCCCAAATGGTTGGGATGTATACCCTCACATGGATTTCAGCCCCTGCCATGGTAACTAAGGGAACAGAAGTAGACCAAAAGTGAATTCAAAAACTGCCGTCAAAATTAATATTCTATCATTTCCAAGTCCTCACATTCTGAATCAAAGACTACCATATTGGTAGAAATTGCCATGTTATCTAGACAAGGGCACAAAATGGCAGTTTTTCTTAATCACGTCAGTGAGGGTGTACTAGGATTTTAATCCTTTTCTTAACTCTATATGCTCGAAAATATATTAAAACTTAACTCTCTTTTAGAATCTGTTATTTAAAATATAAAGGAAGCCAGGTGGAGTGGCACATGCCTGTAATCCCAACACTTGAGAGGCTAAAATAGAAAGATCACAGGTTTGAGGCTATCATTCTATAACTTAGCAAGACCCGCTTTCAAAATAAAAAAGAGCTGGGGGGTAGGTAGCCCAGGAGTAGAAAGTATCTATCTATGTTCAATCTCCAGTGCTCCCCACTCCTCTCCCCCCAAAAAAATATATATATGAACATTATATGATTTTTTTTTCTCTAAGTCAAATTTTCGTGGACACAAAATTTTTCATCTCTCTATATAAACACATGGAAATCTTCTTTGGGGTCAGATTCAATTAACCTTCCTCATGTTTTCATATGAGAGCTGTTTATAATTCAACAAACACAAAATGAAAGCAGAAGAAAGTAGTCAGCTTTTTCAGGTTCATTTTTCAAGTACAAAATCAGATAATTTCTTTCTCCTCCCTCCCTCCCTCCCTCCCTCCCTCCCTTCCTGCCTGCCTGCCTGCCTGCCTTCTTTTTGTACTCAGCATTAAACTCAAGGGAATTCTACTTCTGAGCTATACCCCAAGCCTTATTTTATTTTTTTATTGTGAAACAGGATTTTGCTAAGTTGATGAGAGTCTCACTACTTGCTGAGACTGTCCTTAAACCTGCCATCCTCCTGTCTTAGTCTCCCAAGTACTGGGATTACAAACATACTCCATTACACCTGGCCTTTATTTTTTATTTCAAGACAGGGTCTTGCTCAGTTACTGAGGGCCTTGCTAAGTTTCTGAGGCTGGCTTTATACCTGCAATCCTTGACTGTCTCAGTCTCCCAAACACTGGGATTACAGGTGTTTGCCACCACGCCTGGCCAGAAATGTGGACACATCATAGAGGGACATCTGCAGTTCTACTCTACAAATATTAACTGACTTCTTATTTGGGTGAGGCATTGAGTCATGATCTAGGGATAAGAGAAGACTTGATCACTGCCCTCAAAGAGCTTACACAATAGCATAAAAGACGAACATCTCTACCGGTTGCTATGGTGGAAGGCATGCTCTACCTGCACAGTGCTCGATCTGACAACAGGAAAAAAGTATTAGTGTTATTGCTAATGTAGAGTGTTGAGGAGGAACAATATGTTTCCAGTGCGAGAGGATCGGGAAGAATCCCCAGTAAAGGCAGTGTGTGTGTCTTGACCTTCAACACGTGGGATAAAAGGTGGAGGAGAAAGAAAGAGAGAAGGGACACATCTAAATGCTCAGAGGAAGAAATTGGCTAGTCGCTGGCAATTACATCTAGCCCCTGCAGGAGCTAGTCGGGTTTGCCCAGCTGTAGCACAGTCCAGAGAAGCCCCAGGGCCTCGCTGTTAAGGTGCTGGTGGCAGACATCTCGTTTATCCTGAGTTCTGTCAACCTTGGGGAAAATATCACTTTTCAAGAAGGAACTCAGAGACTCCGATAACAAGTCTCTCTGCGGTGCGTCATGTTCCTCCTGGCAACCCAACGTCTCGTGGATATTTCCTTTCCAGCCTCTGTTTTTTCCATCCATCCCCAATGGAAACACTACCTCGAGTTTTTCTTGGCCAAGTCCACCAGCCCATCTGAAGCCCTGCGTTGGGGATTTCTTGCTGAAATCCATGCCTATCTTCTGTATACATATCAGCTAGGCCATCTTCCACGAGCCATTTGAGTGCCAGGCGTGACACTAAATCATCACATATGACACTGCGTTAGGAGGGAGGCAGGCAAAGCGCAGAGAAAATAGTAGGCACTCAGTAGGTGCTTGTAGTTCTTGTCGCTCCTGGTTTTGTTGCCATCTTTGTTTTGTGGAACCTCAACTTGGAGTTTTCACGATTTTGCTTAACAGTCTTCCCTTTGTGAATGTCTCTTCTGTTATCCTTTCTTAGTAACGTGATGGGATATTTGTAAAAATGTCGATTTTTTTTCCTGAAATTTTAATGTCTTATCATTAATCATAACCAAAAGAGGAATCTCCGATGAATTCCAGTTGTATCTGATTCTAAAGAAAAGAAAGACCTTTAACCATGAAAATATTGTCTCAAGGTATCACCACCATTTTTAAGATTTAAAATTCAGACACATCTTCTCCAATCAACTCTGAAACCACATCAATCTTTATATTAAAAATAGTTGCTGGAGATGGGCATGGTGGCGCACACTTGTAATCCCCTCACTTGGGAGGCGGAGACAGGAGGATGGCGCAGGTTTCAAGCCAGCCTCATTGGCTTAAGAGACCCTGTTTCCAAATAAAAATATAAAAAATAGGTCTGGGAGTGTAGCCCAGAGGTAGAAGGCCCCTGGGTTCCATCCCCAGTACCACCAAAAAAAAAAAAAAAAAAAAAAAAACACAAATAGTTGCTGGGTATGGTGGTGCATGCCTGCAATCCCAGTACTTGGGATGCTGAGACAGGAGATTGCAGGCTTGAGACTAGCTTCAGCAAAGTAGTGAGACTCCCAGCAACATAACAAGACCTTGTTTCAAAACAAAAAAATAACTAGAGCTGGGTGTGTAGTTCAGAGGTAATAGATTCAATCGCTGGTGGCAATATATATAGTATATATATGTAGCCAAGTTGGATGCATTGGCACACTCCCCAAATCCTAATATTTGGGAGGCTGAGAGAAGAGTATCACAAATTCAAGGCCAGTCTCAGCAACTTAGCGAGGTCCTATTTCAAAATAAAAATAAAATAAAATAAAATAGGGCTGAGGGTGTCGTTTAGAGGTAGAATCCCCAGTCCCCCCTCCAAATTATATAAATATATATACAACTACCCCAATAGCTCTTTAAAATACCCCAATGTGATCTTCCATTACATTCTCCACTTGTCAACACTTTATAGACTCTTTAAATGCAGAAAAAAAAGTCATTGCTGCCAGCCCTGGAATGAAGCCTTTCATCCCTTGTGGAAAGCCTCTGCCACTTCACCCATCTCAGAAGCTCACATTCTGAAAGGATGTATATAGCACAGAGACTTTTCTCTGTTTATTAGAGGGAAGGCCAGTCTGAAATGGAGAAAATATGCGCTCCAGAATGTTTAAAGTGTTATTATATTACTTTGAAATACAGTAAAAAAAAAACACATTAATTGAAATAACTAATGTGTTGACGCGTTGCAGTTTATAATTAGCATACTAATTGGTTCTATGCTTAGGTCTCTAAAGTCCCAACACTTGAAGTCATTTTATACTTGAAATAGTTTTTCCATTTTTCAACCAACAAATCCTCTCATTAAAAAAAAAAAAACCTAGCCCTTGTTCAAATTAAGGGCATTCTCAAATTAGAAGGTACAAAAATAAGAAAAAAAATGTTTCCTTCTGAGTAGAAGTATCTTAATTGTGGTCAGATTTGAAAGTCTGCACCTATTTGGAGAATTAATCTTCACCTCTTTGTAAAGACAGACTCCATCAACATAGCAGACACTGGGGTTAGTGTCTTTGATTCTAACTGGGACTAATTATTATTTTAATAGCTGCCAAGTGGTGATTTTCTTACAACATCTTTTTTGTATATATTGGATGATGTTCTTCTATAAGAAACTTTCCTCTTCTACTCTCCTTTTAATAATTAAATAGTTTATCGATAGCCACATGAACTTGTGGTTTCCTATTTTTTTCAATAGGTCCTCATCTGTTACCATCACTATTCTGAAACTCAAATTTTCCAAGATTTGGACAGTGTGCCATCCTTCAAGGGGGCATGCATACTTTTGACACAATATCATAATTCTCTGAGCACTTACTGCTTTCTGGCAAATTGTAAAGTTCTAGGCTCCTTTTATTTTTATTTTTATTTTGCTTCCTGGAATTAGCCGTATCTCCAAGGACTTCTAGTTACTTTTAGGGAGAAATGGTATTTTGAATCTAAGATAAATGTATTAAAATATATACATATTTTAAATGTATATGCATACTATCATATATGCATGAATGTATAGGTATGTGTATCCATCTTTATTTTCATCTCTATAGTTATATCCATATACATACATGTTAAAAACCATAGGTACCATCAGCCCTAACTCAATAATACTGGATTTATTCCAGCTTCTGCCCTTTCTATATTTATAGCTGCCTTATCCAACTATCTTAAACATGGCTATTGCTACACACAATCTTAATACTATGCGCTCAATCCTGGTTTTGACATCATTTCAAAACTACTGACTTAGCTGGGTGTCTTAGCATATGCTTGTAATCCTGTTACTTGGGAGGCTGAGACAAGAGGATTGCAGATTCAAGGACAGCCTCAGGAACTTAGAAAGAACCTCAGAAACTTAGTAAGATGTTGTTTCAAAATAAAAAATAGGGCCGGGCGTGGTGACCCACGCTTGTAATCCCGGCGCTTGGGAGGCGGAGACAGGAGGATCGCGCAGGTTCCAAGCCAGCTGTGCTGGCTTAAAGGACCCTGTTTCAAAAATATAAAATAGGTCTGGGAGTGTAGCCCGGAGGTAGAAGGGTTTCCAGGAACCCCAGTACCACCAAAATAAATAAATAAATAAATAAATAAATAAATAAATAAATAATAAAAAATAAAAAATGGGGCTTGGGTATAGCTCAGAGGTAGAACTCCCCAGGGTTCAATCTCAGTACACACACACACACACACACACACACACACACACCTATTAACTCATAACTTAACCACTGTCATCAGTAGTGGTTAAGAATAAATACCTGAGATTCGTTGTTCTAACCTGCTTTAGGCAGTGCTCCTGACTCATGGACCACACTGAGAACAGCACAGGCCTAAGTGTATTTTCCCATCATAAGATGTGACCAAGGTCCCTGTGAATAGGGCACATTCCCAGGGACCTCGCATCCTTCCCTGTGCCTCTCCATCCTTCCAAATCAGTCTCCCAGGCAGGGGCCAGAAAAGCTGGACATCCATCAGGCATGCCAAGTGACTCAGATCTCCAGCTACATATGAACCTTGGTCTAGACGACCCTAAAAAGCCAACCTTCACACTCTCTGAGGCTGTAAATATATAGGAACCACTATCAACTTTCAACATCCTTGTGGCCTCTTTTAATGTGTTGTTTCAACTGATCTGCTTAATGATTTATGGGACCTAGTTATCCAACTAGCTGTATGTAGAGTAGGCAGTCTCAGTAACATGAGCCCTCTCTGTCTCAAAGACCCAGCCATAAAACTGCTGAGAAACAGACTAAAGTTAACAGATACTGTATGTATGCATGCTGGGTGTTGGTACGTATATATGCCTAGGGCTTTATTTGTACAAGACTTTTAGTTGGTCAGTGGTTAAAACTGGAGGAGAGGAAAGGTTATAAGATGAATGAATGTTATCATGTTTGGTTTTCTTAGTGCAAAATATTTTAAATCACAAATTGTTGGTCCTATGTCCAGGTTCTCGTGGTTCAGTGAGGAGTCATAAATGTCCATCTTTCACTTAGTGAGCTGATTGACGCATATATACATAACATAAATGCAAACACACATACGTATGTGTTGTGTGCACATGTATTTCAAAGAGTGGACAACCAGAAAGTATATTTCTCTAGGTTGTATTTGGAACTTTCCTATTCAACTCTAAACTCCTTTCCACTGCCCCCCACTTTGTCCTTCTAAAATAAAATTGTTGAAACTGATAAAATTATCTGTCTGACATTACTTAAATTATATAAATAGTATGATTAACTGTATTCTTCAGCTTTCTGAGATGAGAAAAATACTTTCTGGTATGTAAGTTCAAAACCATAGACCTCTTACTAGACATGAGCAGTTGTCTTGGGAATGCAGATTTATGAAAATTGATAGCCTGTCTTGATCTGGCAAAACAAAGTACCTTTCTTTCTCATTTTGTTCTCTGCCTGTGTAACAGAGATAGTTTTTTCCCCCCTTTGGTTGTTGTTGTTTTATTTTGTTTTGTTTTTTTAATGGTCGGATGGGGGTGCGAATTTTTAAATGAAACATACCTCTCAAGTCCATTCACTGCCAGAAGATACCCCTGGGATCTCTGTATCTTTTTTGAGACCCAGAAAAAAAAAGATGTTTACTTCAAACTCAAACAAAAATGAATAGTTAAAGCAAATAAGTCAGGGTGTAGAAAGAGACAGATGTTCAGATCATATGTTTAAATCCATGATAAGCAAACAAGTTATTATAAACGAAGCCAGGAGGCTGGGTATGGTTAGAGAGTGCAGAGGAGGGGGAAAATCAAACAACTGAAATTAAAATTCTCCTTTAGAAAATAATAATGTTGGGAACTATTAAAAGGAAATAATTTTCTACTTTAGCATCAGAAAAATAAAAAGGATTTTTTTCATTTCTATAAATTCTACTTATGTACACGTTGCACTTACTGAGACCAACTTCACATTTGCTGAAAATGATACTGATTTTCCATCTCCTGCCCCACTACGCATGCTTTTCCAAGAACCCTGTTCTCACTGTCAGGACAGTGAGCAGAGGGTCTAGGAAGCTAAGAAAGCAGCTGAGATAAGACTACAAATTTAAAACTTCACTCCAACACTCCCAGTCAATAAGAAGACTGAGGGGCCACAATGTTCCTCTGTTTCTTTTTTTTCTTTTTTCCTGCCCTAAAATCTGGAAAACACCATATCTTCTATCACAGTTTTGGGGATTTGAACAGCATCCAGACATCTGTAATATGTGTATTTTCAATCACATCTAACTTCCACTTCCAAGTCTTAATGCCTGAAAAACTTGAAACTATCTTGTGATCTTCAAGCCCGCGAAGGTCTGCCACTCCGCCCCTGAACCCTGAGGTTCCCAGAGCATTTGTTCCCAATTTTCCCACCACGGGTTTGAGCACATCCACAGGGCTGGCTAAATGCTAGTCAGCTGGAAACCTGATTTGATCTGGCAGCAGTGCTGCAGGCCACACCTTCCCAGGGGCCGTCCGTCACTCTCCTTCTGACCTGAGTCAACTGTATTTTTCCCATCTTCCTGGAACGAGCTAATAATTTTCCTGCTACGAAAGGCAGCATTTATTGAGTGGGTATTAGGTATAAAACACTGCACTGACATTGATGTGAGGGAGAAGGGAAGGGAGCATGGGCCCTGCCACCCCTGAGCTTGGCCTCTTGGTGAAAAGGCAAGACACAAGCAGGAGAACTTGTCCGTGATTGTGAAGGATGAAAATAACTGCCTAGAAAAGAAGAGGCAGCAGAAGTGATGTGACTGCTGCCAAAGGACAGCGGGAACGGATGCTTAGAGCTCAGCATGGCAGAGAGAACGTTGTAGGGGAAACGTGTGCTGAGCCAGGGCTGCAGGCATCTGGCCAGATGTGCTGACTTGACTGTGCTGCCCGTTTGTTCCTGCCATCTTGGCGTGGCATGGGTCCTTTCATGCTCAAAGTGTCCCAGGCTACATGAAGAGTGATGTAGTCGTGCTACTGACAGGAAAGTGAATGTAAGTACTAGGAAAGGAGAGAGAAAGAGTCTGGAAGGTGGAAAATGAAGATGATAACCATGAGCAAAGACAAAAGAAGATGCAAAAAAAATTTTAGTATATATCATTTGAGAGATTTTTTTCTTTTCAGATATTACTAAAAATGGCATTTTGTTATCTATGTTGATCTTAAACATTTTTATTTGCTTTCTGCTTATGAACGTCTTTTCATATTTATGAACAGATTGATATGTCTTTGAAATTTCTTCAGAGAATTTCATTATACCATGAATTGAAAAATGTTAAACAAGTTCCTAGGTTTACTATTTGAGACGTTTAAGATGTGATTTTTTGCCACTTTAAGTAATATTGCAGACTGTTCTTTTAGGAACTCTTTACTCAGTTGTTCAATTACTTCCAGATAACTGAAGTTTCTAATTTGATTCTTTTTTAGAATTTTTAAACTTAGGAGGGAGAAGTTGAGTCACCCGGGCCATCAACTTTTGGTCACTCTGTTTCCAAATGACCAGAAAGCAACATTTTGAGAGGTCTCTGGCTTTTCTCCATGGCCATTATGTGCATCCTTGTTTCCCCGTGGTATCCTGAGAGCCTTCTTTTTTTTTTTTTAACTCTGGATTTGTCCAAAATCTTTTCCAAATGATAAGGAAACAAGTTATCTTAAAATATCACACAGATGACATCATTTCTTAGCTTAAAACCCTCTGCTATAATCCAGCGATACTCCAGTAAAATCCCAGCTCCCCAGCAGGACACTCCCAGGCTTAACCTGCGTCTGTCCTACCCTTGCAGGCTCCTGCCTGTCCCCGATATCCTCCTCACTCTGCCCCACGGCTGTTCAGTCCTGGGGGAGCCACGCTTTGCCTGCCTCAGGGTCTTCACACACCACTCTTTGCAACACTCTTCCTAGATACGGCTTTGTTCAAATTCTAATCATATTGACATGTTTCTACCAAATTTATTTTCAACCTCTTCCAGAGACCTGACATTCCAGGGAGGCACTAATGAAACGGGACTTTTTTTCACTACTGACTGGGCAAAGATCCTAGCAAAGTTGACTGGCAGATAATAGGTGTTCACTAACCTTAGAGAAATGGATAAGGTCTGTGGCCAAGGACCCAGAGGTCTACCTGGACCTGCCTGTGCCCTTCCTCCTTTTAGCATGGTGTTCTAACACACTCAATGAGAGCAAAGCTGTAAGCATTGATAGGGTCCGATGACCGAGCCCCGAGGACAGATATGTGTGGAGAGACTGGGGCTGCCTGTGAACCACCTGGAACCTGCTTGTTAGCCAAAGGTGGACCCAAGGCCTGCAGAGGAGCAAGCAGTGAGGGTCCTGCTGCTGGCTTCCCAAGGGAGAGCCTCTGCAAACAAAGGGCTCCCCAGGGCGTGTGCGTCACAGGACACAGCCACAGGAGGGCGGCCACCAAGATTAGCTGGGTCAGGGTACCCGCCAGCCAGAGCAGCCGCAGCAGCCCAGCAGATGCCGGGGACTCGTAGAGTGTCACCTCTGCTCATCTCCATCTGCTGGCTTGGCTGACCCTGTAGGCGGCCCTGGCTTGCTTTCTGGGCTCTTGGGGAAGCTGGGACCCAAGGGAAAGGCTTGTTTGACAACCATGCGTCTGCCGTGTGCTCTGAAGTCAGGGCAGTGACCAGACCGAGGTGTCGGCTTACAGTTTCTGCATGCTTCTCCTCCCTAGACACCCACCTTCTCTTGACAGAGGGCAGCGGGCAGAGGCTGGTGGGCGGCAGAAATCTCTCCTTGCTTTTACCGCATTGGACGGAGGTCGGCCTAGGGCTGAGCCCCTGCACTCCTGCCTGTTCACGAGGCCCAGGGAGAGGGGAGAGGCCAAGACCTCCAGACTTTACGTGCACGTGCTGGCTTCTAACGGACACTTAAACCCAAGGCGGTGAGGGGCTGAACATTAGCTCAGCTAGCTCCAAGTGACCTCAGGCAAGCGCCTAATTTTCCCAAGACTTGGTGTTCTCTGCTGGTAAATTACATTGAAGGCATATCATAATGCAAACTTTTAACGAGAGTGTTATTAAGGGTCTTAGCACAGGGCCTAGAATATACAAAGTCATCAAAAAAATTATTTTTTAGTTTAGACACAAGTGACTACTTTGCCTAACAGGCCTTATATCCTTTGAGAAAAGAAAGAATCCTGGCATTTCACTTGATACAGAGCTTTCTTTGAACTTCCACAAAAATCTACCCACTTGGAGGATCCAACACGCCCACCTGTAAATACTGTCCACACAGGATCTCTCTGCAGAAGTCTATTGAAAAAAATACCAAGACATTAGATGCAACATTTATACAGTAAACAAGTATTTTTGCTGGGCTTGTACTCCCACTACGTGGGAGGCTGAGATTGGAGGACTGCAGGTTCAAGGACAGCCTCGGCAATTTAATGAGACTCTCAGAAACCTAGCAAGACTTAGTTTCAAAATAAAAAATAAGAAGGGATAGGGATATAGCTTGGGGGTAGAATACTCTGGGTTCACACACAAAAAAATAGTCTACCATATTATGGGATTAATTGTAGTCACAAACATTTACTAAGCTAAGTGTGAGCAAAGTATCTTGGTCCGTGCTTGTAATCCCTGTACTTGAAGACTGAGACAGGAGGATTGTAGGTTAGTGAGGCCTTTAGCAACCTAGCAAGATCCTGTTTTAAAATAAAAAAGAATGGTGGTACACCGTGGAGGTAGAAAGCCCCTATGGTCAACCCCAGTGCCAAAAGGAATTTTTTTTTTTACTTACTGAACATCTAGAAAAATGAATAAGAATTATTAAATGTATTAAATGATTTTAAAATTTTATAAAAGAAATAAGCATGTAATAAGGGAATTAAAATCAGATCAAAATTCTTTCTAAAAGTAATCAGTGCATATTCTAGGAATATAACGAAACTTGAAGCTGCTGTGTGTGTGCCCGTGTGTGCATGCAGGCGCATGTATGAGTATATGTGGTTTTGTACCTCTTTGAGTATAGAGAGTAGTATCTGAATGTAGGCAGCCATTAAACTGTAAATGTCGGATAAACTTCCTAGGGAGTCTGTGAAGAATGAGAGAAAAGGTAGTTACAGGATGTGGATAAACTAGAGTAATGCTCATGGGCTATCCCTTAGCAGCTGTGCCACCTGCAGCAAGTTGCTTAGCCTTTCTGAGCCTCAGTGTCCTTGTCTACAAAATGGGAATATCATCCCCTCATCGTACTGTTGTGGGTATTAGATTACATAAAAATAGCTGGGTATGTGCACTTTGGAAGTGTGTAATAAACAATAGCTGCTTTTATCATCAGTGATACAAATTTTCTGAGGTTTCTCACAGCCTTTAGGAAGATGAATCAGAGAATCCTTCAAGAACAAGAAAGCTTTGCAGCCATTCTGTGACACTTATCTTGTTCCTCTGTCCCATTTGTCTTGAGAAGCAGCCTCAGATCTTCCCTGGTGGGATGCTTAAGTATCTTCTTCTGTCTTAAATTTAGTGTTAAACCTGATCGATTGCTAATGACTGCCTAGAATGGAAAAGAGTATTGTCATCCATTGGCAATGCCTGTCAGTGGCATGAGTGAGAAGCAGTGACATGTGTGCCTGGGGTTTGCTAAGCAGGAAGAACTGGCTTCATTTCCTTAAAAGATGGCCTACAGCCCTCTGAGATCACTGCCAGCTTTAGCACTCTCCTCGCTCTCAGGTTCTCCTAAATACCACTGTGTGTGCTGAGCGCCTTCTTTTTAGAGCTTCTCCCGTTCCCAGAAGGAAAAAGGCCAGACAACCCTCAGTTACCAAACACATTCCCCCCCTTCTAGTCTCTCTGATTCACTTGCACAAATCTGAGTCATCTCCCAATACCCACCAGCAATCCGAGCTGAAATGACTGTTTTCCATAGCACTTCAACTTTTCAGATCCTTGAGATGAGACCTGCTTTCTGTCTAAATCCCCCTTTGTGGATGGGGGAGGGACCCAAGCCTTCTGTCCTACAGGGACTTCTTCAAATGTGCTTTCTCCTCCACATCAAAGGCCTTTGAAACCCCAAAAACCTCAGCCCACCAGAGGTTATGTGTATGTATAAATATATCCATCAATTTCTCTAACCCTGGTTTTTATCAAGAGTTATTCCTCTGCCAGGGCATAAAAAAGCACGTTTCAATGGGCAGCTGTGTGATCAATGCCCCAAGAGCCTCAATATTGAGTATTTTCTTCTACATTGCAAACCCCTTCACAGTGTCCACATTGCAACTGATGTGTTCTCAGGACCTGCAGGTGCCGTTCCCAACCCTTGCCCATCAATTCCAGTTCAAGGAAACCTCACTGAGCAGCAACAAAATCCATGAATAGCATGATGTAGGCCACAGGTTCTGCAGTGGGGGAAATTCCACTGCAGCGGGAATGTCAGCCAACCCCAGAGGAGCCAGGATTCCGGCCCTCTGTAAGCAATCAGAAAGCTGAGCTGACATGCGGGTCTGAGTAAGCTCACTGCCGCAAGAGAGTGCTGGCAGCGTTTTCTTTCCCAACTCTGCCTGGATCAGGAAGACAGAGCAGCATCATGGCTTCCAAAGCCGACTTCTCCAAGCTTGAATCAAAGTCACCAGGGGAGAGGAGGAGGAAGCAGGGTGTTTCGAGTGCAGGTACCCTTATGCACCAGACCTACTGAGATAGCCATCCCATCATGTAGAACCTGGGAATCTGATTTGGGCTCACATGTGCACACATGAGCACGTAAAGAGGCCCAGATGCTCATGCACCCTGAACTTTGAACCACTGCAAAGAAATGCTTTGCTTCTCTAGTCAACCACTAAAGCACCTCTTTTTTCTCTGTCTTTGGAGACCAGTGAGGTAACCTGTGGCTTCACAATAGAGCAAAGGAGAGTTTTGTAGCATTGATTTCCCGGAAGCAGGACGTGTCCTCAGCTCGCTGTTGTCCTACTCGGCTCTTTTGTTGTGGAATCTCTGCAGCCCACATGCAGGCTTTGCACCGTTGCCAATGTGAGGTTGGAGTTTTCTCTGTCTCTTGTATTCTTAGACACATAAATCCCACAGCAACATCTGCTGATAAGAGCCGACAGGCAAAGCAGGCTGGAATTGTATCTAGAACACTTGCAAGATTGCCATGCTATTTTTCTCCAATCACAGTTATTTTCTCACCTGGCTTTGTGTTCCTACTGGATATTTTGGGGTTGAAAATAATGGATCTACTGAAAAAAGTTGAAACAAAAAAGGAGATCACTGTCAGTCTCAGCAACCTGAACTAAATTGAAACAAAAGAGGGGTCGTAGCCAGCCTCAGCAACCTAGAGAGACTCCCTGCAATTCAGTGAGACCCTGTGTCAAAATAAAAAATAAAATAGGGCTGGGGGTATAGCTTAAAGGTAGAATCCCCCTGGGTTCAATCCTAAGTACTACAAAAATAAAGTAAAATAATGGGAGATTATAAAGCAACAGGGTAGGAAATATAGTAAGGATTCCCAGGTATTAAAAATCAGGCCCAAACTAGACACTCTGGTAAACACATGACTGCGCAGCTTTCCTTCTTCCTTCTTCATCTCACAATGCTGGTTTCCTGAGGCGCCCAAGGTCTAAGGAAGCTGAGCTCCCTTAGATGCTGTTAGCTCCTCTTCACAGGCAATAAAAATGTCTCCAGATATTGCAAATAACCTCTTGGAGGTAGGGGAGAGAATCACCCCTGATTGAGGACAACAAATGTAATAATGATATATGTTATGGCTGGATGTAAAGTATCCCATAGTTTATGCATTAGTGTTCAGAGTTGGCATGATTAAGTCATGAGGGTTATAATCTCATCGATGGATACATCCACTAAAGTGGATTTATTGGGTAGTAACCTAGGCAGGTGGGTGTGGGCTTAGGGACTGTGCTTTTTTGCCACTGATTGGCCCAAGGATTCAGACGTAGGCTAATCAGTAAATACTTTTAAACCAGATCGCTCACCTAACCTTTATTGGCCTAATCAGAATAAAGAGAAGACTTGTCTGATACTTCTGGAGAGAGACTCCTTTTCTCTCCTGGGGCTTAAATGGTAAAACATATGGTTCTAAATGCTCTTGACAGCCATTTGGCAATGATTAATGAAACCCACTATAGAATGAAGCTAGTGTTGTAGATGGCAAGGAAGAAAGAAAGAATCTGGACCTGTTGCTAATTAACCAACTAAATTAACCAACCCTAAATCCCAGCCCACCTTTGGATTCCCTATTAGGTGAAATTGTAAATTTTATTATTATGTTAATCACTCTGAGGCCAATTTTCTGTACATTAGGGGGAAAAGTGGGCAGAAGACTGGATTGGAGTTTACTACTCTCTCAGGAGTAAGTCAGGGCCTCAGAACATCTGTCCATTTCTGGAACATCCCAGCTCTGCCAAGGAAATGCAAGAAGTTGACTCAGTTACCTCTTAGGAAAAGGAAAATACCAAAGGGAATGTGAGGTACCAGCTGTAGCACCAGTGTTCAAGTCAGGGCACAGACATAGAATGGAAAACGGGCAGATGCGCAGAGTGGAGAGCTCAGGAGTAGGAACAAGGGCAAGGATGATACCTGGAGGCCACGCCTGCCCATTTTAGTTTTCTACTGCTGCAGCCATGCTCAAACTTGCCTTTTTTATGTAAATGTTCTCAATTATTTTTTCATATAACTTCTCATTGTCAAATCCATTATCCAAAGTGTTTACCATTTTGTTTTTGCTCTTCGGTGTTTCTGCTGGTTCTCACTCTCTTTTTTCCTTGTGTGTTCAATTTTTTTGACTGTATGTTGGTCATCACCCACAAAAATTGTGGGGATTCTATATAACTTGGGGATGGATTTATATAACTTGAGTATGCCCCTTGTATATACCTAGATGCTTTAGTCAGTCCAAAATAACTGAAATGTGAATTTCTTGGTCGAGCTTGTGATGGACTTTACGACTGAGGAGTATATATATCATCAGTTATATCATTATTTGTACCACCACTAGGCAATTATTCTAATACTGCATTATTCTAAACATTTCACATGTATTATTACATTTAGACCTCAGGAGTATTCCAAGTATTATAACTATCACTACGGCAAAGAGAGAATGCTAAGACAAAGAATATTGAGTAATTAATCAACCCAAAGTCAGATAAGCATATTTGAAATAGATACTAAAGTTTTATAACATAAAGACCTATACACTAATATATTAAGATAGTAATTAATAAATGTATTTCAATGATGCTCATTGGTACAAAGCTATTTTTCTTGTGAGTCCAAATACAAATAAAAGTACAAGTTTAATGAGAGTTAGGCTTTATTATTATTAACCATCCTTTAATCTCCATTTCTCTCTGCACTGTGCGCTTGGATTAAGCTTGCCTGGTAGTGAAAGGCCAAGCCGGTTTTAAAGATGCAATCAGATGTTTTGCTCAGAACATTAGATGCAAGCTAAACATTGAAAAGAATACACCTCTGAGAATTACAAATACCACTGACCCTGGAACCAAATATAAAATTATTTTTCAGGAAGAAAGTTTTGCAGAAATACTGCAATAACAGACCAAGTTATATAAGAAAAAAAAGTTAGAACCATCTTGGCATTTCCTGGTGACATTAAGCCAACGAGGAATTATGCATTGAGGGCCCCCAAAACAACGTTCAGCAGGAACTGAGTCCCATCGTCCCATCACTTCCATCCCAGCTTATCATCATGGTGGCACCATGCCCTCCATCTCATGAGGCCTGCCAGGGCAGGTTGCCAGGCAGTGTGCCAGGCGAGACTATACACGGTCACGGCCTAAGTCAAGCTTCCCTCATCATCCACCTGCATCACTGAAGTTGATTTCAGACTGGACTCCAAACTCCAGTTAACTCTGCGCTCCTCCCAGGCAGAGACTATTGATCTTTTACTCATTTTAAGGCTCCACACAGTGCTGGCAATTTGCCCATTGATCTAGGCAGCAATTATAGGATATAATTGTGAGTGAAAGCCTCCCTGACCCTACTTCCTCATATGTTCTATGAGGTACACAGCCCAGAAAGGGACATCCAGAGGCCAAATAATGAGAACCAAGTACATACAAACTGATAGGTGTGCTGTGATTAGGACAGGAGCTCAGGACATTGAGACTCTGCTCTATTCTGGGGCTCAGGGAAAGTTCCAGCAGGAAAATGACATTTGAGTTTAGATCTGAAGGGTATAGTTTAATCAGGTAAAGAGGGGAAAAAAAAACACCCAGGCAAAGGAAACTATTATTGCAAAGCCAAAGGACGTGTAGCACAGGCTAGTCAGTCAATAAAAATTGAATTTGTGAATGAATGAGTGAGTGACTCAGAAAAACAATTACCATCTCCACAGCACTCGGAGACTCCTGGTGCTACATCAGGAATCAGTCTAAGTGCTCGTTTTTTTTTTAACTCATTTAACCTCCACAACAACCCTGTGTGATGGATAATTGTCGTTATCTCCATTTTACAAATGAGGAGATTGAATTACAGACTGTTATGGTTAGGTAGAGAATGCTGCCTGAAGAGCTCACATAGTAATGTTTAGAGTTGATGTAAATCAGCCATGAGCTTTGTAATCTGTCCCTGGATGAATCCACTGTAATGGATTTACTGGTGGTAACCTCAGCAGGTAGAGGTGTGGCTGGAGAAGGTGAGTCCCTGGCGTGTGTCCTGAGGGACTGCTCTGTCTTTGAATCCCCTTGCTTGCTGGTTCTCCTTTGCTTCCAGCCTCCATGATATCAGAGCAGAGCCCTTTTTCCCTCTCTCTGCTTTCCACCATCATACCCCGAGCTCCGCAAATCCCAGACTGGCGTAGACTGAACCCTGAAATCTCCGAAAAGTGTGAGCAAAGAAATCCTCCTCTAAGCTCTACAGTCAGTTGTTTTGTATTGTGGCAGAGAAAATGTTGACTGAGACACATAAAAAATGACGTAACTTGCCCAAAGTTGAACAATTAACAAACTGAAACCGGGTTTTAAATCCAAGAAGCTGGGCTGAATCAGAAAACCTGGAGTTTCTTGGTGATCTATGAGATCTCTGGAATAATATACATCATTAAACAGGGCAAATATGATAGACTGAAATATTAAAACATCAGTCCTTAACTTGAATCTGTGAGATCCAGTAGCAAAGTCTTTTAAAAGAGATCAGCTACTAGCCAGGCATGGTGATGCATGCCAGTAACCCAAGTATTTGAGAGGCTGAAACAAGAGGATCACAGGTTCAAGGCCAGTCTCAGCAACTTAGTGAGACCTTTAAAAAAAAAAAAATGAGGCTGAGGGTGGGTGAAACTTAGAAGTAGAATTCCCTTGGGTTTAACCAAGAAATAAAAAATAATTAAAAAAAAAGATACCAACTACACAGAGAAATAGAGAATATAAGGAAGAATGCAATAAAATCAAATAACTATTTGCATTTTCAGAACTCAATAAAAAAAATCACTGTTAGAGTCTATAAATATCAATCAAAGGCAGTAGAGAACAATAAGACAAAAATACTAATAAACTAAATCAAAGAAAAGCTTTAAAATTAAAATGTTGGCATAATCAGCCTCGTTTCTTTGGGCTATCTTTTTCTCTTAGATTCATGGAGTCTAGCCACCCCAGACATCATTTCCTATTGTTTTTTTTTTCCTTACTCCCTCCCTCTGCCTTTATCTCCAAGTGCAAAACACACTGAGAATCCGGAAAACCCTGGGAAACCCCTCATTTCTTTGCCACAGGACAGCCTTGCTGGGAAATTCATTCCGGTTATTAGCTAAAGCACTATTTCTTGTCTGATGCCCAAATTTCAGGAACTCCAAATTGAAGCAAAGTTCTGGGGTTGCAAGACTAGGCAGGTGGGCAGCCGGCAGTTCTGCTCAAGTTAGTTGTGTTTGTACCAAGGTTCTTCCGAGTCCACTTTGCCCTTGAACCTTCCTGGGCACTGAAGGCTGCCTTTCACTGTAAACCTCCTCTCCCTCTTTCCCCAGTCGGCCCCCTCCCCTTCCTCTCCTGTGTCTTTTTCTGAGTTTCCCCTTCTCTGAGCCTTTGCTCCTCTTGGCCACCCTTAAGAGCAAACACTGGCAGGCAATGAATCAAAGGAGGCTATTTTTGCTCTCGCTGTGAGAATGTTTACGGCATACTGCAAACTGGGCCTCTGGCTTAACATTGTATACATTTTCAGAAAAAGTGACTAGTTCCAAAATCCAGCGGATGGCTGTGAAGCCAACCAGGGTCTGCGTGTCTATGACCCATACTTTAGGGGTCTGTCCCCATAAGCTGGCATGGTCCCCTGGCATCGACCTGGCCCCACGATGTGGAACTGACTAGAATGACAGGACTGCTGACCAGGTCTCCTTCTGGCCAGTGCTGCTTTTATGACTCTGGCACAAAGTTGTGAAAGAAGAAACTCAAAACTAAGCTATGCAGGACAAGGTATTCTGTGAACACTATCTCTGTCTTGATTAAATTATTCTTCCTCTCCACCCACCCCACCCACCCCCCAAACTGTTTTGGATACATGTAGCATTCTATTAGAATGCAGTTAATCTTGAATATATTTTAACATGAAATATGAACATAGTAATTACAGAATTTTCCACTCAACCACCCCTATCATATTCCTAGTATACTGGATTCTCTGTGAATAGCATTTAACTATTTTCATATGGGCTTGAGTTGACATCCTACAGATTAGTAACAGCTAATAATTTCTCTGCATTGAGACTGATCAAGCCCGTCCTTCCTTCCTTCCTTCATTTCTTCCTCTCCTTTTTCCTCTCCTTTCTTCCTTTTTTTTTCTTTCCCCCCTGCCTTCATTTTTTTCTCTCTGACTCCAAGTTTGAAAATAAGATCAAGGTCAACCTAATTTTCTAAGAGCTTCCTGCTGATGTATCAGCTGATAGTGAGTCTGAGGTATTCAAGCCAATTAAACAGGTTCCCAAAGTCTTGTTCATCAGACAAATATGAATTGAAACATCCAGGAGGTCTTCTGTTATCTGTAGCTGAAATCAGAGGGTGCTGGACAGGCTGACTGACCTCTGATTAGCAGAGTGCTGAGGGGTTGTTAGCAGCCAGAAACCTCAAGCAGAGCCATTTACATGTGGCCCTGCAGGGTGGCCACACCTGCCTTGCCTCTGTTTGGAGGCTGACTTTCCATCACTCCGCTGGTGTGAGTGGCTTCTATTGTGCAAGTGTTCTGCTCTCCACTGGGCAACACTGGACCTGTTGTTCCCTCTGTCTTGAGCTCCTATAACTCCAGCAGCAAAGAGCGTGGGCCAGCCCTGAAAGTCGCAGCCTTGTTCGACTGGATCTGGGAAACTGGTTAAACCAGGGTGCAGATTCCTTGCTCTCGGGCCTGCTGTTTTTGCATTGTTTTTGTTTTTGTTTGTCTTTCCCTTCTTTTCAGAGTAGAGCCTCACTTCCTTTAGAACAGTGAAAACTATCAGAAAAATGACAAAGGGCACTTATTAGTACTGGCATAGTGGTCTTATCTTGAAGTAAAGATTTCTTCATAATTTCGAGTGCTTGCTAGTAGCACTGGCCTGAACTGGGCTTTAATTGCTTGTTTGAGGTATGTCTGCCCCACTAGATCTGCTAACTCTCCCACATATCAGAACTGCCAGGAGGGCTTATTAAAACCTGGGCTAGCCAGGCATGGTGGCACACACCTACGATCCCAATACTTAAGAGGCTGAGACAGGAGAAGCACAGGTTCAAGGCCAGCCTCAGCAGCTTAGCAAGAAGCTAAGGGTGGGACCTGAGAATTTGACTTCGAAATAAGTCCTCAGGTTAAGCTGATGCTACCAGCCCAGGGGGACATGTCAACATGAGTGGCCAAGACTTAGCACTCCCGAGGGCAAGGACAGACAGATCCACTGGCCCCAGGTCCTTAGCATCTTGCCCCGGGTTTGCTACACGTCTGCAGCCCAGTGCATGATTAGCTGCAGCTACTCATTCAATGAGAATTTGCTCAGTGATCTATAGTGTGCTAGAAACTGTCCCAGACTCTACCAGACATTTCCAGACTTTTTGCCTTACCACCCCTTTTTCAGGAAAGAAAAGAAAAAATGACTCAACTCCCATTTCCAGGTGCTTCCACTGCCCCCTTATTTTTATTCGACCATTGCCCCAGTGTGCTCCTCACGGTGGCATCATCGACCTTGGGGGCCATGCCAGACACTTCCCAAGGAGAAGCTCCCTGTGCTCAGAGTGCTCTTTCTAATGGGGCAGCCAGGTCAGAAACAGACAAACACACGTGCTGAGTGATCCGGTTTGCAATAAGAAAACAGTGATGGGGAAGCAAAGGGGATCTAAGAGCCAGGTGTTGCCAGAAGGAAATTCACAGCAGGATAAGACAAGAAAGAACTGTTGTCACAAACCAGAGAAGACTAGGAGATGAGACTACTAGATGCACTTTGGGACCCTATAACCTAAAAAGAGACATTGATAGGAAAACTAAAATTTGAATAAGGCCTGCAGTTTTATTAATGCTGTCTTTCTAATATTGCCCTCTTAGCTCTGATGGCTTTGATGACGATGTTAGATGTTAATAGTAAGGAAAACTGAATAGATATTTGCGTGCCCACTATGTGTGCTCGGTGTAGCAAATGTACAGTAACCAATACCTTTGGAAAGCATCAATTCTAGTATAATTCTGTACACTGTCACTCAGACTCTCACAAAACATGTTGAAACAGCAAGATTTGAATTTTCTTCTGGGAAGAAACTGAGAAACACCTAGATGAGGTGGCTAAATAGTCCATCTTCTTAACTCAGTGCTAGGAATGTGGGTGAGATGACAGTGGCTTGTGCGTTGTGATCCAGGCTCTGAACATTTGATCCACACTTCAGTCTTGTGGGTGTGACTGGTTTTGTTCTGGGGCTTGAGGAAATCCTCCTATTGTTCCCATGAGGCGTAAAGCCCGTGAATGCTTAGCCTTGCTATACTGCCCGTTTCCCATCATGAACTTTATGAGTAATATACTTTCTTTAAAAACCATGTTCACAAATCACAAGTTTAATTTTATCACTAAGGAAGAGCTGGCATACAAAGAGATAAAAAAAATACATGCTCTTCTTTTTATACTGGGCAACTCACAAACGCTTAGTATATAGGGAAAAATTTATACCTGGTTTAATTAGAACCAATATAACTTCTCATCCTAAGACAACAAAACACAGCTTTCAGGAAAACATCATGCACATTGCAGGACCTCCATAAACATTAAGCTAAACATTGAGAAATGGTTTATCACTTTATCATTTCTCAAAAACTTTTAACTGCTGCCCCACTGTGGCTTTTTTATTTTCATTACTGGGGACTGAACCTAAGAGCATAGTACCTTTGAGCTACACCCTTAGTTCTATCTTTTTATTTCTTATTTTGAAACAAGGCCACACTAAGCTGCTGAGGGACTTGTTAACTTTCTGGGGCTGGCCTCAAGCCTGCAATCCTCCTGCCTCAGTCTCCTAAGTACTGGGATGACAGGCATGTGTCACTAAGCCCAGCCCATTGTGGCATTAAAGCGTATGATGAAGAGCAGAGGAGTTCATTTTAGCAGTTCAGGATGGTGGCCTGCAGGAATTCTACTTTCCTAGGAGTAGTTAGACACTCCAAGAGATTACTGAGAAAAGACATCTTGTCTCCCGAGGACAAGTCAATAGCTTTGGGAAATGTGGGCCTACTCACTCACCATGTAATTTCCATCAAGTTACTTAACATCTCTGAGTTATCAGTTTCCTTGTGCATAACACCAGAATGACTGACCATTTCTTAGTTTAAAAGCTTGCCTTGACTCTTTAACAAAGTGATTGACAGTGCACTGCAAACACAGTAAACACTAGGAAAATGATAATTAAATGTTCACGTAGCTGTCCCATGTGGAATAAGCCAGCTCTGCTTTCCATTTTTGAAGACTGCACTCTGAGAAATACTAAAGAGTCTCAGGTTACTCTCTAGCTAAAATGAAAACACTGATACTTCATACCTGGCACCTTTACAAATACCAAATGTGTCTCTTACTGGAGTTCAAATGTTCCAGGTTAATTCAATAGTCAATTATATGGCCAAGTTCCGAGTGGAAACCAATTTTAGTCTTGTTAGGAAGCAATTGTTATGACCTGTTGGAGTGTGTGCAAGGTCAGGGAACTTACTTTTCCCTATAGGATCAGCTTACAGATTGTTAGTCAACTTTTTGTCACTGTGACAAAATATCAGAGGTAATCGGCTTATAAGAAGGAAAGGTTGATTTGGAGTCGTGGATGCAGAAGTCTCAGCCCAGAGTCACTGGCCCCATTAAGTCTGTGGCAAGGTGGAACATCATGGCAGAGAGTGGGTAACGTTAAAAGCTGCTCATCTCACAGTGACTAGGAAGCACAGAGAGAGAAAAGGAGGCTGGAGTATCCATTTCCCGGCCACGCCCTCAATAACCTAACTTCCTCCCACCAGCTGGCGCCTGCCCAAGATTCCACCCCCTGTTGGTAGTGTCAGAGTCTGGGACCCAAGCCTTCAATACAACTTGAACGGTATAATTGAGGATTTATTATTATTATTTATTTTTAATAATAAAACCTTAATGAAACACTTTTGTACATCTTTTCCCTTGATTTGGATGCTATAGGGTTGGTCATGAAGGTAGGAGTTGAAAGTCATTAATATCCATTTCTCCCAGACATTTAAAAACCAGCATTATAAAGAAGCTGGCAGATGAGGTTAAGCCGAATGCTCATCTTCTGTTTAGCTTTTGGCTGATGATTATCCTCGTCACGAGGAGACAGGAAGTGAATATGAATTTGCACAGCATTGCCCAGAACTAATCACAAGTAAAGATGTTAATAAGTGCGACAATGGTTTTCATCATCATCACTGTTACCATCATAGCCACCCTATACTGAGTGCCAAGCAGCACTCTTTTATTACTGTAGCAAAATAAAAGCAACATGAGATTCACCATCATAACCATTTTTAAGTGCACACTTCCAGGGCATCAAACGCGTATATATATTATGCAACTGTCACTACCATCCAGTGACCACCATTCATCTGAAGAAGTATTTCATCTCGAAAACCTGAAGCTATGAACACACTGCAACAGCACCTTCCCGTCCTTGGCAACCACCATGCTCCTTCTGTGTCTATAAATATGGCTACTCTAGGTACCTCATATAAAGTGAAAATGTAATTTTTGTCTTCCGTGTCTGGCTTACTCCAGACTCACCTCTGTCTGATGTGTGTCAAGAGTTCCTTTAAGGCCGAATGATATTTTTGTGTGTGTTTACACAACACGCGTTGCTCCTTTGCTCGTCCGTCAGTGGACATTCGAGTTGCTCTCGTGAACTGGTTGTTTTGAACAATGCTGCGGTTAACGTTGATGTAAAAATTTCTCAGGTGAGCATGGTGGTGCAGACCTAGAATCTCAGTACCTGGGAGCCTGAGACAGGAGCATTGCAGCTTTAAGGTCAGCCTCAGCAACTTAGTGAGACCCTGTTTCAAAATAAAAATAAAATAAGGCTATGGGCATAGCTCAGTAAAGCACCGTTGGGTTCAATCCTCAATACCAAAAAACAATTTTTCTTCAAGTTCTTAATTTTAATTTTATTAAGTATATAGATAGCAGTAAAGTTTCTGGGTTAGATGTATGATTACCATGAATAATTCTCCGTGCAATTCTATGTGTAATTTTTTGAGGCACCACCATGCTGTTTTCCATGGAGGCCAAAACATTTTATACACTCACCAACGGTGCATATATCCTTTCCAACACTTTTCCTTTCTGTGTGTATTGGTGGTGGCCAACCTAATAGATATGGGGTATGAGAGATGATTTTTAACCCTGTTTTGTAAAGGAAAAAAACAGAAGCAGAGAAAGCTAATGTAACCTCTCCAAGATCACATTGCTATTTAGCTAGCAGTAGGACTGAAATTCAGACCCAAGTGTTGAGTTCCGGGGCCCATGCCATTCTCTGTTGCCTTTTGACAATAGGCACAGCTAGCCAGGCACGGTGGCGCGCATCTGCAATCCCAGTGCTTGGAAGGCCGAGACAGGTGGGACTGCAGCTTCAAAGCTATCTTCAGCAAGTTAGCAAGGCTTTCAGCAACTTAGGGAGACTCTTTTTCCAAGTAAAAAATAGGGCTGGAGTTGTAACACAGAGGCAGAATGTCCCTGGGTTCAATCCCCAGCACCACAAAATAAAATAATTTTTAAAATAAACAAGCCTCTGCCATTTACTGTACACCTACAATGTCCCAGGCATTGCACTAAGCATTTTACATGAATTACTTGATCCTCACAGCTAACCTGCAAGACATTTCCTCCTATTGTCTCTATTTTTCTAGCCAAGAAAACAGAAAGAAATTGAGAATGGCACCAAGGATTAATTAGTTCATAAGTAACAGAGTTGAGATTTAAATCCAGGTTTTAGAATCCAGAGCGTTCTCAGTAGAGACGTCACCCCCTCCCTGTAGCTAATGGAAGTCCCTCCGTTGGACTTCCGGGGACCTGGATTTGCTCACTGTCTTGGAGGCCGGTGTTGGCTTTTAAATCCAATTCCTCAAGGCTTTCCGATGAGCTCAGTCGGTTGAAACTTGTACAGCTCACATTACATTCCTTCCCAGGTAGAGTAAGTTGGCAGGACCCAGCCTTTCCCAGAAGAGCTGGGCCTCTCTCAAGAACCTCTCCTTTACTACTTCTCCCTCCCGAGTCATCTTAGAACTAACAAATCCTTATTGTTCTTAGGCGATTTCCCCCAACAGGGAAGGCTAAAAGCAGATTTTTTTTCATAGCTTCTTTTGATAACTCTTTCTCTTATGATAACTTACGCTCATGTCTCTGGAGCAGACAAGCCAGTTTTTACCACCTTTATGCCAATGCACCCCAAAGACCAATCTTTCATGGCTATGATGCCACGTGTTTCTAATCCCAGTACTTGGGAGGCTGAGACAGGAGGATCATAGCTAAGAGGCCAGCCTCAGAAACTTAGTGAGACTTTCAGCAACTTAGCGAGACCCTGATTCAAATTTTTAAAAAATAGGGCTGGGGGTGTGGTTTAGAGGTAAAATGTTCCTAGGTTCAGGCCTTGATACAGTAATACTACTAATAATAATACTAATACTACTACTACTAATTTTTCAGTGCTCTTCAGAAATTCTGCTAAGTCTTCCCAACTGTGTATAAGTTGGCTTATACACAGTCCTCCCAAAAGAATAGTATGTCATTTAGCCTAATGAGACAAGCATGGGTGGACAGTTAACTTTACATTTTGTGTTTCCCAGCCTTGCTCCAGGTCCTCCTCTGGACCACTTCATACATGTTTTACTTGGAGTGAGCCATTGTACCTCACAGAGTTTCCTTTCCTACTAAATGGAGATTAAAAAATAATAAGGCATGCATTGAGAAGTGTCTTAATCCTAAGGTTGTAAAAAGGTCAAACGAGATCATAGGCATCAAACTCCTGCGTGATATTTGGCACCCAGCACAGTCTACATACATGTGAGCTGTTTGGCACCCGGCACAGTCTACATACATGTGAGCTGTTTGGCACCCGGCACAGTCTACATACATGTGAGCTGTTTGGCACCCAGCATAGTCTACATACATGTGAGCTGTTTGGCACCCAGCGCAGTCTACATGCATGTGCGCTCTTGTATGAAATCTGGCCCACTGGATGGCCATAGCATCCTAAGGGTAGAGGTTAACTCTTGTCGTCCTGTCCAGCATAGAGCCTTATAGGTAGCAGGGTCAAGATCAAGGAATTTTTCAGATGACGACTGCTCATTATCCTGGTGGGGTAGCCAATGTATTCTCAACATCATGACTGCAAGGCTCCAAAATACAAGATGCGAGCTGAGGAGCAGGAAGGAAGAGGGGAAGGAGGGTATGGAGGCTTGGGGAAGCAGGCGTGGGAAATGCCGTCATCCCCCAAGGCCCAGCCTCCAAGATTCCTCAACCTCAAGGCCAAAGGCAGTTGGCTGGCACCTCTGGTGAAGAGGTTGCACGTTGAGCAAGAGTCTGCGTGTCTAAACGAAGCCAAGTATCTTGCCCACCCGAGGAGTTGTCCCGACACTTCTCACCAGTGATTACTCTGCTTTTCCACACCCACACATTAGAAAATTTCTCCTCTCTGAGACATCCCAGGCCAAACCGTCTCCATCTGTACCTTTACATGCAGCCAGGCTTGGTAATTGGAATGCCACAGCATTGTACTAGAAAGCCAGCTCAGTGCTGACATCACTGCTGGAATTTGAACTCTGTTCATGCCCTGAGCTGCCTGGTAGAGGATCCGCCATGAACGTGTGCCTATTTAAATTTAGATTAGTTAAAATTAAATGTAATTCATATTCATGCATTTTCATGAGCCCTATTTTATGTGCTCAGTATCCACCTGAATATGGAGTAGAGCAAAGAGAGAACATGTCCTCCATCACAGAAAGTTCTGAGTAGCATCTAAAAAATGAGTTGGAACATTGTGGGTCAATTAATTCACATGTCAACTAGTGTCATAGCTAGGTGTGGAGTTACTCCCTCAACCAGATAATAAAAGAACATTGACAAAAAGCAAACAAAACACTCCAGGATAACTGGCATCACCCTTAATGGAGAGAAGTGGACAATGTAGGCTGAGTGGAAACTCAAGACCTACTCTGTTTTGAGCTCTTTTACTAATTGGCTGCATGACTCAACTTCTTGGAATCACAGTTGTGTGTGTGTGTGTGTGTGTGTGTGTGTGTGTGTGTGTGTGTGCGCGCGCGCGCGCGTGCATGTGTGTGTTGCTAGGAATTGAACCCAGGGGCATTTTACCTCCAAGCTGCACCCACAATGCTATTTTATGTTTTATTTGGAAACAGGGTCTCAATAAATTGCAGAGGGCCTCACTAAATTGCTGAGGCTGGCTTTGAACCTGCAGCCCTCCTCTCTCAGCCTCCCAAGCACTGGGATTAAAGTGTGCGCCACCCCATGCTCTCCTTATTTATTCTAATAATGGTAGCTCATGTTTTAGTAAAATGTATGAGTCAGGAACCTGAACTGTCTTATCACTGCAACTTCAGTGCCTGGAACCATAAAGGCCCAACATCAGTACTTGGTAGCTGTTGAGTGAATTAATGAATGAGTGAATCAATGAGTGATGTAAGATAGGCAGGACGCGCCCTCAGTCTGTTGGGCATTTCCCTGTGCTTCTCTATCACTGCTCTAGATAATATTCTCAGCTCTGTACGATGTACAAACTGCTCTTCTTTCCATAGTACAGCTGGGGCACCATGGCTGGGGTTGCCTATATGCAACCAAGAAGCAACACAAGCCAGATTCAAACTATCTGACTTGTGCCTATGACAGGCCCTGAAATTGCTCATGTAGCAACAACTTGGGAGAAACTTGCACTCTCTCAACTATCCCACACTGCAGTGCATCTAGACCCAGGTGGAGTCACTTTAAATACTCTCCAGCATCCCTTCTGTGGTGCTGGTGGCAGGGCAGCACACAACAGTGTCTTCTCCCCCATGACTTTCCCTAGCGCAGCTCTATTTCCAGTTGCCCCTTGCCCCAAACTGTTTATCTCCATCCCAACTTTGCTTGGATAAAAGCACCTAATTTATAATCTATCTTTCTCTGGACCCTGAAGGAGAGACCAAGATAAATACATGACCTCCACCTTCATTTTTATGATAACAGTATCTCGTCCTGACACACACAGGCCTGGGAATACTCATCAGGTTGTGTTGTGTTGGGGAGAGTAATAAGGTAAGGGGGTCAGGAGGCGGGGAATTAGCAGTGGCAGAACAGAGACCTCGCCCTTTAAACCCCAGGACTGCACAAAGCGGCCCAGCTCGGATAACGTCTGGAAAGTTTTGCCCAAGTGAAAGCCCTAGGTTGAATGTCTGGGCTTTGTTGTTGTTGATTTATCCCTAAGTTCAGACCTAATTGTAAGATAATGACTTTGTAGTAAGATAAAACTCGGGGAGAATGTCAGATGCGGAGGAGAAAGCTTTTATTCAAATTACACATCTTTGATGCTAAAGGGGGGAAAAAACATATAGGGCAGATGTCAATTGCTATTTTATGGCAATCATCTAATTGCCAAATTCTTTCTTAAGCATGGAGCAATTTTTAAGAGAAGAGAGCAAAGGAGATTTCTTTTCAGCAAGGATTCTGAGCCATTCATTCCTCATGTTTTGAGATGAGCCAACATTTTAGTAGAAAATTGAGCTTTCAATATGGTACTCTAGATAAAAGCTTGCATTCTGCGCTGTACACTCTGTGAATGCCATATGAATTTTTTCTAATACTTTTACAGTTTTTAATGCCATTGGGAGTACCACATATTTTTTCCCCTGAGTAATAAAACTGGGAGGGGGGATGTTTGCAAGTCATAATGTTCTATAAATGGTTCCAAATTTATGCACTCCAAAAGCTAGTTTGTTTCTTTCTCCAGTGCTTTCAAAATCTATAAATTAGGTAGTTAAGCCATGTAAACAGCTAACGAATAGTCACAGGACCAGTCTGGGACAAGATGCACACGAGGATCTTTCGGAACATGTTCTGTCTCTGCACCTTCAGGCATTTTTAAACAAATCATCGGTGGAATAAAGTCAAGGGTCTTTTCCCAAAAGGCACTCAGCAGTCAAATGGATGCTAGTGTCCCCTTTCACCTAATTCACAAGGATGATAAAGGACACACATGTGATGGTGACGGTTCGTCCTGCGACAGCTGCATTGTCCTCCAGGGACCACTCTGCCTTCCCACGAGAAGCCTTCTCACTCACAAGTGTTATTCCTACTCTGATTGGCTTTTGTTGACATCTCACGCTAAACACCACAGATGAGTTGCTTGTGCTTCTCACACAACCCCAGGAGAAAGATGAGATGGGGGAATGAGGATCAGAGAAGTCAAGTCCTAGAATTACCAGCCAGAGTAACACTGCGTAAGTTTGTCTGCATCCCAAACCCAGGCCATTACCCACTCTATAAAGTTTTATTCCTAGACAAAACATAATCCCTTTAAGCCTAAACAGACAATAAAGTGCCCTGAGTCAGCCTTGTATGCATTTTCACCACTCACTATGAACTTGGTTCAGACAAAATAAGAACAATAAGAAGAGCAGGGGGTGGAGCGTGACTTGATGACTGCTGTATGCCAGGCACCGTGCTGGGCAGCATGGCTCCTTGTCACAACCCCAGAAGGAGACTTCATGCGCCCTTCGCTTTACAGATAAGAAGTCCGATGCTAAGAATGGAGTTAGAGTCCCTGAATTACCTGACTAATAAATGGCAGAATTGTGACTTGACCCTACATTGGGCTAATTGTAAGACCCACTCCCCTCTGCCATACCATCTTTGCAAACATGGCAGGGTCCAAGCTTAAACAGTCTGTCTTATTCAGTCTATCCTAAAGCTTACATTCTTCTTTAACCCTTGCATATGCTCTGTGTTATCCCAGGACTAGGGAGCCCTGCTGGGGGTGGGGGGCAGATCTTCATCAAGCTGATCAGCCATTCCAACTCCTCTCCAAACCATGATCAGAACCTTCCAAGTCCAAGTTTTGGCCAAGTTCACCCTTTTTCCTTTTCCTTAGAGTCCATTTTCCTGAACACTTGTTTTAAACGCCGATTAAAAACACAAATTTCCTATTCCAAATAACTTGTCCCTTTTCCTTTCTCTCTTGTCCTTCTCTGTTGCATATTTGTTGTTTCTGTCTCTCTTCCTTTCCCTTTCCCCCTATTTCTGGCCCATGTCTCAATCTGTGTTGAAAAAAAAAAGAATAAAGAGAAATGTTTTTGACAAATTCATTTTAGAACTTGGATCCATCCTTGTTTAAAACTCATTGCTTAACTTTTGTGATAAGTGAGCCAGTAAACTTATTTCGGTTCTGCCATTTGGTTTGGGTTGCTTGCAAGAGGCTTAGTTCTGAGCCCTCTTGGGTCACAATCTGAAGCCAAAGTCACAGTTTTGACTGCAATGTTAAAATTGCCCTCCATTTCTACCCAGGCTGTATCCTCCAGTGTCCTCTTTAGCATTTCCGAGCAGTAAGCACAAGAGTGCATTTTTTGTTTGTTTGTTTGTTTGTTTGTTTGTTTGTTTTCTAAACCAGGGGATCCCATTTTTTGGATTTGGCCAACTTTGTAAAATACCACAAATACAGACAGCCCACTTCCCAGTGAACCGTATCAAGACCACACTACCACCATTGCTTTTTTCTTCCTGGCGTTGGTAACCAGATCCCTCACATCTCTTTGCACCCTTGATCCCGCCTATTGTTCTGAGGATCAAGGGTTGACGTGTGGAGTGTGGCCAACATTCATAGCCATGATTATTATGGGCACTGTGCTCAAATGTTGTAAAGCGTTGGCCAAAAAAGGAATGGGATAGTAAGTAGGCCTATGTGAACATTTACTATGCAAAGCAGAGATGCATGGAAAAAAGCACAAATATCAAGTAGAATTATCTAATAAATACAGCAATCATATTTATTAAACTCCTCTGGGTTATTTTGAAATATTAAAAAAAACACATAGCAGCGTTCAAGATCCAAAGATTGTATGCAGGAGGAAAAGGATGCGTGATGGAACTTCATGCCCCAGTTAATCAATGTTAAAGTATATTATAGCTGAGTGTAGCGGTACATGCTTTTAATCCCAGAACTTGGGAGGCTGAGACAGGAGGATTACAAGTTCAAGACCAGCCTCAGGAATAGAGTGAGACTGTCAGCAATCTAATAAGACCCTATTTCAAAATTTAAAAAGGACTGGGGTGTAGCTCAGAGGTAGAACGCCTCTGAGCTCAGTCCTCACACACACACACACACACACACACACACACACACACACACACACAGTTGTATGTTATAGAATCTGGAATGCTAATGCCTCCCCAGTTATGATCACTGGACCAAACTTCTGCACAGTTCAGCTCCATATACGCAATGGCCTAGTGGACATGGTTGAAACACACATCCTTAACAGAATCTTGCTGGCGTCACCCACACCCCTCTGTCTCCCAGTCTTCTCAACCTTAGTGAAGAATGCCTATTTGTTGAGGCCAGAATCTTAAAGCCAAGATGTTTAGCTTTTCCATTTCCCTCATTCCCACATTCAAGCCAACAGCAAGTCCTTTCAAGGTGCCTTCAAAGTTTCTGCCTCACCAAACCACTCCTCACACTCTCCTTCTAGCTACTTTAATGCAACCACCTCCCAACTGTTCTCCCTGCATCTTCTCTTGGCCCTTGGAAGCAATCCTCTACCCAGAAAGCAAAATTACGTATGCACAACGCCAACCAGATTATTCCTCTCTGGCTTAATGTGATCTCTACCACACACCCAAGAATGAAATCCAATGTCTTCAATTTGGTGCCTACAGACAGATGGGACCCGCCTGCTTCTCTCTGACCCCGTCTTCTCCTCTTTCCTACACCAGCGCACATCCTCCACCGCAGATCTGCTCCAGGACTTCCTGCCTCAGAGGGTCATTCCTGCTCCAGGACTTTTGCAAGCCCTCTTTGCTTTTCCTGGGAATTGACTCCCCACTTCTTCACATAGTGGACCATCTCTCTTTCTTTGTTGACATGCCATACCCCCAGATAAGAAGGAGTTCTCTGTCCACACTATTAGAACAGCGCCCACACCCTCTCCCTGCTACACATAAATCTACGCATTCTCTTTCCCCACTCTTACCCTGACTTACCACCACTCTTCATGGCACACCTTAACTTCTGCATTTGTCTCTAAGATCCCTTATCTGTTCCCCTCACCAGAGTACAAGCTCCCTGAGAGCAGGACAGTTTCTTTCATCACTGCAGTATCTCCTGTGCCTTGTATGGATCTCCTCATAGCAGGACTCAATGAATATCTGTTGAAATAATGAACAAGCAGGAGCAAGCTTCAGGTCCTGCAGCCTCAGGGCCACCACTTTTACCCTTCTCCCCACTCCCTGGGGAAACATGTCATTTACCTGACATCTCCTCTAGAATAGATTCATGCACATCAATTAGAGAGAGAAGAATCCAGAGCTCACCCTTACTGAGCATCAGGATGTGTCAACTATCTTGCCTTCATGCCCTTTACCTGCAAGACCGCATGAATTCTCAAGAGGCATGTTGTATTTGTCAGCATTCTCACGGCTATATTCTAAAAACTTGACATGCAAGTTAGAGGCAAGAAGATGTATTTGCTCAGTTTTCCTTGGAGAGACTGGGTTCCCATCATGTGAGGCTGTGTCTGGCTCTCTGGGTGTGGTAGCCAGAACTGGAGAGAGAGGACATGGGCTCCGTTCCTCCCGTCACTGAGGATGGAAGCAAGAGAAACTGTGACAAGAGGAGGGACCATTTATATAATTCCCAAGGCCGCAGCCCCAGAGTCCACCTTCTCTAACCATACTCTACCAGCCTAAGCCACAACCCAGAAAAATCCATTATAATGTACTTTTCCACTGCTGGAATGACAACTCATGACTCAACTATTATCGATCCTGAATATTAAGAAATGAGTTCTTTAGGGAATATTTTATATCTAACTATAACATTTCTACAAAGAACTTAAGGTTCATTCACATTGAACCTTTCTAGTGATAAGAAAACTAAGATTTTTAAAAAAAAGAAATCTTTCCAAAGCCTAAGATATGAGGAGTCAGAATTGAATCCAGTGTTGTGACCTCACAATTAGGCCACTCTAATACCGTCTCTCCTCTACCCCTAACATGACCAACAAGCTCCTCAGGGTAGAAAAACAGCCTGTTCCCATTCTTAAACACTTGATATGTTCTCTTTGCTTTTTAATAAAAATTCCAAAAGAAGAATGTGAAATTATAGAATAGTCGTCCTTAAATATTAACTTAGTTTCCCCTCTATGGAACTGACCATACAAGTTAGAGGAAGAAAGCCTTACTTGCTCCGTTTCCTTGGAAATTCTGGCTTCAGTTCATGTGAGGCCCGTGTTTGGATCTCAGGGAATGGGGGGCAGGAAGCAGAGAGAAGGAAAGCACACAGGCTCTGTTCCACACATCACAGAGGCCAGAAGAAAAAGAGAGAGAAAGAGAGAGAGAGAGAAAAAGGAGGAGGAGGAGGAGGAGGAGGAGGACGACGACGACGACGACGACGAGGACAAGGAGGAGGACGAGGAGGAGGACGAGGACGAGGAGGAGGACGAGGAGGAGGACGAGGAGGAGGACGAGGAGGAGGACCACCTTGTATCATCCCCAAGGCCCTCTCCTTAGCAATCAAGTTCTGCTTCCAACATTTCTACCTTGTTTCCATGAGGGCTAGGGAGACATTCTAAATCCAAACCATTATGCAGAGTAACCGCAATAAACTGTAACAGCCTTATTTACAAGGTGATAATAGGACTGTTAAAAAGAAAAGTGGTAATTTCAGTATAGCAGGAAGTCACAGCTATAAGACACAAGGAAAAAAAAATGTCGCCTTCCTTTAATTTCATCATTACACCTCTAGGATCATGTGGATGTTCTCATTTGGTGGTAATACTTTTGAGGGGACTGGAGATTGAACCCAAGGCATTCTACATCTGGGCTGTATACCCCTTTCCCTCTTATTGTGAAACAGGGTCTTGCTAAGTTGCTGAGGGCCTTGCTGAGTTACTAAGGCTCTCCTTGAACCTGTTTCCCTTTTTCTTTCAGCTTCCCAAGTGCTGAGATTACAGGTGTGTGCTACCGTACCTGACTAATAAATTGGTTCTTTAATCCATGTAATTTAGGCTCTGAGATTACCCTCTTTCTACTACATGGGAATGCTTATTCGGACTGTAAAAAAAAAAATCCTAAAACATGCTGGATAAAATAAAATAACATAGGTTGGTTTTCATAGTTGCTGTTTAGCCAGATGTCGAGCAGGCAAATGCTGAACTGCACTAAGGTGTCTTGGAACAGTCCATTTCCTCATATAAAGAGTCTCAATTTTTAATCAAGGAGCTGTCTCTTTCAATCAGATTTTTTTACAGTAGAATAAATGTTATTTTCAGAATGCATTTGATAGAACGCATATACTAATCAGGAGGAAAATGAAGTGGCCAAGCAAATCAGACATTCCATCTCAGCCCAGCAAGGCCTGCCCAGAAGCAATGATAAAATCCCGCCAGCAAACCTGATGTTATCACTAGGAGAATAAAAATGTCTTGAGCTATGTTTTGACTCTCCTTATAGAAGAAAGAGTAGTGTGTCTTACCCTAGACATGGTTCTAATGCAAAGCGTTGGCCATCTGCTTGAGTTTTGGAAATCAGACTGTTGTAAAATAACGAAGACAATCCCATTTTTTTATTGCTGTCCCTTAGTATTTTCAATTAGTAAAAGAGTAGACAATTTCAGCTGCTTTGAGTTCTCTGCTCCATAAAAGCAATTCAGAGTTACATTAGTTTTTTAATTGATCTTCATTCATTAGTGCCAAATGAGAGAAATAATTGGGCTCTAATTACTCTGGCATCTGAGTGCGTAGTAGTGTAATCTTCCATTTGGCTCCAAAGCATTCTCAATAATTAAGTCATGTCTCTCCTGCTATCTAATTTAAGAACCTGAAAAAAAAATGAAAGTAAAAAAAAAATATAAAAACTTAATCACAGTCCTTATTGATATGCAACTTCTTTCCTATCTGCAGTTGGGTTTTAATCAGGACTAAGGCATCATGCCAAGTTTCATAGCGATGGGAGCAAATAATCCCCTACATACACGAAGAAGGCTCCTCCATTGCTCCTTTGAGATGGAAATTCAAAGCCTGCGATTGTTTGACGTTGAGATGGACAGAAAAATAGATACCATCCCACGGCATGTCTGGGTGTTTTTGTTTTGATTAACATCAATTTGATTGCAATCCAATCCCTTCAGAAACCTGGATGGAGATGTAACAGGAATAATTATGATAGTTATTAACTTATATTTATATAACCCTTTATCTTTTTCAAAACACGTTAATGTACATTAGCTCATAGGAGCCAGAGAGGAAACATAACTTCATGTTGAAGGTGCCAGATGTGGGGTCCAGCGGCCTGGGTTCTAACCCAGACACTACCATTTTCTAGCTTAGTACCACCTGGAACAAAGGAGTCCTTCTCTCAGTGGCTCAGGCTCATCTACAAAATGGACGTGATACTCACTTCCCTCCTGGGGTGTCTGTGAAAAGTCGAAAAGTTGCAATACTTACTTTACATAACAATACTTAGAACGCTGGCATATAGTAAGCTCACCATAAATGGCAGGAAGTGGCTGAGACTTTCAGAAAATAATAAACCCTAAGTCAAATAATGGGGTACAGAGTAGGGCTTGGCAGACTGTGGTTCAGGGACCTCATTCGGCTTTTTGCCTATTTTTTAATGACTCACAAGCTAAGAATGGTGGTACATTTTTAATAGTTGGAAAAAACAACAACAAAAGAATAAGAGTAATTAGTGACATGTGAATATTATATAAAATTCAAATTCCAATGTACATAAATAAGATGGCGTTGGAACGTGGCTGTGCCCATCTCTGTGTATTGTTCATGACCACAGTCACGCTACAGTAGAGAAACCAAACGGCTGTGACAGAAACTGAAAAGCTGAGAATACTTACTGTCCAGCCCTTTCTGGGAAAAGCGTACTGAGTCCTGGCATAGGTGTTAAAGCAAGTTACAAGTGTAGAACTTCCAAAGTCAGACAAGTGAGAAAGAAAGGGACAGAAGTCAATTCCCAATTATTAAAAGAAAGAATTAAACTGTGGAGCCAAACAGACTTGATTGGAATTTGAGATCCAACCATATACTGACTAAATTTAGACAAGTTAATTAAATGCATTGGCATATAGCCTTCTCTTGTGAAAAATAATAATAACACATCACAAGATTACTGTAAGGATACTAGATAATGTATATTAAAACAGCAAATAGCCAATAACTCTTAAATACCTATCCATTGTACGTGGTCTCACCAGGCTATGGACAGTTATAATTTAAGTCAAGGATGACATAGAACCATAAAATAAAGATCGAGTTCAGGAACTCAGGTCTGGTCATGAGAGCCAACTCGGTGTGGAGGAGGGACAGAGGTTAGAGTTAGGAGAGATAGGAAAGGCCATAAGCTGAGCCAGATGAAGGACAGACAGAATTCACCTGGATGTTCTAACAGCGTGGCCTCCACCTAGTCCTGCAGCTCCCTCCCTGCTCAGGGGTGACGTACATGAATGGATCCAGCTGTTTTTATTATCCTTGTTTGTCTCCAAGGGTGTAGTCAGGAAGAGCAGCAGGTGTAGAGTGATGGGGAAGTTGGCATGTTCTGTCGGCTCACATTGCACCCAAGGTACCGAGGGGACATTCGCAATGACTCTGGCAGCAGGCCACTGGCAGTGAGGAACTGAGGGAGGGCTATAACTACAATCATTAGGGAAGTAGAGATGAAGTCCCAAAATGTGACATTAAAAAAGTAAAAAGAATAACACATAGGGAAGGAAACCAGAGAAACCAAGGACACGTAAACCAAGCCACGTAAATGCCACTCCAACATCTTTTCTTCCTTCTTCCTCCCATCCTACACTCTGGGAAGTCAAATGCTCACATACCTGACTTAGTCTCAGAACTCCAGGTTTGGGGAAGTTATGGGTAGCAGAAATCCACTCAAACGAATTTCCTTTTTAAAAGAGAAATATACTGTAAGGACACAAGACCATTTTAAGAAGGAGCCGGACCTTATATTATGGACTTTGCTGGGAAGTTGATGGGGCCCAAAAAATAGAACTCTTCTTCATTTTCAGGGCCCTGAACCAAATAAGAAATAAGGGCAGAGCACTGATAAATACAAGTCCAAATACCAACTTTTACTCATACTTGTATCCTCAGAGCCTAATATAGTGCCCAGCACATGGGTGAAATTCAGTCTATATTTGTTCAATTTGAATGGATGGAGTTTTTCATCGTAGGCAAGACGTATTATTAAACACAAATAATTGAGGTCCAAATGACTAAATTTTAAGAACCGGTGGCAAGTGATAGGCATAGTGATATCTGTTGCCCACTTCTCTATATTGCCTCCATAGGGTGGTTAATAGTTTTTAGTGATTATTTGTTTAATGTCTGTCTCCCAAGATTTGAATCTTCAGAAGGGGTAGGGCTGTGTCTGTTTAAATTGTTATCTAGCATAAGATCAACAAATGTTTTCCATGAAGGGCAAGATAGTAGAAGTTTTCAATTTTGCAGGGTAGATGAGAACTATCTCAGTCACTCACAGGACAAAAGCAGCCATAGATCACATATAGTGAATGAACATGGCCCTGTTCCAATAAAACTTTATTGACAGACACAGGAAGTAGGAACTAGTTGGTCCTTGGACCATAGTCTTCTCACCTCTGATTGATCATACACTTTTAAGTCCATAACTATTGAATGGATGAATATTCTGTACCAACTTAATATCAGCTCAGGAAGAGCTCCCAGTGCCCCAACAGACAGCAGGATGGGTGAGGTCTTCTCTTCCTTCTCCACTGAAAATCCTATCAGATAACCAGATCTGATTACTCTATCTGTGTGCAGTAAAAAGCCACCCAGAATAACTAGTTGTGGTGGTGCAAGCCGGTAATCCCAGTACTTAGAAGGCTGAGACAGGAGGATTGCAGGTTTAAGGCCATCCTCAGCAACTTAGTAAAACCCTCAGCAACCAAGCAAGACCCTATTTCCAAACAAAAATGCCTGAGAGTATAGCTCAGAGGTTCAACCCCCAGTTTTCCCACCAAATGTAGGTAAGGAGACTTTCATTGCAATATGGCTGTCAGGATTAGATAGCTTTCGCAGAGGCTTAACCTGTTCATGATAAACAAAACAAAACAAAATATGCCCAACAAATCTTATCTGTGTGAGTGATGGTATCATTGTGCTTTTATTCAGTTCTGAATCCCTTCTTAAAAAAAAATAGATTTGTTCTATTATAAAATGCCATTTGGTCCCAACCAACTTTCATGAAAAATTCAAGACCCTTCTCTATGTAGACATTTCCCGCACCACCGCCACACAATGCAGAACATGTGTGCTGTTACAAAGGAGCAAACAAAAGCTTTCAGCATAAATTATTGATATGTTTTGGAGCATATGCAAAATGAGACGTGGGGGAGTGGAATAAAGTGAATAAAGAGATGAATTTAAAAAAAAAAAACTAGATTTACAAGCACAATTAAATCCCTATGAAATGATCCTGGCCAAATAACAATAATTTAAACAGGCTGACTATAAATTAGGGGAAATTGGGTTCACTAAACTTGTTTATTGGCAGATGTGTGTGGGGATGATCGTTCTAGAGCCCTACACCTCATCTCCGCCTCTGCAAACAACAGGGCTGGACTTTGACATGAAAATGACGTCGATGTCATTCAGCATATCTTTTTGAAGATGAGAAAGAATACTGATTTTGTGGGTGTTTTGTAGGAACAAGCCTAACTGCAAATTGTAAGAAAATATACCCTCATTTGTGTATATTTCGGGTATATATTTTTTCTCCTGCAACACACACACACACACACACACACACACACACACACACACACACACACTTAATTGTTGTAATGAACATGTCATGTTATTTCCCAGGAGAATCTCCAGCTAGAGTTTCTCAGTTAACATTGGCTCCTGTGAAGTATGGGATATATAAACCTTCTAAGTGGCACGCTCTCCAGCTTACCTTCTAATTGTCCGTTTCATCTATCTTTGAAAACACATTTCAAACCAGAGCTGTAGAAATTGTTTCTCCCTAAGCAACATCTCTTCCAAGTTTATAACAGATGAATTATACCCAAACAAACGGATCTTCAAATAAAAATTGAATTATGATTCCTAAAGAATCTGGAATACTGTTCATCTTAGTTTTGTCTTTTTTTTTTTCCAGCTTTCTAGCATGTTTGGAATCTGAGTGACAGTGTAGTATAGTGAGATGCATCTGTAATTTTTTTTAACCTGAAATTTTGATAAATAAGTTTGCTTCCAAAGAGACAGGATATACAAGAAAATGGTAGAAAGGAACAAAACCAGATCTCTTTCTTTTTCCGGGCTCCACTCCCAGACCTATTTTTACATTTTTATTTGGAAACAGGGTCTCCTAAGCCAGCGCGCGCGGCTGGCTTCGAACCTGCGCCATCCTCCTGTCTCAGCCTCCCAAGCGCGGGGATGACAAGCGTGCCCACCACGCCCGGCTTCTTGGCTTCTTTTTTTGTAATTCTAACTTCTGAGAACTAATCTATAGGGAGACTATCTCTCTACTATTTTGATGTATATTTAGTTCCAAACTGACTTTTTTTTTTTTTTTTTTTTTTTGGTGGTGGTACTGGGGTTCCTGGAAACCCTTCTACCTCTGGGCTACACTCCCAGACCTATTTTTTTATATTTTCATTTTTATTTGGAGGGGAGGAGGAGGAGGACGACAACGACAACGACGACATAACAGTTCTGGGGAGTGGAAAGAAAGGTGTCCCCAAACATCACACTGAAGTAACAAACCATTGATTTTCAGTGTCCAGAGGAGACTGGTTCCAGACTCCTCAGCAGATACCAAATTCTATAGATACTCAAGTGTTTTATATAAAATGGCATAGTATGTCCATATAACCTGCATAGACATCCCCTAAACCATCTCTCCATTACTTATAATCCCAAGTGTAGTGTTAATGCTATGAATATAGTTGTATGGCATTCATTGGAAAATAGTGACCAAAAATATTATGTACATGTTCATGCACAGTATTTTCCACCCACTGTCGATTGACTCTACAGTAGACGTGGAGCACACAGATCCAAAGGGCCAACTGTATCACACTCTCCTCAGGCATGGACCACATCAGAGAGCAAGGCTGGCCCAAAGGGAGTCCAGCCAGAAACTTATCTCCAATGGAACACTGGCAGGAAGAGGCAGTGCAAAGTGTACACCCGGCAGTGTTTGTGGGTGGGAAACAACAGCTCTAGGTTGACCATAACTTTAGGATCACTAATGAGACTGAAATCCTGGTTTTCTTTATCTCCTATATTTAGACAGAGAATTCTCCTTCACAGGGTTTTGGGAGTAAAGCACAGGGGTAAAGGGACGACTCAGAATGCACATGGCTTTTGAGTTCAAACTCCAGAAAAGAGAGAGGAGAGGCAGAGGGAGAGGGAGGGGGAGGGAGGAAGGGGAGGAAAGAGGAAGGAAGGAAGGAGGGAATTTTTCTTCACAAATCTTTCTGCTTCCGCAAATGTTCTAAGCCTTTTAGATGATCGAGCAGATGCTAGGTGGAAACTGGAGCTGTGGTGGTTTTCTAAGGCAGTTCCTTGAATTCAGATATCAGAAAATACCTTCCTGCCTGCCCAAGCCTCTTTCTAAGGGGAACCATCCTACCTAGAACCACCGTTGCCACATGGCCAGGTTTCCATGTGACGCTGCCTCCATAGTGGTGGGTTCAGGGGTGAATAACTCACCCAGGAGGCTGGCCAGTGAGATGCTGTGAACGCACTGAGCTAGCCAGTGACAGTCATTGCGCTTGTGAATTATGCCTGGAAAACATGGACACTAGAGCCAGTTAAAATGGGTTAAAAAAAAAAAAAGCCAAAGGTGCCACAGAGGCGCTGCCAATTAGAAGAGAATTCGAAGAGGCACCACAGCAAAGAAGCTTTGGAATAAAGCACCAGAGGCGTTGTTGTTGTTGTTGTTGTTGTTGTTGTTGTTGTTGCTGTTGTTGTTGTTGTTGGTGGTGGTTTTGCTTGTTTGTTTTTGCAGTAGTGGTGGTGGAACCCAGGGGCATTCTACCTCCTAGCTATACCTCCAGTCCTATTTTTTATTCCTTATTTTGAAATAGGGTCTCACTAAATTGAGGAGGACCTCACTAAAGTAACTAAGGCTGGCCAAAAACCTGTAAACACATACAAGTCTGCAGGTTTATAAACAACCAAAAGACAGAAGGACAATGGACCAATGTGAGGAAAATCAACAAACCTCTAATTAAATTCCTCTGGAAAAAAATTTAAATTTGCCTTGAAAGTTCACCAGAGGATAAAAGAAAAAAAAATTCAGTGGGGGAGTGTAAAAGAAATGAAATGGGGAAAGTGAATCAAGTTTTAAGTTAGTGCACACCAAAAAACAAAAAACAAAACAAAACAAAAAACCTCCTCTTAAGTTTTTGAAAACATGAGAAATGTAAGAAAAGGAAGTGTTCCTGGCTGTGACAAGGGAGACAGCTAGAAGGAGCCTTCGTCACCTCACTGTGATGCTATGGAGATGACACCAAGGCTAGGGGACAGGGTGTTGTGCCCCCAAGGTCAGGGCTGGTACCAGCATGGAGCTCACATCAGGCAAGCCAGTGTTCCCTCCATCTTCCCGGTCTATCCAGTCCACATCTGGCAGGAAAAGCAAACAGAGCTTGCTTTTATTTTTCCTCCCTTCTAAAATGCAGGAAGTATCTGCCTTTCCAAGGAAAATATTTATCTATTTTTAAAGTGGATTCTAAGACGAATTGAATACACAAATAAAAGCAAATACACTTGCCTGGTGGCCAATGCCTGATGGAGGCTCCAGTTTGAATTTACATGTGAAAACAGTCTTCGGTCTTGTTTTTAAAGGAACTTAAGGATCTCTCCTCTTTCCCTCACATTCACTTTGTCAGATGATTGATACCACATTAGCAAAGACACACCTAGGCAGAAGGGATGGGAAACCTTACAGTTTTGTTTCAGTTTTTTTTAAAGGAAAATGAATGGACAGGCAGTGAACATGTTACGTCCGTTTTCATTGCAACCCAGGAGGGTAGACTCGTTCATCCAAGCATCAACAGACATTGGGAGATCTTGTTTTTCATTACAAAGGGACAACAAAGCCTGGTGTGATGGCACACACTTGACATCCCAGTACTTCAGAGACTGAGATAAGATGCTCAGGATCACAGGTTCTAGGACAGCCTCAGCAAATAGTGAGACTCATCAACCTAGTGATACCCTGTTTCAAAATAAAATAGAGTTTAAAAAACAGAGCCAGGTATGGTGGCGCACACGTGTAATCCCAATACTTGGGAGGCTGAGACAGGAGGATCACAGATTTGTGGCCAGCCTCAGCTATTTAGTGAGGCCCTCCACAACCTAGTGAGACCCTGTTTCAAAACAAAGAGTAAAAAATAGAGCTGGGGATATAGCTCGGAGGCAGAATGCCCCTGAGTTCCATCCCTAGTATAACACACACACACACACACACACACGCACACGCACGCACACGCACACACACAGAGTTAGGATGTATTTTAGAGGTAGAATGGCCCTGAATTCAATTCCCAGTACCACAGAAAGAAGAAAAAGGAGAAGGAGAAGGAAACAGAGAAAAGGAGGGGAGGGGGGGAGGAGAAGGAAAAGGAAGAGGAGGAAGAGGAGGAAGGCCAACATAGCTTTCCCAATTTTAATGGGACAATTACAAAATTTCATCCTGGGGCCACTGGAATGGGAGCCCACTATGTCAACAGTGTGTGACATCCCGCAGCTCAATGACTACAGTCATCTCAAGAAAAATAATGGCACTTCGCATACTTCATAAGCATGATTAAAGTCAGTGTAGGTGGGGATAAAACAAGCTTCAGTCTGAGGTTTCTGCATTTGAATGGACTGTGGACTTTGTGGCTCTGAGAACAGGAGAGGCCCCAGAATCTTCCCCATGGTCACAAGTGATTAATTGGCTAATGTAGATTCCAAGGAGTCTCATTAGTTAGATTAAAGAAGGAGCAGTAGGTCATGTTGAGTTTAAAATTAATTATGGAGCTTCATCTTAAGTACCCACCATGAAATTCATCTTGGTCATATTTTCCAAGGGCCAAATAAAATTAAAATGTCATAAATAAGAAACCATTATAAATATTTAAATGCTGCCCCTCCTCATCTAAACAACCATGGAGCTCTAAAAAGAACCCTGAAGCTGGTGCTGGGTGAGTTTCTTCTGCTCTTTGCTTTCATAAGCTTGGACTCACATTCCAACTCCTTGGTTAGCCTCTTCATTCTGCATATTGTCATTGTTATCAGCCTGCTACCAAATCATGACAAAGGACACCCATCAATAATTGCTGTCACTGGGGTTGTGGCTCACAGCTGCAAGGTAGGCTCTTCCTCTGACCCCGTGAACGCGGTTCACTGCTGAATGACCTTGGTCAATCTGAACCCTGCTCACCAGAGTTTTCCCTGAACTTGGTCATTAGACGCCAGGCCTGAAAGCTGCTGGGGTCAGGGCCTAAAATTTGTGTTCAACACACTGCTCAGGCCAGCATGGTTCCTTGTGCCTGCCTCCAGCCTGACCAGAGACCATCTTACAAATGAAGTTTGTGACATAAACTCTTTTCCAGTGTGGTTGTTAAACATTAGTGGCTCTGCCTCCGAAAATAGATCTCAGTTTCATTCCTTCCAGAGACTGGAAAATTCCATTTCCACATTCTATCCATGGACACGAGCATCTTGTCACCTAAGTACCAAAGTGACCTCCTTTTTTACCTTTTTGATCCAACCCGTCATTTGCCTATAATCTAGTCTCTCACCCAGCATGAAAAATAAATGATAGAGAGATAGATAGACAATTCTTTGATGTATAAACTAGAGCATCCATGTGTTTAGACCCTTTGAGTGGCATTGCTAGCCATGACCTATTATATCCATCTTAATGTCCACCTTAGTGGCCGTCCTCATTTATTCTCAGTTTAAAAAAAAAAAAAAACCCACGGGGTACCATGTAAAATGAAGATGCAGCATCCCTTGTTCAAAAACTATGACAAACTGGGTGTGGTGATGCGTACCTATAATCCCAGAACGTGGGAGTCTGAGACAGAAGGATTGCAGGTTGGAGGCCAACTTCAGCAATATAATGAGGCACTGTTTCAAATATAAAGATAAAATAAGGATTCAGTGGCAATGAGAGAATATAGAATATAGGCTCCCTCTAAGCACAGGACCCAGGTCACATGGCTGTGAAGCCAGCCTCGTCCCCGCCACCACCCTTCACAAACCCTTTGAGGCAGGACATCCTTTTTGCAACCAGTACTTTAGAGCATTGAACCCCACTTTGGAAAAAGAAGCTGCAAGTGACTTGTGTGTTCTCGTCGCTGTGACACAGCAGGGTTTCAGCACAGCCCTCCCCGACATCCTCCTTCCACTTAGGCCCCCGTGGTCACTGTCTCCAGTTACTTCTTTGGAACACAAGAGCAGGCACAGTGGTATGGCCTCATATAGGCACAGGAAAAATAACAGTAGGAAGATTCCACTCCATGTCTTTACTGGCATAGCCACAAGGAAATAAAATATATGGGTGATAAAAGACATTCTCAGGACAGTTTTTTAGGGAAATTATATTGGGGATTGAACCCAGGTATATTCCACCTCTAAGCTACACCCCAGCCCTTATAATTTTTTATTTTGAAACAGGGTCTTGCCAGATTGCCGAGAGCCTTGCTAAGGTGCTAAGCTTGGTCTCAACTCTGCAATTCTCCTGTCTCGGCCTCCCAAGTACTGGGGTTAGCAGTGTGCACCACCACATCCTTGTTTTAAGTTTTTTTAGAAAAGGAAAATGCCACAGAGAATAAAAGCAGGAGGTACAAGTGCACTGCAGGCACTGTGGACCTGAGCGAGCGAGGGCAGTCTAGCTGCAGGTTCCAAGCATCTTTTCTTTGGTGTGACCACACTGCTTCACTTTCTGCATCACAGGAGTTTGCCTGGTGTTTAAGTCACTTTAGCACTTCTTCGAATGTAAGTTTAAAAGTAGAATAATAGCGGTAATAATCATAGTAATTCCAGCGTATGGAGTTCCTGCCACATCACTGGCAGTGTAGGCTGAGTTATCTCCTGTACCAAGAGGCTCTTTCTATGTCAGTCTCCTGAAAGGACACTCACTGGACTACCTGCTCCTGAATCACCAGGGAACTTTGTTAAGAGTTCATGGAAGCCCAGGGTGACGGTGCACACCCGTAACCCCAGTGCTTGGGAGGCTGAAACAGGAGGACGGCACATTTGCAGCCAGCCTCAGCAGTGAGTCCCTCCACAATTTAGTGAGATCCTGTTTCAAAATAAAAAGATAGAATAGGGCTGGGGTGTATCTCACGGGTAGAATGCTCCTGGGTTCAATCCCCAATGTCACAAAAAAAGGAAAGCCTTCCATATGACCTCAAGTATCAGAATCTCTAAGGTTGGGATGTATAAACATGCACGTGCGCGTTAAAATGGCTACATTTATAATATTAAACTTGCCCAAGCAAGTTCCAAGTGAATCTTATGCGAAATCAGTTGCAGGTTGCCCCTCCAAGTATTCCCGTTGGTTTTCTTGAGGAAACTTGCCCTTCATCTGGTCCTTTCTGGAAGTTCCTTTTTGTGTTAGATAGTTATTGGGGCTCCTTTGTCGTGTTAGACAACTTTCTGTTACTCTAACAATAGAGTTGCAATAATCAACATAGGTTTTGGAGGTTTGGTTCCATGACTGGATGATCCCATTACTCTGGGGCCTGAGGTGAAGTAGCGCATGTTACAGAAGGCTGGAAAGCAAAGAGAAAGAGGACAAGAAAGGGACAGGGCCCTGTGGTTCCCTCCAGGGGCGTTCCCTCAATAGCACCAGGCTGGGGACTAAGCCTTGAATGCGTGGGCCTTTTCGGGGACAGTGTATATCTAATCTATAGCGGTTTTTCTTCTACCTTACTCTAATGATCAACTTAGCTTAATACAGCAAGTTATCAATGCCAGTCGTCTGGGCGATTCGACCAAACACATGGGGAATACCTCCTCCAACAAACCTAAAGCACATCATTTCCCCACACACAGATGATTTCCCCACATATTTCCTCACACACAGATCAGCCACACAAAGCCCCTGAGGCTTATGGCAGGCACTTCACATCTGCCTCCACGAACGGGCCATTTGTTACAGCACACGTGACATTCCACAGTGCAGCCCAGGGCTCTGAAGATCATCAGCTGAGCGAGAGTGAAGCAGAGGGGATGATACAGAACAGGCACTCAGATAAGAGCCGCCGTCCCTGAGAGTGCACGATGAGCACCAGATTCCCTGAGCTAGACCAGACTGAAGTGCATCTGGAGGTCCTGCCTCCTACTGCGACATAAGCCCGCAGCCTCTGTCCTCCCCGACCTCTCTCATACCTGCTCCTTAAATTCCAGCCCATGTGTGCTTTCCACATGCCAGGCCATCATGATGTCGTGTTATGGAAACTGCAGTCCCTGATAATTAATGATGCATCTCACATATATTTCACTGTCAAGCTTCATTTGGGGCCCGTCTCCTCGGGAAGTGTACACAGGTTCGAATGACCTCTTAACCAGCAGAAAAGGAGAGAAGGGGAGGAGCCCTAGCACAGTTCCTAGCAGGGTCATTTGCCTTGTGAAGTCAAAAGAGAAAGGCCCCACAGTGTTTAAAAAGCAGTGTGGAGGGAAAATAAAAACCCAGCTCAGATGGAAAGCCTTCCTGCAACACAAGGAGCATTCCTCATGAAGTCTGACTTCATCGAGCACAAGTAGTAAATAGATGGGAGGAAAACATTATCAGGCTTACATTTCATAATTAGCACTGAGAACATAAAAGCCCAGATGAGACGAGGAACCATTCCCATACCCGCGCAGGAAGGGCACCGAGGCAGAATCATCCCACATCCTCAGAGGGTGACTCTCACTCTCAGAGGCGTCTGTGTAAGCGGATCTGGGCCGCAGCTCAGCAGACCTCAAGACCCTCTGTTCTGGAGTGTGTATGCTCCACCCTCAAATCGCCCCTTGTCCTAACTGGACGTTTCTTATCTAAGAGAGGATTGAAGCCAGGGTAGCCTTATAGGACCAGGGACTGTTCAGGAATAGAAGAAGTCTCTTGTGATCAGACCCCGGGAGTGGGGAATTTGCCCAGATAGGAAGAGAGTATCTGCTAATGGTCAAGATTTGCCCTAAGCTCACTTTTTTCCCTAGTCCTAGAGATTGAACCCAGGGCCTCACATATGTTAAGCAAGTGCTGCACCATGGAGCAGCCCAGGCTTTTTATTTTGTTTGAGGATGATTTCAGTAAGTTGTCTAGACTGGTCTCCAACTTGTGAACCTCCTGCCTCAGCCCCCGACTCACTGAAATGCGCCCAGCTTCTGAAACTCTCCTCCTGCACTCATTCCTTCTACTTGCATTATTCCAGGAAAGCTCAAGTATGGCTGTAATCATTTTCCTTTGAGGATCAAGGGCTGGTTTGGGGAACAAAGCCCTTTAATTGCTTTTCAAAGGCCTCATCACCTCCTCCAAGGTTGCCTGGGTTTAAAAAGCCAAAAAAAAAAAATCAGTGAGTTTGATAACCCTGGAGAATGTTATATTTTGAACAAGAAAGGCATTTACTTTCCTCAGACATAAAAAGATAACAAATGTCAATATGAAAGATTTACGGGAAAGACATGCGCATTTCTTAAGTAGCTTAAAAAATAGAAATGGAAGATGATACTGGCAGGATAAGACAGCATATGAGGCACCTAAGTTAACATCTATGGCTTAAAATACATGCATGTATAATGTTTTCCATTCTAAGGCAAATGCATTTTGCTTTCATATAATGAAGCTAATCTAATTCCAGTACAAAGAATAGCAGGGCTAAGGAGTGTTGTTTGTCATGTATTTAAATTTGCAAAATGGTGAAGGACTTGCTCTCAGAAGCATGTATCATCTGGATACTCTTCCCAGAATATCTGTACCCTGAATGTTTCCTACAGAAAAGGCGGGAGCTACATAAATAATGTTGTCCTAAATACCTAACCAGAGCAGCCCACATAAATTCATTATTGTAGCTATCTCCACAGCCAGGACTAGGGAGAGTAGAGATATCGCACTGTTGACGATCAGATAATGTAAATTACATTTGCTCTGAAATAGCACTGGTCATTGCTTTTGAAGCCAGCCAAGGTCAGACTTCCAGGATGGAGACCATATGCCGTAAGCAGTAGATGAATGTCTATTTAAAACCTCGATGCCGTGGAACATTCAAGAAGACTGATGCTAATGGGAAAACTCTATGCTTGCAAAGTACTTAAATTTGCCCTCTTTGGGGAGGAACACAGCATTATCCCACCTAGTGAACTGTAACTAGGGGAAAAAAAGGTGAGGGAGGATTGAGCATATGCCAGAAAGAATCTACACTGCACTAAGACATTGGCATCCATCACTGTTGCACTTGTGTTGTGCTTTGTAGTTGAAAAAGTTACACATGTACCTTTTCTTATAATCTCAGTTAATCTGCTAAGTAAAAGTATACAGGTGCCAGGCGTGGTGGCGCACACTTGTAATCCCCACGCGTGGGAGGCTGAGACAGGAGGATCGCGCACGTTCGATGCCAGCCTCAGCTACTTAGTGAGGCTCTCAGCAACTTAGTGAGACCCTGTTCCAAATAAAATATAAAAACGGTCTGGGAGTATAGCCCAGAAGTAGAAAGCCTCTGGGTTCTACCCGAGTACCCCCCTCCAAAAAAAAGTATACAGGTGACACAAAGCTAAGAGTTTTTGTTAGTAGACAGAATCTAGATTTCAGGCTCTAGGGTGGGGACCATGGGCCACATCAAACAAGACAAAATGTCAAAGGTATGTGTAGAGACCAATCTACTGTGTCGGTGTGCAGAAAGCAAGAGACTGGCTCAAGAGAGAGCCAGGGGTTAGAGTACATCGTATGCCCGTCCATGTTCACAGCAGGGGCTTGCTGAGAAGCTGCTAGCAAGCTGCAGCCAAGAGAATAACATGGTAGAATCCATTTGATTTTTTTCAAGCCTGTTCTTTTTGTGTTACATAGACAAGAGATGGAGGCCAAGATGAAAGTGTAGACCCCAGCTAGGAACTGCTGCAGTGATCCAGGCTTAAAAGTGCTGGTGTGAGTGAGGAGGCTCGACTTGGTGTAGAATGACGGGTGAATCTGACAGTGTCTCTGGGCAGACTGAAAGGAGAGTGTCAGACACAGAGGACAGCAAAGAATGACCCTTAGATTTTTGATGCTGAGGAACCGGATGAAAGAAGATCCTATATACTAGATATAATTAGGGCTGGTGGGAGATGAACTGGGATACTGCATAAGAACTTTCCAACACTCATATCTGGGGAGGAAAAGCCAGATTAATGTCCTTAGCGATGATGTTTTGCACACAGTGAGTAGCCAATGGGAGCTAGATAGGGTTTGGAGGGGGCTTTGTAGAGGGATACACATGCCACTAGGTGTGGAACCACGTGATCTAAAGGGAGCTTCCAACCATGTCAGTCTTGAGGCTTACAGAACTGATAAGTAACTCTTTGCCTGTTACTGGTCGTACCTGAAGAGGGGACTAGAAATGTAGTCTCACTGTATTTCACTTGCTTCCAACCTGTGTAAATCGGGAGCGTATGCAGCTGTGTCCGTCCCATTGCATGTAAGACAATCCCTTTTCAAATACAGAACATCCCGGAGAGAAAACACGGCATGGTTTGTGAGTCTTTCCCTTATCTTTTGCTTTTCCCTATGTAAAGATGGAAAATTCTATGCATCCATAGAGTCTGGTGAGGTAGCCAACTTAAAGAGGTCTGATTATGTTTTATTCCCTCCATTAGCCACTCTCAGAGCCACCAGAGATCATAAAGGGTATGCCAGAAAAAAAAAAGAAAAAAAAAACAAAGGAGGAGGAGGTGGTGGGAGGAACCCTGCTGACTTCTCTTCTTGGAAAAGAAATAATTCCTATAGACATGACAAAAGGCACAGCACACCTGGAAGAGACATTTACTACTGACTCCACATGTCCAGGGAGTCTTGAAGACCTAGATTATTTATTTCCCATTATGCAGTCAGTTTTTCCAAGTTTCAAGTTGCCTTTCTAGACATTTTCAAGTCCCCCTCCCTTAAGGCAAACCTCAAGGAAGTAGATTCTCCCCAACCCTACCCCATTCCTGTCTCAGTATGGAAGAAATGTAGAGGAAGCCATACACCACAATTCAATTAATTGTTGATCTTCACTGTCCCTTTCTGTCTTTGATTCCCTCTCTATTTTTTCTTTATTTGGGTGCTAGGGATGGAACCCAGGGGCATTCTACATCTGAGCTACACCACAGCCCTATTTCATTTTATTCTATTTTATTTTTGAGCCAGGGTCTTGCTGAGTTAGAGGCTGGCCTTGAACCTGTGATCCTCCTGTCTCAGCCTTCTAATCCTGGGATTGCAGGTGTGCACCATGCCTACTTTGCCTTTGATGTTGTGTGTGTGTGTGTGTGTGTGTGTGTGTGTGTGTGTGTAACATCAAAGGCAACAATTGGCCTCTTTTCCTTGCCAAGGCTGACCCACAAGCCCAGATTTATCCTTCCCTGGTTCCCCTTGGGAGATTCTTCCCCAGACGTGTGCTGTTTCTGTCTTTTTCACCTTCTGTTCATGCTTCTTTAAATCCCTCGGGGTCTCCAGGCACATCTAACACCGCCAGCAGTGCGTTGTAGGGAGGCACTGCCCCGCTGTTCCCTTGGACCTCTTTGTTCTGGTTGGTAAAGAAGGACTCCAGCCTAAGGGTGATTATCTGAGTGTGCACCCCTTCCAGTTCTTTGTTACACTAAGACTGGTCACCCAGCACTGGTGGTAGCAAAGCACAACAGGGGTGTTTGGATGTGCAAAGAAAAGTCTAGACATTAGTTAACAGTAAGGAAGAGGAGTGTTCTCCTGCTAAGCATGAAAAATAACAAGGATTTGGGAACATATGGGTGCTGGGAAAGAGGGCAGCTCTGTAGAGAATCTTAGAGTGAAGAGTGGTCAGTAAGATTGTAGGAACAGAATTTGAAATTATATCTAGCTATGATCTTCAAGTACCCAAAAATTCTTAAAAGTCTCCTACTTGCTACAACACTTCTCTTTAAAGTGTTTTGGAGAAAGACAGGAACAAGGGTCCAGGTCAGAACAGAGAAGACCGAATGAGAGAGGAAGGCAGACCCAAAAGGCAGGACCATAAGCGGCACAGAGAGAATGCAAGAAGAGGGCCCACAGCAGGGCCTCGCCCAGTGCTGCAATAAATACACTGCAAAGAAAGGTATGGTGGCACATGCCTGTCATCTGTTACTGGGAGGTTGAGACAGGAGGATTGCAGATTCAAGGCTAGCCTCAGCAACTTAGCCATATCCTCAGCAACTTAGGGAGATTGTATTTCAAAGTAGAAGGTATTGCTCAGAGGCAGAATACCACTGAATTTAATCCCCAGTACCACACACACAAAAAGAAAGGAATAGGGCTGGGGGTGTAGCTCAGAGATATAATGCCCTTCAGTTCATCCTCAGTAACAAAAAAATTTTTTAAGATATTAGACCTGATCTCCCTAAAGAGCATGACTCTCTCTCAGATACCCACCAGAGCTCATAGTAAATATCTGAGTTGAACAGGAACATCAATTAAGCAATAAATATTTTCAACAATAGAAACTATAGAAAAGAAACAACTAAGCTATCAGAAGGCACTGGGATGCCTCACTTTTGGGTGTTTGTTGTTGTTGTTGTTGTTGTTGTTTTATTGTACAGAGTAGTGACAGTCTTGCCTGAGGAAGGCTGATCTATATATGTTTTATATTTTCTTAATGTCAATTTGAAAATTCAAGAGTGCATCTTCCTTTCTTTTCTAAGTGTCACCCTCACAAGCCCAACATGATATGCTGTCTGCATGCAATTTTTAAAAATCAGAGACAACAACGAAAATTAAAATTTAAAAACTATGTATGGAATAGATGATAATGAGGCTACCAAATCGCTGAAAATTCAATACAGGAAATAGGACAGACTTCTTCCCAGCTATTGCTGCCGGGCTCCATCTGAAGTTTTACTTTCATTTTTAATGAGAGTTTCTCCCTACCTTTTACTGCTTTATTCCCAACCTCCCAACATTTTAAAATATTGTAAACCAGATGAATGTGGTATGGTAATAAAGAAATAAGCACTGTGGAAAAAAGTATGGCAAATAGAAAATCATTAATACCGAGAAAATAAGATCGCTGACCCATTATCTTTGCCTCCAGTGGGTCTTCTAGTATGTAGATTCTGGTTCAAAGATGGGAGACCCACCAGACCAGGACCAAGTGAAAATGGGCTCTGTTGCTAATTTTAATACAATCCCCCAACCCTAGTGCAATAGTCAGTTCTTGGCTACAAATAGCTGAAGCCTCTCTGGTTAGCCAATTCAGAGAAGAGCTTTATTAGAAGGATGTCTAACAGTGCCTACAATCAAAGAAGGCAGAGCCATAGCCCAGGCAGGGACCAGGAAAAGATGCTAGAAAGTGAAGATGAGCCACAAGCAGGGCCACAGCTACTCCCACTGCCGGATGGCCCCTTCTGTGTGCCCGCGTCCTAGAGGCAGCCTCAGATCCTATGTCCAGCATCTCTGTGTCGTTCCACCAAGCTTTGGCTCCTGCTGCATGATGCTGAGATCTCGAGTCCTGCTCTCCCTGCCACGGAGCAGGGGAGTGATGTGCCTCCCGTTCTTAGCTGATGCTTGGAGGTGGGCCTTTCTCTGCTCTTTCCTTGGGATCCTCCAACCTAGACTATCCATATGTCATGAGTAGCAAAGATGTCAGAGGTCCTCTCTCCCTGAGGCCAACAGGCTGGGTCCCAGGCCAGCACTGTGTCTGAGAAAGCAGAAGCTGAACCGAAGAAGCCTCTCCAAAAAGAGGCTTGAAGCCACACTGACAGAGCGGGGGAGCAAAGAAAATGGGGCGTGTGGTCGGGGCGCACCCCCAGCAAGGTCATGCTGGTGCCAGCGGGTGAGAGCAATGTTGGGATGTGCTGCAGGGCAAAGCCTAGAGGTAGGTAAGCAGCGATCGTGTATTGTGTTGTTTCCGTTTGCAGGCAATTGGGGTAGGTCCCTAAAGGGTAGAGACAAGCTATTGCCTATTCCCTCTGCCCTCCTAAAACATTTGCCATCCATCCACCTGTCAGCTCAGCACCTTCCAGGTGACTCTTTCCAGGTTATGGTGCACATACCATGAACATTGTGAGAAGTGACTTTTAGATGGTTGTTGGGTGGAATGTTTTTTCAAGAGCTGTGTGTTGTTATTTTAATGGCACTCAGAACTATGTAATGGAAAGTAACATACTCAGTTAGGCATGAGTCCAAGTTCTTTACACACATCCAAACTCATGCAGACCTTGTGGCGACCCAAGGAGGTGATCTTTATTGTAATTACCCACATTTTACAGAGGATGAATTAAGTCCAAGAGAGGTTAGTGGCATGCCCAAGGTCACAGGGCAGTGGAGGAAGAAAGTAGGATTTACGTTTGGGCAGTCCACTAGAGTCCTTCTCTGTGCCCTGGTGAGGGGCTTTGCTATGAGACCAGCAGCTGTCAGGATATGATAAGTAAAGACCACAGTCACACCTCTTTTTCTTCTTAATGAACACAACAGTAGCAATGCTGACACATGGCACTTAAAGTATGCCAGGCACTGTTCCAGGTGGTACACATGTAATTGGCTCCTGGCCCAGAGGTAGACGCTCTCCTTATCCCCATTTCATGGAAGTAAAGACTGAAGCAGAGAAATTCAGTTGCACACATGAAGTACCCCAGTTAGTAAGTGGTCGAGCCAGAATTTGAATCAATTGTTTGGTCCTGGGGGTTAAACCCAGGGGCATTCTACCACTGAGCTACATCCCTAGGCCTTTCTATTCTTCATTTTGAAACAAGGTCTCACTAAATTGCTGAGGTTGGTGATGACCTGAAATCCTCCTGTCTTAGCCTCCCAAGAGCTGAAATTACAGGCATTTACCATCGTTCCTGGCCAGAATTTGAATCTCCATGATATGGTCTCAGAGACTATGTTCTTGCCCACGATACCCTGTTAAGCTGTCTCCTGCGAGGTCACCACCATTGTTATCTCATCTCAGAGATGAGCAAAGTGAGTCTCAGAAAAGTGGGCTAGGCGATAAAGAAAAATAAAATTACATCATTTGCAAGAAAATGGAAGAACCTGGAGAATATTACAGTAAGTGAGATTAGCCAATCACAGAGAGTGAGGGGTCATGTGTTTTCTTTAATATGTGCAGGACAGGGAGTAATTGAGATACAAGAGAGACTCCAGATGATGAGGAGAGACCTCAGGGGAGCCAGGGAGGAGATATAAGGGTCTGGGTGGAGGAAGACTCGGGTTCACTAATATAAATACTACCACAGACTATGTGTATACAAGTGAATATAGATATAGATATGCTACCATATAGAATATAGAAACAGATATGCTACCATAGACTGTGTGTATACATGTGATGTGTCAATCTGAATACTCCATTTGGGGAGGGAGGGAAATGAGGAGGGGGGACGTCAAAAGCATGTGCATGTATGTCATTGTCAACATGATTTACATTATGATAGAGACTATAATACACAAATAAAAGCACAAAAAAGAAAAATAATAATAATAATAAAAGAAAAGTGGGCTAGGAACCAGCCAACGTCCTCCAGAGACAAAATAGTCAGTATTCCTGGCTGTTTGGGCCTTGGTGTCGGTCACAGCTCTAGAACCCTGCCATCAGAATGCAGAAGTAGCCAGACACGTGTTCAGTGGAGGGGCATAAGGAAATGTCTTGGACAAATCTGAAGTTAAATTTTATACAGTTTTCACATGAGCCATGTTACAATTATTCTTGTGACTGCTGGTCAACCATGCAGAGTTGTAGGCATCTATTCTTGGCTCAAGAGCTGTACAGGAGCAGGAGTCACGGGACTGGCCCAACAGATCACGGTTTGCCCCTGTGGGTTAGGTCACACAGCAGGATCCTGTCTGCCTCCAAACCAGGCTTCTTTCTGCTGAGCCCTTCAACCTCTACACAGAGAGAAGGGCTCATGCAAGCCAGAAACGAGCCAAAGGCTCATACGGTGGCATCTTCCTCCTCCTTCACTCTGCATCCTTGGGAGCAGCTGAAGATAATTACAAGAGCTAGAACATTCCGTGAACAGAAAGAAAAAGACACACACTCTCTCAGTTCTACCAAGAAGTCCAAGTTTCCAGCTCGATAGAATTTATCATAAAAGGAAATACCTAAAATTCCTAAGTCAAGTGACACTGCTAAGGCACGTTTTATAAAGTGTCCTCTCCAGCTGGGTGTGGTGGCGTATATCTGTAATCCCAGGACTCGGGAAGCTGAGACAGGAGGATCACAGGTTAAAGGCCAGTTTTCTCAAAAACTTTGCAAAATTCTTGGCAACTTAGTGAGACCCTATTTCAAAATAAATAAAATAATGCCTGGGCTATCGCTTGGAAGTACAGTGCTACTGGATTCAATCCCTGGTACTCCCCTCCTTCAATAAAAGTACTCTCCTTTGTAGAATGCTGCAAATTATTTTCAGCGTCCTGATAAAATGGAGAGTTTGAACCCTGGCTTGCATTTTTTCCTTTTACCCCAAAGAAAACCAAACCATAAAAGTACGAATTTCCCCAAGAGGGCTCTCTGCCCATTCACCCATGTCTTCTGAGGGGGCTGACTTATTGAAAACTAGAAACCGCTCCTGGTTGTAAAACCAGTGAACCTCTTCCCTTTATTTAACCTACTGCCCTTGAAATTTTCCCTTTTTTTACGGTCTGCACGTGATCCAACTAGGCGTTTTCGGCTAGCCTCATGCATGAGTTATAAATAGAAGCACTTCAAAGGAAAAAAAAAAGAGAAATGCTACATAAATATAAGGTGGCAGTGTGCTCAGATCCAACCTTAACGCATAATGGCGAGTTCCTCTGCCAAGTACAATAGTCTGTTATTGAGGCAGGAATTTCTCGGCGTGCGTGCCCGTCTTTCCTCTCCCCTTAATCCTTTTACCATATTTGTGCACGCTAGTTCTTGGATTACTATCATGCCCAACAGCCAGCCCCCGTGAGTGCCTCTGCCTCAGTACGTGGGAATCAATGCATGACCATTCTCCACCATTCTCAGGGGTAGCCCTTCACCAACATGTGGCAGGTCTGAGGGTATAAACACCCCGGCTCCCTCCACTCTGCCTGGGACAGCTCTGGGGTACAAGGAGCTGCTCTTTGGTAGGATAATACCCACATCCTTTTTTAAGCTTTTTCTCTGCCTGGTTTCATGCCCTTTCTCCACTGGTTTTATTTTCTTGTATACACTATGTGTGTGTGTGAGCGTGAGTATAAGAGTGTGTGTGTGTGTGTGTGTGTGTGTGTGTGTGTGTGTGTGTGTCTGTTATTTGGGATTGAACTCAGGGGCATTCTACCTCTGAGCTATACCGACAGTCCTATTTTTGAAAACAGGGTCTCATTAAGTTGCAGAGAGCCTTACTAAGTAACTGAGGCTGGCCTTGAACCTGAGATCCTCTTGTCTCAGCCTCCCAAGTACTAAGATTACTAGCCTGCGCCACCATGCCCAGCTTGTACGTGCTTTTATTGGTGCCTTGCAGTCTCACGTCATAATGTAGTTCGGAGTGACAGGGACCTCCATGCACGCAGCACCTGAGCAGCTCCCCATTCCCTCCCATTCCCATGGGTGGTATTGAGATGGCATGGATCATTCCACATATCCCAATGTTCTTTCCTCAGAACATGTACCAGTAAATGCTTTCACACACAGCCTCATCAAAGGTTCTGCATCTGGGAATCAATCTAAGCTGAGGGGTTACAGCAAGCATATTAGGCTATGCCTTCTAATATATGGTATGTTAAAATTAAAATCCATCATTTTTCAGAGCTCTAGAGTATTTACCAAGTGCTTCTAGAGCTTCTGGGGAAAAAAAAAATACACACACACACACACACACACATACACACACATACACATGCATACATACACATACACACACACACACATACATACATACATACATACATATAATTATACCCAACTATTACTATTACCTCCAGGACATCGGTTAGAGGCTGAGAGAGCAGAGGTCACCCCAATGGGAGGCATAGACTTGGGGCTCCTGACAAGCCACCAAATCAGTACGGATAGATTAGTGACCATGATTTGAAATTAAAGTAGTAGGTCATTTTCTCAGATGAAAAATATTTCCATTCTTTTCAGGCAAAAGGAAAATAAGACTATATGTTAGAAACGTTCATTCATGCCATAACTATTTACTGAGTACCTACGACGTTTCATGAGCTGGGTTAAAAAATACAGATATTACACGTACATGACTGTAATCTCAGTACTTGGGAGGCTGAGACAGGAGGATCCCAGGTTCACAAGGCCTGCCTCAGCAACTTAGTGAGGGTCTCTACAACTTATAGTTTCAAAATAAAAAATAAAATAAGGCTGAGGGTATAGCTCAGAGGTAGAAACCCTCTGGGCTCGATCCCCAGTACTACACACACACACACACACACACACACACACACACACACACCACACCAGATTTAACAGTGACCTCTCATAGAGCCTTTTCGTAGGAGGGTAGACAATGGGAAAGAAGTCAATTGCCATGGCAACAATTGCTCACATAAAATATATAAGGAGCTAGGACACTCCGGCCTGTTGGTACATATAGAGGTGGAAAGGCCTCTCCAAGGAGTTAGTGTTTAAATTTACAATTAAAGATGTGCAGGGGTTGGTGAGGCAAGAGTCAGAGAGAGCCTGGAGAAAGGGAACCTTCTATCTACCTTCATTTAGAAAGGTAGAATCCGACATTTGATTTTGGTATGTGTGGGGGGTGTTGGTTTGTTTTTGTGATGGAGATTGAATTCAGGAACATTCTACCTCTGAGCCACACCCCCAGCCCTATTTTACTTTTTGTTTTGAAACCCAGCCTCTCTGGGTTGTTGAAAGTCTTCCTAAGTTGCTGAGGCTGGTCTGGAACTTGCAATCCTCTTGTCTCAGCATCCCAAGTACTGGGATTACAGGTGTGTGTGTTCCCACGCCCTGCTCAGACACCCGGTTTTATTTTTGGTTCTAGGATTTAACTTCCTTGTAAGGAGAGCAAAGCAGATGACAGCATTTGTGGTAGGATTTCAAGGCCATCCGTGGGCACTAAGACAAAATCGCAGCCATTCCCCTGGCCTGGCCCTAGGACTACAGTACAATGGGCAGAATTTTCCTGTTCTTCAAAGATCCCTGGAGAAGCTCAGTTGGTTTGCTTTGGCTTTGGAGCTGCTGCTGCTGTTGTTAACTAGAAGAGGAATGTGTTAATTAGTTCCATTCAGCCTCGACCAGCCTGTTAGACTGACTTTTGATAAACCCTTCCCAACAATGGGACTTGCCAACGCCCAAAGCCTAATGTCCTAGAGACCTTTCCAGGAGTGGAAAGACAGACCGGGTTTCACTCTCTGATTTTCTATTTCTTCTCAATGTGACCTACAGCCAGTTACTTACGCCTCTGACCCTCCTTTTCCTCCTCTGTTACTGGTGAGAAAAGCAATTATACTTTGTCTTAGTCCCTTTGCAGTTGCTGTAACAAAAATATCATTCAGTGGCTTAGAAACAAGAGAAATTTGTTTCTCACAGTCTAGAAGCTGGAAATCCCAAGATCAAGACCCTGGACGACTGAGGATCATTTAAGGGCCAACTTCCTGGTACTTAGATGGAGCCCTCTCTTGCTATCTCACCTGGGAGAAGGGTCTAGCTAACATTCTGGGGCCTCTCTTATAATAAAATCTCAGAGCCCTTAGATATAACATGGCTGAAAAGTAGCCTTAATTCTCACTTCTTTCTCCCAAGTTCTACTCAGAGGTCACTCTCTTACACTGCCTTGTGTGGTTTAGAACACATGTGTTTTCTCTAGCATTTCCCATTTTAGCCATGTGGTAATTGACTGGAAAAGGATGCCCTTGGTACAAAAGTTCTCCTGTTTTTCTTTCCAGCAACTTCTCAAGAGTGCTGTATCCTCAACACACTGATCACTTGACTTAGCCCTGCTTGAGGTCCCCTCCACTTCTTCCCACTGTTTTATTCTCACCCGACTCAAAATGCAGAGAGAAATTGAATCCAGAGGCATTCTACCTTTGATGTACACTCCCCACCTTTTTATTTCTTTTTTTTTTTTTTGAAACAGGGTCTCACTAAGTTGCTGGGGTTAGCCTCAAACCTTTGATCCTCCTGTTTAAGCCTCCCAAGTATGGGGTTAATAGATGTAAACTACACTGACTGACTTAGTTTACAGTATTTTGAATGATTAGGACTCAACCTACATTTTTTTTTTTTTTTGATGGTACTGGGAGTAGAACCCAGAGGCTTTCTACCTCCAAGCTATACTCTCAGACCCATTTTTATATTTTATTTGTAATCAGGGTTTCACTAAGTTGCTGAGAGCCTCACTAAGTAGCTGAGGCTGGCTTTGAACCTGCGTGATCCTCCTGTCTCAGCCTCCCAAGCGCAGGGATTACAAGCGTGTGCCACCATGCCCGACTCAACCTACATTCTAAAAAACAACAATTTAAGATATATAGATATAGCCAGATATGGTGGCGCACGCTTGTAATCCCAGCATTTGGGAGGCTGAGACTGGAGGATCGTGGTTCAAGAACAGCCTCAACTACTTAGTGAGGCCCTTTGCAACTTAGTGAGACCCTGTTTCAAAAGAAAGGATAAAAAATAGAGCAGAGGGTGTAGCTCAGAGGTCGAATGCCCCTGGGTTCCATCCCCAGGCCCACCAAAAAATGAAGATATATGATATATAGATTTATCCACATAATTAATATCACATACAAAATTTCAAATTTTATCCTGAAAGCACTAAAAATTCTTAGAAATAACCATTTTAACACCCAGTCACAGTTTCATGTAATATTTATTTATATGTACAAGGAGAAAAACAGTAAAGCAGGAAAAACAGAGAAAATGAAAGAAGAAAGAAGGGTGGGAGGGATAAACCCTTCTCAGCTCTGGCTTCCTGTGTGTCTCCAGTTTAGAGTTATGTTTTGTTAATAGATGTCACTGTGCTTTTTTTTTTAATCTTTCATTTCTTTTCTAAAATTTCCCAACTCATTTTTCCTCTTCTCCTATTGACTTTTTTTTGAGTCTTTGTATCTCTTATTTCAGACATGTTCTGAATGAGATGATGTATCTGCTATATTTAAGTTGTTTCCTTTATATTTTGTTGTTTATGTTATATTTAGTGTATTCTCATCTTATCTCTATCTGCATTATAGAGAAATACAGATGGATATGTAATATATATAGCTTCTCCCAAACCATTTTTTCTTCTTTTCACATTTTAGTTGCATGTTGATACTTAAGACTCATCTTTGAAAACCACACAACCTGCGGGAGGCTATGAAGAGCTTTGTAGTTGAAGTAGTGCTAAAAAAATTTGTACCCTCATGCAGGTTTATGGTCTATTTGATCTTCCTGACCATATCTGTCATTTTTATTTTCTGGAGCTACACCTCCTTTGTTTTTAACTATCTCAAAATGAGAATATCCCAATGCAGAGACCCTAATGAGGACTAATTTTTACCACTAAAAGGAAGGGGGAGTTCATGATGGAACACAACTGTAACCCCTGTACTAGTGAGGCTGAAACAGGAGGATCTCAGATTTGAGACTAGCCTTAGCAACTTAGCAAGACTATCAGCAACCTAGTGAGATCCTGTTTCAAAATAAAATATAAAAGGGGCTAGTGAGGCGTAGCTCAGAGGTAGTATAACCCTAAGTCCAATCCTTAGTACAAAATAATAATAATAATAATAATAATAATAATAATAATAATAATGAGGATGAGGGGGCACTGGGGAGAAAGTGTAGTACAAACTACCAAGGCACGGTAGCCAGCAAGTGAAACTGGAGAAGAATCACATATATTTTAAAAATATCCTATAGAATAAAGAAATACCAAAATACAAAAGCCAGTATAACTGGCTTTTATAATTAATATCATAAATGAACTCATGCTTAGTACACACACTAACATCTGCAAACATCCGAACAAGAGCCATGTGTGAACCAAACGTGGTATTTCTACTGTCTGTAGAAATGTCCTGTGTACATGTGGATTCTGGGGTCTCCTTTTTACTCAGTTGTCTTTATCAGGTGCTTACCACGTAATAAGTCGTTTCAGAACGTAGAAGTATGTCTAGGAAGTGGATATGGTGTGGAGGGGAAGGCTGGCCTGTGTGCGAAGGTGGCCTTCTGTCCCAACTGGACCCAGGGGCCACATGGCAAGAGTCACATGCAGTTCTGCATCCTCTGTGAGTGAAGCGTTTCATTGGTTGTAATGCGGAGCATGGATTAAAAAAGTGACCATAAGAGACAGGTGCTCTGGTAATCCTAGAAAGGACTGGCCACCCTTACATTGGAGTAAAGGCCATAGAGATGGGGCACCTGCAGGGCTGAGATGCATTCGGGGTGGGGTGGGGCAGATAGGATATTCTCACGGCTTGAATGAGGACGGTGACATGAAGGGAAGGGTGGGAGCTTTCCTCCAGGTTCTGGCTAGAACAAGTGAATGACAGCCATGGCTCTTGGACCTGACAATGACCAGGGAAAGTGTGTATCTACAGGGACAAATCCGGGGTCTGGTTGCAGAAGGGTGCCATTGGAGATGTTTCTGGTGTCCCAAAGTGATGGTTAATTTTAGGTGTTAAGATCTGGATGTGCCTGTGAGGATGTTTCCCAAAGACTTTGAATCAGTGGAAGAGGAACACCACGTGGATAGTGGCCATGGTCTTCAATCCATTGAGGCCAAGATTGAGAGAAAAGTGAAGGAAAAGCAAATGTGTTCATCCTCTGGAGCCAGGACATCTACCTTTTCCAGCCCTTGAATGCAAGAACCCCAGATCCTCAGGTATTCCAACTCTAGGACTCCCCCGTCCGGCCCTCAGGTCTTGAGGATGGAGCTAAGAGCTACGCCGTGGCTCCTCCTCCATAGTTTTCCAGCTCTCCATTAGCTTAGTATGGGATTCCTTGGTCTCCACTTGCCTCCAAGGAGGCAATTTTCAGAATAAACCCCTCTTGTATATCTAGGTAGAAAGAGATCTAGTAGTTCTATTTCTCTGAAGACTAACACACCTGGTCAACACATTAGGAAAAAACTTAGACTATAGCACCACTTATAAAGCAGCACTTTTAAGTTTGGGGACCATTATAAGACATAAGACCAAAGTCATACAGGGAAAGGAGACGGTATAGAAAAACCAAAGAAATAGTCTAGTGCATGTTAGCAATTCTGTCTCTCTATTGCCCAGGTGTTGAAAATCACTGAAGAGGTTTACCCGAGACTTGCTTGAATCAACACTTGTTTACCTATTATAAAATCTCCAATCATATTATATGAAACCAAAGAAAGGATTTGCTGGTTCGCGCAGTGTTAATGCCAAGAGTTCACATGTTTGAGGTACAGATGAGTCCAGGAGAGTCTATATGTCTCTGTAGGACCCAGCCATTCATCATGGGTTGGCTCCATTCCAGGCCAGCCTGCTCTACTTGGTACCTAGCAGGTCCAGCCTTACATTCTTCTGTTAACAAACTCAGCATGAAAGGAAGTTTCTCCATTCTTATATTCTATAAAAATCCAAAGATTTGTCCTGAGTGTACCATCTTGGGTTGCATATCCAATATTTGGACTGTCCTGTGCCCAGCATCTGCTGATTGGCCAACACCTGGGTCCATGACCCTCTTTGGATCTAAGAGATCTGAGGAGTGATTTGGCCTGAAAATAGAGGGCACATAATGCCACACAGAAAAATCAATCCCCTCCAAATAACCTGCTTATCAGTGCCAGGCTAGAACCACTCCCCACGCACAGAGACTTCTTCTGACTCTAAAATATGCTGATCATATTCCAGCATCTGAAATTGCCATCCATCCTACCAGTCAACATAAAAGTCACCTTGCCTTCACTAGGAGACCGTGGTGGCCCAACTCTGCAGGCAGCAGCGAGCAGAGTTGGGCATGGGACTGTTGCAGGAGGACTCCAAAACAAAGAAGCCAAAAGAGAGAGTCAGTGTCTACCTTCATGGAAGTAAGAATCGAGTGGATAGATGTTGGGAAGGTAGAGAAATAAGGGTGGCCATTTTGGAAAGGGCCCTTCTCGGGATCCTCACAGCAAAGGGGTTACATTATGGTGTTTTTGACATCTGAAAGCCACCTCAGTGACATTTTCTTGCCCCGAGGCTGAGGCTGGAGGACTTAAACACTGATAATGCAACTTTGAATATGAGTACAATAAGAAATAAGTTTAAATAATAAATTGTACAGATCATGTGTAAGCTCGACAAGAAAGAATGCTAGGTGAAATAGTTGTAGTTTTAAAAATGAATCCTGATCCAACATTTCTGCATGGGCTTGATAGCTTGAAACCACAGCTGGGAAATGAATCCTAGCTGTTCTCTCTATGCTCCATTTAGAAACACTAAATCAAACCCAGGTCTAGACCGCAGCCTGCGAGCTAGAGTCACATGGCTGACGCACTAGCTCTTGTCTCTGTTCTGAGCCTGTCACATAAAAGCACAAAGCCAAACCCACCAAACCGCAGGGCCTGGGACTGGGTGCCATGTCTGCGTTTTAATTCCATGTGCCTTCCTTTTCCCCTCTCAAGCAGAGAGCAGATGGTGAGGGTTGTAGCTGGGTCTGGTGTTATCCCAATACTTGGGAGGCTGAGACAGGAGAACTATAGGTTCGAGGCCAGCCTCAGCAACTTAGCAACACGACACTATTTCAAGATAAGAATGCCCCTAGATCTAATTCCCAGTACCAAAAAAGAAGAGGAGGAGGAGGAGGAGGAGGAGGAGGAGGAGGGCAGCGGGGGCAGCGGTGGTGGCAGCGGCACTGAGAGAGTTATTTTGAATTGTCTAGAAATATATAGGGAGCACTAAGGCTAGTTACAGAAGTTCCTCACTTCTGTGCGTTTGGGTTTGGCATAACAAGTACGAACTCCCAGACTCCTAAAATGTAATGGTTTAGGAATTGTCCATAGGTAGGTTAAAAGAGGTTTTTATGCTTATTTCCCAAGAAGGCCACTCCAGTTCTGTTTGGTTTTTCACCTGGGCAAGAAGGGGGTAGAGGCAGAGGACGCGAGCTGGAGATGGAGGAGAAGGAGCAGCAGACCTGATGGCTTTTGTCACCCTGCGGGCATCACTTGGTTAGTTAGTTTCTCACCACCTGGAAAATGCATAAAAGCCAGAGACTCAGCTGAAGAGAATAAGACTTCCCGCCAGGCCGAGTGGCTTGTTTGTGGAGGACAAACTTCATCTCCTCTCCCGTCCGGAGTTTGAAGTAGCATAAGTCAGAATACTTCTCAGAGTTGGAAATCTTGTTGGCAGCATTGCTGTCTTTCCACGTTCTCCCTGTCTAACAGCCCTGTTGCTTTATTCAACGGGAAGGGGAGAGGGCATGAGCAATTTGAAATAATAGCCACGTCTAATTCAGAAGTCCTGCTTGAATTCATTTTGTCTTGGAATGATGAAGTTTGCTTGATGGAGCTGTGGGATTCCCTTTCCATTTGCCCCTACTGTCTGGGGACTGTCAGCTGGTTAGACCAGCAGGGGCCATTTTTGCTCCTTAAAAGCAAAGAAGGATGTTGTATGCATTCGGACCGGCTGAAGCGCTATAACAAATAGGGCCGAACATTAGGACGGCATAGTGACAACAGGAGTTTATTTCTTGCTCAGGGAATTTCACTAATCAGCCCTACTCTCTTTCATGCATTGATTCAGAGAGCCAGGTTTCCCCCTGTCCACACTCCACCATCCTTTGCTTTGTCTATCTTGTAATCCTCGGTGAGTAGGAGGAGAAAGCACAGTGGGAGAGATACAGGTCCACCTCAAGGCAGAGAATGCCCCAGAGGCTGCCCCCACTAGGGACATGTCACCCAGGGAGGGTGGCTCTTGGGTATCAGGTCGCATTCTCTACTGCAGACACCTTTGACCGTCCTACTGTGGGAAATTGTTGTGACCCCATTGCATGGCACAGTGAGCTCAGGGGCACAGTGATGCCATTGGGCTGGAAGTTCTATCAGTCAGTCCCAGATCCCCAAGAAGTATTGAGCAAGTGTCAGCAACGTTAGTGATGTGCAGAAGAGTGAGTGTGGTCATTTGCATTTTCTCTGCTAAGTGTCTGACATAGAGTAAGGACACCGTACACAGCAGAAACTACTGTTACTACTCAGCTATGGATAAAGTTCCTGGATGTGTATTTCCACTCAGCATAAATTGTTCTCAGACACTTTACTCTTGTCCCTGGACTTCCAGCCCCAAGCTCATCCTGAGTGACCATCATTCTGTTTCTTCCCCTTCTCCCTGCTCTGAAGTTCCCTTGAGCCTCTAGGTGACTTCCATTTGTGGCTCTAAACAGTTTAGCAGAGGGCAGGGAAGCACAGCTGGGAAGATGGGCAAACATCCGCAGCTCCTTTGCAAACAGACCGAGATTTCCATAGAAAACTCACGAGGAAAGGATTTCTTGAGCAGGACTCCAGGGTCCAAGTGCAGGCACGCATGTGTTGTTTTTCAGTGCACACACGGACAGGCACAGAGCTTACATGCATTGGCTCATGGACTTGCATGTGTATACAGTAAATTTCAGTAGAAGTGCTAGTGTTAAGACGCAAAGTACTACTCAGCTCATGTGCTCCTACAACTAGAGGGAAAAACAGATTCTGTCCCTTGCAGTGTCTTCCAGGGGCTGCCTCAGGTGGGTGGGTGGAGGCAAGGAGACAAGACCCATGTGGTCTGGTTCGCAGAGCACAGCTGTCTGTCCCGTGTCTCAGCGGGTCATCTCAAGAATGGCTGTGACCTGCCTGGGGTCCTCAGAAAGGCAAGCAAGGCGACCAAACGAGAGAAGCACTAATATCCAGCAAGTGCACACTGTGTGTAAGGAGCGGAGCTGTGTGACTTAATGCACATCTCACTCGGGGGTCCCGATTAAGAGATGGAGAAATTAAAGCTTATGAGACATGATGTAACTTCTTACCCCAGCATCCTAAACACCGGCAGAGACAATGCCAAAATAGATGCTCTCGGTGTGTTAGTAAAATACCTTCTGCGATCGCTTAGTGTGCACCCATACACGTGTCCGCTCACAGAGACACGCATGAGTATGTCCTAGGAAGGGTGGACACAGAGGGCCTCTGTTACAAACAGTCTGTGCGTTCACTTAGACACTTCTGAAGATCTTGAAGGAAAAAAAGTTTGGGTTTGATAGGTCCAAAAATCCAGAGAGGAATTGAGAAAGAGGACAAAATCTAATTGACAATAGAGAATACTGTAAGGGAATTAAGGAGACCACACATGTCTGGCCTGTGGTCTTATGCTGAGGAGGCACATAGGCCTTCTGACTGCTGGCCTTCCTATTCAGAGGGAGGAGGAGCTGGCAAGTGCAGAGAGCACATGTTCATGTGAATTTAAAATGTGGTCATGGACACCTGTCATCCAAGCCACTAGAAAGGCCCCCAGGTTGAGGCCAGCCTGGGCAACCTAGTGAGACCCTGTCTCAAAGCAAAATTTTAGCCAGGTGTGGTATGGCACACACCTGTAATCCCAGTACTTGGGAGGCTGAGACAGAAGTGTGTCAGGTTCATGAGGCCAGCCTCAGCAGCTTAGTGAGACCCTGTTTCAAAACTTAAGAAAAAAGGAAGGTGCTGGGGGTATAGCACAGAAGTGGAATGCCCCTGGGTTCAGTCTCTAGTACCAAAAGTCTTTTATACCAAAAAAAAAAAAAAAAAAAAACCAACCTCTTTTTTCATGTATGGAGCTCTAGCTAGCTCACTAATAGAGTGTCCTGGTTTCAAACCCCAGCATCACAAAATAAACAAGTAAATTAAGTCAATAAAGTCATAATCATTATTTTTAGTTTTTCTTAGAAAAGGTTAGGACGGTGTTAATAAATCACCTCACACACCGTTTAGTCTGAAAAATCCAGAGTTAAAACCTGAATGGTTTTGAAACTGAAGACAAAGTACAAATCCACATGTTCCCCTGCAGTACAGAAATACACTTGCTTTAGCAGATGTTTTGCTGCTCTGGGAGGAAGGCAGATCCCTGGCTTGTGGGAACTCTGAGAAGAAGGAAGCCCGTGGCGTCTCCTTCACGCTCTCAGCGGCAACATGAAACCCTCCCTCTGCCGTTTGCACAGCAGTGGCAGCCATATTTGTTTCCTCTCCCATTGGTGGTGTTAGGGTTTGAATCTGGAGGATTCCCCAAAGGCTTATGTCCCTCGTGGCTTGGCCCCCAGTGCAGCCATATTTAGAGGTGGGACTCTGGGAAATGGTTGGAGCATGAGGGCTTTCGTCTCATCAGTGGATGGATTCATTCATGAATCCATGGGTGGATGGATGGATCTACTGATGGATACATAGCTGAATGGACTAGGTGGCATAAACTGTAGGAGATAAGGCCCAGTTGAAGGTGTGGGTCTTTGGGATTGCATCTTGTCCTTGCCTGGCACCTCTCCCTCTCCCTCCCCCTCCCCCTCCCTCTTCTCCCCCTCCCTGCTTCCCATGAGGTGAGCAGCTCTGCTCTCATGTGCCCCCTGCTATGATATTCTGCCTTGTCCAAAGGCCCAAAGCAATGGGACCAAGTGACCATCGTCTAAAATCTCCGAAACCATGAGCCAACATAAATCTTTTCTCCGTTAAGTTGATTTTCTCTGGTATTTTGTCACAACTACAGAAAGCCGATTAATACAACTAGTCTTGTTTTCCCTCAGAAGTTCAATGTCACATCAGGAAGCCGAGGACCAGCCATTTACTGAGGGCTGTTTTCCTTTGCCCACGAATGGTGGACAATATATCCATAATCAGTGTTTCTACACAGCAAAAGTATAGGCCACTCCTGGGGTGTGTATGAAGCCTGAGGATCAGTGGGGATCCCCTGAGGAGGTAATATTGAAGATGGCTTATGAAAGCTAAGCAGGAGCTAGCTAAACTAAAAGGCTGTGAAGGCCTAAGGGCAGACACAGGAAAGGGTGAGCGAGGGGTTTGGCAGGCAGAGAGAGAGAGAGAGAGAGAGAGAGAGAGAGAGGGAGGGAGGGAGGGAGAGACACGCCTTGCACAACCGTCAAACTGCTCTAACAGGGAGGTGCTCAACCTGGGGAGATGTTGCCCCCCAGAAGATGTTTGAAAGTGTCCAGAGATTAGTTGTTTCAGCTGGGGAATAGATGCTATTGACATCCAGTGTGTTTATGCCAAGGGTGCTATTTAACATGCTACAGTGTACCGGGTGGCTCCTTAGGGGGCATTATTGGGTCCAACAGTCCAGAAATACCAAGGCTGAGAAACTTTGCAACAAAAGCCCAAATATAGAATCCTAAACAGGATTGCCTGATTTTCTCTGCATAACCCCCAAATAAGCTGCTTTGGCTGATATGGTGAGCTTCCCCTAGGACTGGGGCTGGCAAACTTCTCCATAAAAGACCAAATGGAAATATTTGGCTCTGTGGCTTGTGGAATCTCCGTTTCAACTTCTAACATGGCAGCATGTAAGTAGCCATGGGCAATGCCTGAGTGAACAGATACAGCTGTGTTCCAATAAAACTTTATTTACATAAACAGATGGTGATCTGGGCCTGGCCTGTGGGCTGTAGTTTGGACCCCTGCCTGGGCAGTGTGCTTGCTGAACATGGTAGGCAGTAGACGAGGGATGGATGGAAGTGTAGGGGAGGCCTGCTTCCTCCTATGGGACAAGATAGAAGTTGTATACATCATATCTGCATGTGTCCTCTTGGCCAGAACTCAGAAAGGCTAGAAATGTCGATCTTGCCTAAACATTCATAAACCCAGGGCAAAACCAACTCCTTTTTTTTTTTTTTTTTAAACAAAAGGAAGAATGGCTCTTGGGAGACAAGCAACAGAGTCTTCGATCACTAGGATGTGGGAAAGAGAAACACGAAATGGGGAGGTGAGGCTGGCCAAGTTTAGAGGATGTCCACCCAGCTGTGGAGTTAAGTGTAGGGGTCACTTTTGTCTTCAGAGTAATGGGAATCTGTTCAACAGCTTTAGAAGGAGTGGTTTTAGACTTTTATTTTCATTTTAAAAAGATCATTCTGGTACTTGGGAGACTGAGACAGGAGGATCACAGATTGAGGGCCAGCCTTAGCAATTTAGTGAGGCCTTCAGCAACTTAATTGAGACCCTGTTTCAAAATAAAAAGTAAAATAGGACTGAGGGTATAACTCAGGGATAGGATGCTCCTGGATTTAATTCCAGTATCACAAAGAAGAATAAGAATACAAAGGGGGAGGGTTGGGAGGAGGTGGAGGAGGAAAAGGAGAAGGAGGAAGAGGAGAAAAAGTAGCTGGATATGAAGATGATCATTTGGGTAGCAGAAGAAATGGAAAAGCCAGGTGGGGGTGTGGGCACCAATTTGGAAAAGTCTTCCATCCTCTGGGTGAGAGAAATAGTAGGTAGCTTGAATGACAGGGGTGGCCAAGAAATAAAGTTGGTGGATGAGAAAGAGACTTAGAGGGAAGAATCTATAGCTCTCTGTAGATTAAATTTTCTTTTAAGGAATCTGGGAATTTAGAAAAAGCATAATAAATTAGTCATAATTTTTAAATACTAAAAGAAACCTGGAGATCCATTTCTGTCCTCACGGCCCACACTGGGGATCCAGGTCAGCCCTATTTACCAAGTTCCTTCCTCTTTTTCCTTCTGGACTGCAGGGACCCTAGCTCATTCTACTCTCTGAGGAAAAATCTTCGTGGTTCTCCCAAGTGTGGAGCTGGGGGCTTCAGTGCTCAGGACTTGTAGAGTTTACAAGTCCCTCACGTAATGAGCAACCCCAGTGCTCAGCATAGCCAAGTGGGGAAGTGGCATGTGTTTTGAGACTGGCTGGCACCAAGGGAGACAAAAGCCCATGGTATAATTATGCCAAGCATATAATATGATGCAATCGGTGGCTGTCTCCAATATGCCCTGCAGTGCTGTGCAAGGCCTTTGAATAATAGAACACTCCACAGCCATGTGTCTGTGCCTCGAGAAGCCTGAGAACACCAGAGCTCCTTCTTATCTGCCCATCAATAATGCCATGGGCATAAATTGAGCATCTACTGAATCCCAGGGACTGGCATACAGAAGTAAGTAAGACAAGAACTTATGACCTTCTCAAAAGATAATTTTCCAGTCGCTACTCTGGTCCCCATAAAGAAAGTCTGAACAAAGATTTCCCTTATTTGCTTAAAATGTGTCTCCAGTAACAAGGGCATCTGAACTGGCCATCCACGTAACAGCATTTCTGCAAAGCTCTTCTGGCTGTTATTCTTCTGGTGGACATATTTGGCCTTGCAAAGCACTGCTGTCAAGTAACTCACTTTCAGGGAACTGCTTGAAAGAACATTGGCACTGTTTTTTCCTAAAGAGAGAGGACATCACATTCTCTTTGTCTTCATTTGTTTTATGTGTTGTCAAAATTGTTATAGTGACTAACTGGCTAATTCACAAAATAATAAATAACTCAGAGAGAGAGAAAGAAAGAGAGATGACTCATGGGGCTCAGCTATGGCCTCTGTTCACCTCTGATTTCTTTCTGAAGAAGATAGAAATTTCTTCTGTTGTTCTCTGATGTCTTTCTGGCAAAGTTTGTCAGCAGTTGTTTCTTGGTATCACTCCATCTATCCCTGTGTAGGCATGGTCTACATGTACGTGTGCAGTATCCTTGGGTTCCCTGGCTCCAGGCCAGAGAAAGTTCAAGAAGCACAGGCATTGCTGGTCCTAACATCCACACTCCCGGTGGCCACTCATCCAGTCTCGTGTTAGCCTATTCAGTACAGTGTGGAGCACTTCACATGTGCCTCCTAAGTTAAACGCTACAGCATTTGACCTATGCCCACGCCATGGACAGGCACTGATAACATCTTGCTTCTGAAATGAGGGAGGTAGAGGTGAGGTGGGTAGTTTGCAAAGACTGCGAACTCAATAATTGATAGAATGAGGGTTTGTTTTTGTTGTGGTAGTACTAGGGATTGAACCCAAGGACATTCTGTCTTTGAGTTATACCCCTAGCTCTTTTTATATATTTTTTTGTTTTGAAACAAGGTCTTTCTAGGTAGCCAAGAGTCCTACTAGGTTGCTGAGGCTGTCCTCGAACCTACAATCCTGTCTCAGCCTCCCAAGCCTCCAAGGATTGCAGGCCTGAGCCACCATGCCTGGCTTAGAATAAGGATTTGAACATAGGTTTCTCTGACTTCCAAGTCTATCATGCTCTGTTGTCTCTTTGGAAAATTTGGTTATTGAGTATCTATTTATTATAAAATCCATAAAGCTCTGACTCATTATGATGGCCTCAGTGGTCTTGAGTTCAGTGGGTTTTGTCTTGCTAGAAAAGGGGTGTGTTCATAGCTAGTAGGTTTTGGCAAAGCAGGTTTTGAAGGCCCATCGGCCAAACACAGCTCTGTAGAAAATAAAGTTTTATTGGAACACAGCCACAGGGATTCATTTACACATTGCTTTTGACTGCCTTTGTACAGCCAGAATTGAGTCATTGTGACCGAGTCCAAGTAGCCATAAAGATGAAGATATTTGCTATTTGGGTCTTTCAAGACAAAGCTGGCCGGACCCTGATGCAGAGCACAATCATGCATGTGGCTTCTCTCCTCGATTTCTTTCTAATGAATACACTGGTGTTATTCAATGACTCAGGGTCAGTGTACCTGTAACATTAATATGTACCTATTATTTCTTCAAATTCCAAAAACCAGTGTTAGGACTCTATCCATGCATGAGTAGATTTCTGCACAAAGAAGAAAATGCACCATTTCTAATTAAAGTGGAAAATGTTGAAACCTTTTGACTCTTTCAGAAAGCCCTGATAGGTTTCCACTGGTCTCCAGAGCTGAGTGCCATCTTTAGACCGTCACCCCACACTCACCTCATTCGATTTGCAGGCCTGAGAGGTCCTGATATGGTTAGTCAGTTACTGCCCTTCTGGGGTGATAAAAAATTAAAAATACAAGACACACAGTGCAACAGTGGGAAACACATTTTTGTTTATCAGGTGCAGTTTAGAGATGTCTCCGAAACTTTGTAGTCCTAGAATAGAACCAGTGTGAGCTCCCAGTCTCCTGCTTTATCTTCATCTTCAAGCTTACAAATAAATTATAAGTTACTGCAAAGATTCCCACCAATGACACACTGAGTCTCTGTCCTGCGAGGCCTTTCATCTTTCTGGATTCCACTTCTAAGGCTCCTTCTGTTCTGTCAAGACGGAATGTTCTCGGTGCCAACATCACGGAGCTTATGCCAGTTTTCGGACACAGTCTTCCATCTCACCTGTATTGAAAACTAGCACAGTGGCGGACGGGTTTTCCACGATTACTCTTTTGCCCCCGTGGGCAGACATGCGTAGCCAGCTCTGGGAAGCACTTCGTGTCTGTTCTTGTGCAGCCATGAAAATAGAGTGAAAGGTTGAAGTGGCTTTTGTTTGTGGAGCTGTAACAAACGATTATCCTAGAAACCATACCGCTGCAGGAGTATTTGGGTGAGTGTTTTGTTTTAGCTTCTTCCTTGCCAACTGCCCGCTGATCCGGAGACCAAAAACCACAGTATCGGGACCAGATTTCAAAGAAGAGCCTTGTCACACTTCTCCTAATTGGCTGACATTTAAAAAAAAAAAAAAAATCTGCCCGAAGCCCTATGGGTAGAAGAGAAATGATTCTTTCATTGCAAAAATGACCAAAAAAAAAAAAAAAAAAGAAAAGAAAGAAAGAAAAGGGATGGCAAGAAATAAAACAAAAGGCAAGCCTTTTTTGTGACAAATGCCAGCTGAATGAAAGTAATTGTGCACTACACATTAAGACAGGAACCTCTCCGAAGTCACTAGTTTGAGAACTGCAGCTCATCAATGCTCAGACCTCTGTTGATACCCTTGCTAAAGCAGATTATATTTTTTCTGTAAAAAAGAAAAGAGAAACCAAGGATGGTGGCACAGGCTGGTAGCCCTAGTATCTGGAGGATTGCAGGTTCGAGGACAGCCTCTGCCACTTAGTGAGGACCTCTTCAACTTAGTGAGACCTTGTTTCAGAATAAAAAATAAAATAGGACTGGGGGTGTAGCTTAGAAGCAAAATGCCTCTAAGTTCAATCATCAGTACTACCAAAAATCAGGAAGAAGGAGAAGGAGGAGGAGAAGGACCAAGCCAAGCACAGTGGCACGCCCATATAATCCCAGAACTTGCAAGGCTCAGACAACAGTATTGGAGGTTTGAGGCTAGCCTTAGCAACTTAGAGACACCCTCTTTTTAAATAAAAAATAAAAATGGCTGAGAGTGTACCTCAGAGTTAGAATGCACATAAGTCCAATCTATAATACCGCCCCCCAAAATTGGTGAAACACTGACCACAGCTCTGGTCCTTAGAGGTGCCCCATCAAGCAACAGTGCCGTGACCCTGCAGAATTTTGTCAATCAACCAGCAATGGGCTAATGCTCTTCCATTCCCAGGGAGAGAGTGACGTTATGGGGTGACCCGCCTCCCTGAAAACAGAAAGTCTGGTCTTAAGCAGAAGCCTACAATAATAATACTTAGCACCTGTGTAATGTCTTCACGGGTTTCTACACATAAAAATTAGTTAATTGGCAATTATTACTATATGCCAAGTAAGCATGGATTATTATTATCATAATTTTATAGACTGGGTAAGTGAGAGTGGAGGAGAAAGTGCCAGGAGAAGAATTAAAATTAATAAGTTCCTAGATCACAGGCTTGAGTACAGGACTTTAAAGAGCTTGTTTATTCTAAAGTATATGCCATGAGGTGATACTTGAATATTATAAAAGCTGATTTTCCAAAGTAAAATTTCCCTATTTATTAATGAAACTAGGCTAACCCTAACCCTAAAAAGCCACGGGTCTCTTTTTGTCTCGCTTCGTTTTTGCCGACTTCCAAGAATCTTAATACCAAGATGAACTCACACGGAGTAGTGGCTTGAGAAGGCTTTCTTTGCCTGCAGAGGCCAGTTGACAATGAGCAATAGCTTCTTTCTGGCTGCGGCTGTAGCGTTCTATCCACAACCTCTAAGTCTGTCACCTGGGGCCACAAGAGGGGTGGCAGGCAGCTGTGAAATGTGCGCCCCGGGCAAGCACTGGTTTCCACTGAGGGTGGACTACAGAGCCTTCCCAGGTTCTCAAAACCAGTTTGGTTTGAAGATTACCAGGTTGTTGACTCTAGCCCACTCCTCGAAACTGACAAGCCCACACACCTTTGTTGAAAGAATCCGCTTCTTGCCCATTATCTGAGAACCTGTAAGTAGCTTAATAAATATACTCACAGAGGATTCCCTGGCAAGGGCTTATCTAAAGAGGCCAGTAATATTCCATCTCACCTGGAATCCTATCAAAGAAGTGCATCCGTTGATTAGAGCAATTGAAAGAAAGCATTGCAAACAGACGACCAGTGCCCACCAACACTGATGAAAGGACCCTGTGCAGGGATTTCAGCCAGCCACTAAGAGGGCCCCGAGTGACCACTTTTCAAAGGTTAGCTCAGAACAAGTGATCCTCAGGGACATCCAGGCAAATCTTTCACTCCACTGAAGCCGCTGAATAGTGAAGGTCATGGGTCCTGAGCCGCCACAGAGAGATGTAAGAGCAATTAGGCAAAAATGGGGGCTGTAACCCCATTTCCAGGCCCCCAGCCTTGCTAAGCACAGAGCTCCTTGCCTCCAGCTCCACTGCCAAGAATCAGGCAGCGATTCCAAGTGAGGATTCCATAACTTGATTTCACTCTTACCAGCTGACTGCGTGTTTCTTAGGAATGTCTACAGCCCTGGGGGTGTTATTTTTTTTTCTTCTTCTTTTTTACCCAACACAGGGATGATGCGGTGAACTTTCCACTTAGGTCAGAATCCAGCAAGCACTCCCTCAGCCTTCACAAGTGTTGGTGGAGGCTACGCAGGCTGGCTCCCTGGGCTGCTTGAAAAGCTGCCCCAGGGTGGAAGAGAAGAGCCCACGCCCACGGATGGCCAGGGCACCACACTCAGGAGGAGCCCCGTGCAGTGTGGACCCACAGCCTCCCGTCACTGGCAGGCTCTTCACTGTGAAGGCTCTCAGCTCCACCCCAGGCCCACAGGACCAGAATGTGCATCCACATTCCAACGAACTGATCCGCTTGTGACAGGACAGTTTATTTCTTTTCTTTGTCTTTCCCCTTCCTGTGTTTCTGCAAGGGGGAAATGGAGACACACCACTACCATACAGATTAAGGAAACAACCAGAACAGAAGACCCGCTGGCCTGATGGTGGTGTGGGGTGTTTGCAGGGACGCTGAGCGCTACATTTGTGCAGTTCTCAGTGTACGGCCAGCAAACGAGGGAAAGAGCTTCCCCCGGGAGCGAACGCTGTCGCCCAACAACGTGTTGACGATTTAAAGGGACCAGAAGTGCCCTGCAGTCTGCCACGCCGCGGTGCCAGCTCTGCGTGGACCAGCTGACCAGCAGCTCCGGCCGCAAAGGCGCCGTGATGGATTCCCCCTTCGGTTTCTGGAGACCTCCAGCCTGCTGAAAACCCAGCGGCTCGCAGGACCTCTGGTCTGGACTGAAGTTTCAGTGGCCCCGAAACTTTCCCTGGAATGACATAAATAAATAAACAAAGGCCGTAAGTGCTCAGATAGCGCCCCCTTCGATCTTTTGCGTCCTCTGCCATCCACCGTCAGAGGCCGGGAACGGAGAAGGGAGCCAGGGAGCGGATGCAGCTCTCTCTGCTCTATTCTGGAGGCGGCGGCTACGGAGAGCAGCGGCCCGGGCTCCGGACTTCGCGAGCCTTTCCTTGCTGGCTTTTGGTCTCCTCCAGCGAAACCTCCAAGCGGACGGAGAGGGGCGGCCCCAAAGGGTCCCGCGGCCGCTCGGGGGCAGACCAGTTCCCCTTGGCGAGCCCCAGGGCTTTCCTAGCCCCCTCCCTCTGGCCCAGCGTGAAAGGAAGACCGCGGAGGCTGGATGTGTGTGCGCTCGCGCTCCTGTAAATACGGCCGGAGGAGTCCTGTTCCTGGGGCTTTTTCCGAGGAAGTCTGGAGCAATTAGGCTCAGTCCGGGGAGAGCTCGCAGCGAGCAAGCCAGCGGGCCAGCGGGCGGGCAGCGCGTCTGGGCCGCCGCGCAGGGAGAGAGGGGGCGGCCGGCCCCCCGGCGGCGACCCGGGCCCGGCCGCCACCATGGGCTTCGAGCTGGACCGCTTCGACGGCGACGTGGACCCGGATCTGAAGTGCGCGCTGTGCCACAAGGTGCTGGAGGACCCGCTGACCACGCCGTGCGGCCACGTCTTCTGCGCCGGCTGCGTCCTGCCCTGGGTGGTGCAGGAGGGCAGCTGCCCGGCGCGCTGCCGCGGCCGCCTGTCGGCCAAGGAGCTCAACCACGTCCTGCCGCTCAAGCGCCTCATCCTCAAGCTGGACATCAAGTGCGCGCACGCGGCGCACGGCTGCGGCCGGGTGGTCAAGCTGCAGGCGCTGCCCGAGCACCTGGAGCGCTGCGACTTCGCGCCCGCGCGCTGCCGCCACGCGGGCTGCGGCCAGCTGCTGCTGCGGCGGGACCTGGAGGCCCACATGCGCGACGCCTGCGATGCGCGGCCCGTGGGCCGCTGCCAGGAGGGCTGCGGGCTGCCGCTGACCCAGGGCGAGCAGCGCGCGGGGGGCCACTGCTGCGCGAGGGCGCTGCGGGCCCACAACGGCGCGCTGCAGGCCCGCCTGGGCGCGCTGCACAAGGCGCTCAAGAAGGAGGCGCTGCGCGCAGGCAAGCGCGAGAAGTCGCTGGTGGCGCAGCTGGCGGCCGCGCAGCTGGAGCTGCAGATGACCGCGCTGCGCTACCAGAAGAAGTTCACCGAGTACAGCGCGCGCCTCGACTCGCTCAGCCGCTGCGTGGCCTCGCCGCCGGTCGGCAAGGTAGGCGACCCCTGCCTGTCCGGAGCTGCCAAGAGCATCCTCACCTCCTCCTTCCTCCAGGGCGCGCCCAGGGTACCAGGGCGCGCAGGCCGCGCAGCCTGTCCAAGGGCTGGACCGTTGTCCCTGTAGGCCCGTAGTACCTACCGCAGCTTCGGGGGCTCTGGAAAGGCTAAAGGGACCCACGGGCAAATATAAAGCAAGAATGCAGTCAGCGCCACCACTGAGTTCCAGGCTCTGCTGCCCCGGCCAGTTGGGTAATGACAAGAACACTGCTTCTCCTCTCGTAGGTCGGAAACTGTGGGCTTGTGGGCCACGGGAGATAAAGTACCTTTGCACAGGGGGAGCTGTGTGCATGCCCTCTTGAGAATTCCAGAAAGAACTAAAGGGATCCCAGAGCCCACACAGAGTAGGTTGAAAAGGATGGCAGGAGAGAGAGAGAGGCCTGGGGCGTAATGGCGGCATTCAGACGCGTGGGTCTCCCCCAGGACCTTGGCCATACTGCCCACTCGACCCAAAGTTGGACTCTGTTTCCTGGTGACATGAAACACAGCCAAGCTCCTCCCTGAGGGCTTCACACTAAAGAAAGGCCGCCCTCTCGCCCACCAGTATAAAGTAACAAGGAAGGGGGCCTCCTAGAGTTAGAACCCTCTTAGACTCTGGGCTTTATGCCAACCAGTTCTGTAAAGTTAACTGCAACTCTATTGGTGCCTCAGTTTCCCTCACTGTAAAGGTTAGCCTGGCCCTCACCTGCTGGAGAATAATTTTAAATATTTGGTCTCTCAGGAGGATCGCGCAGGTTAGCCACGCACGCTGGCTTAGGAGACCCTGTTTCTGAATAAAAATGTAAAAATAGGTCTGGGAGTGTAGCCCAGAGGTAGAAGGGCTTCTAGGAACCCCAGTACCACCAATAAATAAATAAATAAATAAACAAATAAATAAATAAATAAATATTTGGTCTCTTCCTGAGCTCCGGATCCCATGGCCCCACCAGAGTCAGCTCTTTTTGGTTGGTCCTTCCCCTCCCTATCAAGCATGTGGGCGTAGCGCTCCCCATTTTTGTGGTCAGGGAAGCTGAGGTGCACAGAGGGGTGTCCTGCTGCCTGGGCCGTAGCTCTGAGTTACGGGCGTTAACTCTGAGCCACCTGTGCTGCTGTCTCACTGGAGCTCAGCTGGAACTCAACGCATTGCCTCTCCACTAGGCCACAGCACTGCTGACTCAGCGTTCATGCCATGGCCAGGACTGTGGGAAGGACTTCACACACATTGTCTCTTCTCCCCAGAGATGGGGAGCCAGCTAGCAGGTCTAGACTCAGACAGTTATTGGAGAAGGAGCTGGATTTGGGTTTTTCCTCTGGGTTCCCAACTTTGAGTTGAGGTGTATTGACCTTTCAGGCTCTAGAACTTTGTTGTGAGCGGCGTCTCTTGTCGTGGGGCCTGTCCAGTACAACTCGTGGTCACGGAGTCCTGTCCGACGCACCCCTTGGATGTGGGGGCTTTCTGATTCATCTCTTGGTTGTGGGCGGCTGTCCAGCGCATCACTTGGTTGTGGGGAGATGTCTGGTTCATCTCTTGGTTGTGGGGAGATGTCTGGTTTGTCTCTTGGTTGTGGGTGGGGAGCGTCCAGTATGTTCCTTGGTCACAGGAGGTTGTCTGGTGAATCTTTTAGTCATGGTGGCTATCTGGTGCACCTCTTGGTCATGGGGCCTGTCCAGTGCATCCCTTGCTTGTAGGGGCTGCCCGGTGCATCCCTTGTTTGTGGGTGGCTGTCCAGTGCCTCTCTTGGTCATGGAGGCTGCCCAGGCCATCTTTGGGTTATGGGGTGCTGTCTGGTGCATCTCTTGGTTGTTGGTGGCTGCCCAGTGCATCCCTGGGTTGTGAAGGGCTGCCCCATAAACCTCTCGATCATGGAGTGCTGTCCAGTGTATCTCTTGGTTGTGGGGGATGTCTGGTAATTCCGTTGGTTGTGAAGAGCTGTCTGGCAGCCTGTAGGGTGTCTTAGCAGCTTTCCTCGCCTCCCCCCACCAGATGCCAGCAGAAGTTTCTCTCAAATTGTGACCACCATAAACATCTGCAGATATTGCCAGGTATCCTCTGGAGGCCAGCATCACCCAGGTTGAGAACCCCTGGTTTTCCATATGGCAGGAGCCTCATTTTCAACAACTGGGTGCTCTTTCCTGCTGGGGAGGCCAATGGGCTGCCACTCTAGTTGATCCTCCAGATGGCCTGGCAGAGAGGGGAACATATTGCCCGAGGGGCCCAGGGGGCGTCTGCCTTGCCCCCACCCCCCAGCCGCCCTCCCTCCTCGCTGCATGCACAGCAGGCCTGCAAGTTTTCCAAACCCCCCTTCCTGGCCCCTGGCCTGTCTGTCAGCTGCAGCCCCAGCAGCTGGCCAGCTCTGGGCGAAGGGCAAATATTTACAGCTCTGTGGCTCACCCAGGATCTCACAGGCACACAAAGGACTGGTGTGAGCCTCTGAGCTGCCCAAACAGAGGGCAGAGCTTGGTGTTTGCCCGAGGCCAGGCTTGGGGTGAAGGCTCTCCCACATCTCCTGTTACTGCTGTCATCTGGACTTCCTGCATCGTTTTAAAAGTGAAACTTGTTTGTAAACAAGCCATTCATTCTCACAGAGTTTATTCTCCATTCAGTGTTGAGATTGTTTATTATTTCTTCCTGCCTCTCCGGTTTCCTTCTGGAGTGTTTGGATAAACACTCTCTCAGAATCAAAAAGATGATACTTGAATCAAAACCGTAAATGTTTTTGAAGCTCTGTTGGATAACTGGGGAGGGTCATCAAGGGTATTAAGTTAAGGGACAAGATGTGGGCTTGGAGCACACAGGGAAAGTTTTGTTCTGGAGTGGGAGCCCTGTCGGGGACTTCCATGTCTCTCAGTGCCAGCCTTGAGAACCTTCAGTGGCCTGGCACAAAAGCTGGCCTCAGACCCTGCAGGTCACAGACCCTGGCTGGCCTCAGCCCAGGACTTAGGAAAGCTTGCTCTTCTCCCCCCCCCCAACCCCCCGAAGTTAACCCTTGGTAACCCTTACTGGGAGCTTTTTCTGTTCCTGTGTCAGCCATAAAACCCCCTCTAGCTAGAAGCTGTTTAAGAACTTGTGTGTCTCATTGGGTGAACTCCCTGCTCCTGCTGGGTACTGTTTATTCTCTTCCAAAAGGCCAGAAGGATTGATGTCTCCTGGAAAGTCTCATATACAACACTTTCATGTAATTTTTTTTATAAGACCTGGTGTTTGCATCTCTGTTGCAAACTGAAATAGATAAGGAATACTCAGAAGATTTTTCAAAATCAGCTCCCCAGCCTAAAACTGCTTCCATAAATGATCCAGCATTCTTTAGATTATCTGGGGATTCAGCTTTTGACACCTCGGAGCACTTAGAGTTTGCCAGTGCTATACCTGTGTAAACATTATTTTCTGTTTAAAATGTGCACTAGATCAGTACTTCTCAAACCTTACCTTGATCATTTTATTGTAAAGTTTATTGAAAACCCACATTCCTGAGTCTTACCCCTAGAGACTCTGCTCTCTGGGTAGGGCAGCCTGAGTTTCTGCATTTTTGGTTTTGGTTTTTGGCACTGGGGATTGAACCCTGTTTTGCAACAGGATTTCCCTAAGTTGCTGAGGGTCTTGGCAAGTTGTTGAAGCGAGCCTGGAGCCCAGGATCCTCCTGTCTCAGCCTCCCAAGTACAGAGATTGGAGGTGTAAGCCATCACACCACCACATCTGGCAAGATTTCATAATTCTAATGAGCTCCCTAGTGTGAGGGTCCTTAGAGCAGCTAATGAGCTAAGTCAAGACTTCAGTTCAAGTCAGACATAGATCGAATGTGTATTGGTCTTCAGCTGATTTCACTGACCATTGTCTAGTTGGTTACTTATATTTCAGTGTTGGGGATCAAACCCAAGGCTTTACAGATGCATTGCAAACATACCATCAGACTCCATCTCCAGCCCTCTGACCATGGTCTGAATACCCCCTCCTGACGTATTTATTGTGGTACTAGACATCGAACCCAGAAGCATTCTGCCCTCTAGCTATACTCTCCTAGCCCTGTGCTATTCATTATTTAAAACAGGGTCTCACTAAATTAGGAAGAGGCTCAGTAAGTTGCTGACTGTGAACCTGCGACACTCTTGTCTCAGCCTCCTAAGTACCAAGATTATAGGCATGAGTTCCTTCACCTGGATCCTTCCTAAATATTTTAGGAACGGAATATTTTTTTTGTTTGTTGTTGTTGTTGTTGGTGGTGGTGGTGGTGGTGTGTGGGTGTGTGTGTGTGTGTGTGTGTGTGTGTGTGTGTGTTACTGGGGTTTCTGGAAACCCTTCTACCTCTGGGCTACACTCCCAGACCTATTTTTATACTTTTCGAAAATCTGGAAACAGGGTCTCAAACCTGCACGATCCTCCTGTCTCCGCCTCCCAAGCGCTGGGATTACAAGCGTGCACCACCATGCCTGGCTCAGAATAATGTTTTAAAACTCACACTGCCAGCAGTTGAATAATAGGTAACCATGGCCCAGAGAGACACCACTGACCTGTCAAAAGCTGCATCCAGACCCAGGAGATTGTTTTGTGCATTGTTGGGTTAGTCAAAAATATCTCTAGTCCTAGCCAAATTGGGGAGAACTGGCCTTTGTCTCAACCATATTCATATTCTCCTCTCTCTCTCTCCCTCCCTCCCTCCCTCCCTCTTGTGTGTGTGTGTCTGTCTGTCTGTCTGTCTTTCTGTGTATGGGTGTCTGTCTGTCTCTCTCTGCTACTGGGGATTGAACCTGGGACCTTCCACCTCTGATCTGCACCCCCAGCCCTTTTTATTTTTAATGGTGAAACAGGATCTTGCTAAGTTGCTGAGGCTGGCCTAGAACCTGCGATCCTCCTCTTTTAGCCTCCCATGTACTGACATCAACCAGTGTGCATAAAGGTGCCGGCTGGAAGCCATTCCTTAGAAATGTAAATCTCAGCTCCCTTGAGTTCTTCTTCCAAGGGTGGCCACAGACCCCGTCCACCACCAGCCTGTGTCATCTCCCCTGTCGCCCTTCCCCACGCGCCCTGGCCTCTGGGGGCTCCATGGATGTGCCCCCTGGACCTTTGTACTTGCTCTCCTAGCTCTCTCTCCAAGTACTCTGCCTCAGCCTTTCTGTCAACACTTGGACTTAGCTCCTCCATACACAACCTTTTCTTCTGTCCTTCATGCCTCAGATCCAGCATCCCTGCCCCCAGAGCCCTCACAGACTCCATCTGGTGCCCTAAGCCTCTCCTTCTGGTACCCGCCCTCCATGACGTCCATCACAGCCGTAACTGAGTCATTGGACGAGTCTGTCTTCAGGGCTGTGTCCCCTATTCAAGATCTACACCACACACTCTATGGGCTCTCGTGGTATTCGTTTGGTAGGTGAATGTAAGACTGAAAGGGCACTTCTCAGCCCTCGGGACTTGCGCGATTGCTAACCAAGAGTGGGCTTGTGTTAAAATATAAAAAGAGGTGTGTGTGTGTGTGTGTGTGTGTGTGTGTGTGAGATCTCCAGTTAACTAAATTGTTCCCAGGTTTTGGAGGGGCATGTTTTTTCTTTCATTAGGTCCTACCCAGATCAAGTTGTATAAAGCCCCAAGTCCCAGAAAATGTTTTGCCCATTTCAGACCTGAAGATCAGTGAGTCTAATAGACAATTGTATCTGAAGGCGTCCACGCATCCTGACTCTTTGAAATGTATCCAAGGCGTGTTTACCATGCCAGGAATACTTTGTTTCTGACAAGCTTCCCAGATAGGCCTCCCACACGGTGTCTAACATATCAGCCTAATTGAGCGAACAGAATGGAAGGCTGCTGCTTCTTTCCCATTTCAGTGATGTATAAAGAAAGTCAGGGTTTCATTTACAAATGCCATACCCAGTCCCACTGGGTTAAATGAGCAGAACCAGGAGGTTTGGATTGGGAATTCTGTTAAGATTTGTCTAGTAGCAGTTCTTTCTGGGTTCAGAAATGATGCTTGCCTCTATGAAAAGATTTGATGAGTAAGAATCTATTTATAATGCATTGGACTATACACCAAGGAGCATACAAGGAAAGAAAAGTGTTCTCCTAGTGGGTGCCCGGAGGGAGCCCTGTGCGTGCACATGCAGGACCTTCTCCACCTTTGCTGTGGGTGGGCCTTCCTTTCCTATCGCCCTCCTCCTCCTCAAGCTCCTCTTCCTCCTCTTTTCCCCACTTTCCTCCTCCTCCTCCTCCTCCTCCAGCTCCTCTTCCTCCTCTTTTCCCCAATCTTTCTTCCTCTCCTCCTTTTCCTCCTCCTCTTCTTTTTCTTCTTCCTCCTCTTCCTCTTCTTCCGTGTTAGAAGAGATCATAAAACATTGTAAAGCACCTTGATTAAAGTCAGAAGTGAGATTTCTAAATGGGGTTTGAGGCCAGTGTTACCTGACTCCAAGCTCATAAACTGTTAGCAAAATAAGAAAAGCAGTTATTCTTGAAGCAGCACACCTTCCCTGAAGCCTCACTGGAACCTCTACTCGGGTCAGTGTGCATCAGAGGTGTGGACAGATGGACTCTCTTCTTTGCCTCAGAAAGAAGGTTGAGGAGGGGTAGGTTCTCTTACCTGTGAGGGCTTCTCCCCACGAGACAGAGGAAAACAGAGCAGCTCAGAGGGCTGATCAGCAGCCAGCGAGCCCCTTGGGCTCATTTTCGACTGCTGAAATGCACTTGCCCCCTACCCTAATTCCCAGGCTCCTAAGTCCAGTGTAGAAAGTGAAGCGTCCAAAAGGAAACAGATCCTGGCTATAAGAGAGATTTAGACAAAACAAATAAGAAGAAATACAGAGAAGGTGCCCTGAGTGGGATGGTGCCTTGTTGATTTACTCATTATCTTGGCTATTTTAGGAGCGGTTCATGGTAGAAACTAAGTCAAGTCCTTCCCAGTGCATTCATGCTGCCCATTTTTTATATTCCCGAGTGCCACATGCTGTGCTGGCCCATTGGATAGAAGCTGAAATTGAGCAGCTCTGATGCATGGGACCAGACACCACGCGTGCCTCTGAAAACACAATCTGTACTCTTCTCTGCGTGCCCAAGTATGTTAGCTGTGAGTTACCAACCGTCTCCCCTTGAATCCTGGTGTCCCAGTAAGCCGGTTCCAATAAGAAGGGGAAGTGGCGTAACGTAATGATCATTCTTGTAAAGAAAATGGCTAACAGATGGACCTTCATGGCCACCTTTCTTACCCATTCCATACGCGTAATTACAGGGAACTGGAGGGCAGGGGCAGCGTGCAGCCTTCATGGTAGCAGACCTGACCCGAGGAGCCGGGATGCCTGGGGAGAGATTGGTCCTGGCAGAGTGCTCTCCCTGGAATGTTGCTAGAAGCTCTTTTTAGATGCCCTCCCCCTTTGCTACAGGTGGCTGCAGAGAGGGATGAAGGAGCCGGGCATGATGGTGCAGGCCTGTCATCCCGGGACTTGGAAGGCTGAGATAGGAAGATGACAGGTTTCTAATACAGTGGTTATTAAGATGAGACGAAGCCATGTGCACTGGGACACAGGAACACTTACCACACATTTACTAAGCATGTGTTAAGTACTGGGTGCCTGCAGGGTTTTAGCAGTTTTTCAAATACACTGCTGAAGAGGAGATGTTAGAAATGTGAAATGTAGCCGGGCGTGGTGGTGCACGCTTGTAATCCCCGTGCTTGGGAGGCGGAGACAGGAGGATCGCGCAGGTTCGAAGCAAGCCACGCTGGCTTAAGAGACCTGTTTCCAAATTTTAAAATAATATAAAAATAGGTCTGGCAGTGTAGCCCAGAGGTAGAAAGGCTTCCAGGAACCCCAGTACCACCAAAAAAAAAAAAAAAAAAAAAAAATTGAAATGCAATCCAAGTGCTTAAGAAGCTGATACAGGAGGACCTCAGGCTTGAGGCCAGTCCCAGCTACTTAGTGAGGCCCTCTGTGACTTAGTAAGACCCTGTTTAAAAGAAAGAATAAAAAATAGGGCTGGGTGTGGAGTTCAGAGGTAGAATGCCCCTGGGTTTAATCTGCAGTGCCACCAAAAAAAAAAAAAAAAAAAAAAAAAAGAGAAAGAAAGAAAGAAAAGAAAAGAAATGTGCAGTGGGTGTCATAGACAAGAAGGAAAGAGACTTTTCCTCACAGAGTCACTCGCCTTCCTGGAGAGCCTTAGGGTACCCCTGGGGAACGCGTCTCTGAATTTGCATCTTCTCACTGTTTTTCCATGGAAGAAGATGGTCAAGAGGGTCATTCAACTTGTCTTCACTGTACTGTTACGTCTGTTCCACCCCAATTCACAAAGCTCTGGACAGACTGGCCAAGCCGAGCTTTCTCCTTCCTGTACATAGGGCCCACGATTTCAGAGCTGAAGGGGAAGAAGACACATCAGGTTGGGTAACTGGAAGCTTGCATTTCAAAAACTCCAACTGCCCTGTCTCAGTCACTTTGGGCTGCCATAACAAAACAAACAAACAAACAAACAAAAAAAAACCATTACATGAGCAGCTTGTAAGGAGAGATTATATAGGTTGTAGGCTGGGAAGCCTCAGACCCAAGTGTGGGCAGATTCAGCCAGAATTTGGAGAAGACTCTCTTGTTCACAATTGCATCTTCTTGCTGTGTTTTCATATGAGCAAGGGGTGAGGGGTCTCTTGCAAGCCACATTTGTAAGGACCCTAATTCCTGATCACATCTGAAAGGCCCCATCTATTAACACCATCGCTAAGGGAGCTGAGGATGTAGCTTACAGGTAGAAAACACCTCGGTTCAAGCCCCAGCATCGAAAGAAAAAATATTACAAAGTTGAGCCAGAAAGAACACCTAAGCATTGGAGTACAGAGAGTGACGATGGCCCCAGCTCTGCAGTGCAGAGTGCTCTGCCTGCCTACTCTCCTCCTGTCCTCCAGCCCCCACCTCCGTACATTTTTCCCTAGAGATGGCCAAATATGACATGCTTTCCTGTCACTAGTCAAGAGACAGAGCTGTTTCCCAGCTGTGTGGGTCTCAGGGAACTTCACGTAATCCCTGACTGAGAGGTTCATGGCACCCGGACAGACTGGCAGTCGGTCAGATGTGCGTCTCTCAATCCGCTGGGCAGCCTTCCAGCATGGCCAGCTCTTGACTGCAAGCCTCCGGCAGGGACTAAGACACACTTGTCACTGCACAAAACAGAGGTCTAGAGAGCCCACAGCGATAAGGCAGAGACAGACTCCTCAGACATGGCATGCATCCAAGCTTCAGAGGCTGGGCTGTTTAGGAGGAAAATGGGGACAGAGTAATGCTGAAATTAAAAGGGACTCTCTTCAAGGAGGATGGTTCACATTCTTGGACATCTAAAAACAAAACAAAACAAAAAAACAGTGGCCATCAAAAGATGTCACATAGACCATCAAAGTACAGTCTTCTGTCACTCAACAACAGGGATGCCTTCTGAGAAACGTGTCCTTCAGTGGATTTGTCAGAGTGAAAGTACTATGAATGTAGTCACACAGATCCCACTGGCTGTGATGACACCAGGCAATCTCATCTTAGGAGACGGTTCCTATACGCAGTCTGCTTCTGAGTAAAATGCCATCAAGTGCAATCCATGATAGAGTGCATTCCTGAACATGCAGTATGTGATTTTTGCTGGGCTTGGTTGCACACACCTGTAATCCCAGAAACTCAAGAGACTGAGGCAGGCAGGAAGGTCACAAGTTCAAGGCCAGCCTGAGTAACTTAGTGAGATCCTGCCTCAATATAAATTTTTTTTTTTAAAAAAAGGACTAGGGGCCGGGAGAGGTGGCGCACGCTTGTAATCCCCGCGCTTGGGAGACAGACAGGAGGATCACGCGGGTTCGAAGCCAGCCGTGCGCGCTGACTTAGGAGACCCTGTTTCCAAATAAAAATGTAAAAATAGGTCTGGGAGTGTAGCCCAGAGGTAGAAGGGCTTCCAGGAACCCCAGTACCACCAAAAGAAAAAAGAAAAAAAAAAAGGACTGTGGGGGTATAGCTCAGTGATAGAACCCTTGGATTCTGTCTCTGACACCAAAAACAGTAATTGTTTTAAAAAGTTTCACTGAGATATTTCTGCTGCCCCCCAAATTCTTGAGCAGTTAGACCTTGGGTTGATAGATGAATACATTATCTTTCAGGTATTTTAACATTGAGCCAGCAGTTAAACATTTGAATATGATAGGAAAGCTTATTTTAAGCACAGTGGGCTGGCGGCTCCCATCCAAAGAACTTTGGTTGCTGCTTGTGACTTGCTGGCCTCAGTGTTTGGTTGGTCCGTGGCCTTTCTTGGGTCATGACATTGACTTCTCCAAAGTTTACCCAGGTCTATATCCTTTCTCAATTCTAGAGGCTCAAGCCTTTCCCAGGGAGACCAACATTGCTATAGGGAATTGGGTTCCAAGTGGGGGCAAGGTGCTAAGAGTCTGTTAGAGCTATCTGCCCAGCTGCAGGGAAATAGTGAGGTTCCCGGATACGGAGATGTAGCTGACTTCCTTCTCCACCCCACACCCAGGCTCTTATGAAAGTGCCCCATCCCCTGGGGCTGGCTGCAGGGGAGGGAGGCCTGCCACCTGGGAGGGGTTGAAGGAGCGACAGCTCAGGGAAAGCTACCAAGCAGGTGCCCTGGTCGGACGTGGAACAGTATAGAGTATCTGGCTGTCCCCAGGACCCTGTGCCCCGAAACCCCGCTCTCTGGTGCCTCCTTGGTTCATTTCCAAGTCCCCAGCGTCCATCTTACTGTGAGCCGACGTCGTTTCCCACCCCCTTCACTCTGGGGCCATGTCTTCCCAGGCCCAGCCGTCGCATGTGTTTGACTGTGCTGTGTGCCGGCCATGGCCCCTGTGAACAGCAGCATCTGCCGAGAGTCCAGGCTAAGCTACTCCCCCTGAGCTACGCCATGCCTGGACTTTTGACACCGCCTGCCCCTTCCAGACCAAACCACCTGCAGGTGCTCCAGAGGGAACCTCTCTCTCTCCAGGCATGGACAAAGATGAGATTAAGGATGAATACAGAACCATCTTTCTTTACTCCAAGCCCCAACTCCCTCAAGCTTGCTTTAGGTGACTAATTGAGGACAAGATGTTCTCCCTTGCTTGGACTTTGCAGATGAGTAATTTAAGTGTTAGAAAAGTCCCCTGTGCTCAGGACTGAGCTGTGCCTCTCTGCACTAAGGCTACGGGAGCTTATATTTGGCCAGCGTACTGAGACTCTTAGGTACCCTTATAAGGGATCCTCTCTACCAACCATTGCTCATTGCAACCTTACGGTAGGGAAGGGGACCATCGCCCCATTGTATGGTCGAGGAAATGATCTCAGGTCCTGACTCTGAAGGCCAAGATCTCAGCCACTCTGCTGTCTTGTTGGGGACACAGTACTCTCAGAATACTGTTCAGACTATAATAGACACCCTTAATCTTCAGTCATTATCATATAATCCAGTAATTATAAGATAATGGTAATGAGGAAGCTATTTTACTGTCTCGTCCTTCATGCCAGGACCAGTCTTCTGAGGCAAAGGGCACTGGGACAGGGTGAAGAATTTACCCTTATCACAAAGAGAATATGGGCCTTGGAGTCCCATGCACACTATCACACAGAGATTGCGGGCCTTGGAGTCCCATGGACATTACTACACAGAGAGCATGGGCCTTGGAGTCCCATGGACATTACTACACAGAGAGCATGGGCCTTGGAGTCCCGTGCACATTATCACACAGAGATTGCGGGCCTTTTGGTCCAATGGACATGGGTTCTAGTTCCTTTCCCCTTCCTGCCACTTTGCCACTGCGTAATCTTGCGCAGCTGTGTGAACTTCCCTGTGCCTCAGTTTCCCCAGATGGGGTAGTTAATCAGTTGTTCACATGAAGTAGGACCCCTTCCTTCCCCTCTGTGTTTCACTACATCAGTCATGGAGAAAATTACAAAGATGGCTTATGATAAACCAACCCCCACATACCTGCTTCGCCTGGATTTTCTTTTAAAAGAAAGACACCATGATTAATACACTGGGAACAGTCCTCTTGTCTGGAGTGTGTGGAATATAACTGACTGAACTGAACATTATTGTAATAGTCTCTATCCCCAAGCACTGTGAACCCAGGAACAGGTTAAATGGTTAATCGTTAATCACAGATTGCTGTTAGCATGTGAAATCACGTGTTTTAAAATCTTTATCAATATGTCTTCCAAAACAAAACTAGAGTAGTTAAGGTCGTTAGCAGAGACAGGAAGAGAAAAATCTAGAATCACACTCTAGAAGAGAATAGAAGGTGACCTTCGGTGATGAATGAAACAGAGAAATGCGAAAAATTCAGCCCAGGCTGGACTTTTCTCTCCATCCCTCCCAGCATCATCTTCTGCAGGGTGATGTGACACTGTCAGCCATAAAGTAGGTCCAGCAGCCTAAGGCCAGATCCCAGCCCTCCTGGGCCTGGACCAGACCGGGCAGGGTGTTCTGAACAGTGACATCGGCCTCTTTCCTGCCTATGGCATCTGGCAGGGAAGTCTGGGTCGATGTGGCTTTCAAGAGGCTCCTGTAGCTGCTATTTACCTGAGGACTGGGGTGTTTCCAGCATGGTCTTACCGGCCCCTGGAGAAAGATCCTGAGGCCAAGGCCACATCTAGAGGCTTTGGGCACCTCAGGGGGAATCTGGTACAGATAAATCGCTGAACAAAAGCAGCTTGGAACTTTGTTCTGATGTTGGTCTCCTGTCAGCTCTCCTACCAATGAGCTCCTTTCTGTGGAACTTCAATACTTGAACCACCCGTGGCAGACCAGAAGATAATCCTCCATTGCATTATCTTCTACATTTCTTCTCTCCTCCCCTCCCCTCCCCTCCCCTCCCCTCCCCTCCCCTCCCCTCCCTTCCCTTCCTCCCTCCCTCCCCCCCCCCCCTCTCTCTCTCTCTCTCTCTCTCTCTCTCTCTCTCTCTCTCTCTCTCTCCTCTCTGTTTCTTCTCTCCTTTCTGCTGTCCTCTGCTGCCTCTCTCTTTTTCTTTGTAATCTTTAATTCTGCAGCTTTCTCTGTATATCATTTGAAGTTGTCAGTCTAGAGCCATCTGCCTTGGATCAGTATGTAACTGTGCAGTTTCTCTCATCGATGAGTTTTGAAAGTCAGCATGTCAGAGATGTAAGACGGCTTCCTCAGATCTCCAAGTGTTTCCAACTTTTTCACCCCTCTAGGACAGCAAAGCAAGAATAGGACTTAGGAAGAGTGTAGTGTCCGGGGTAGATAAACATAAACTGTTTTAGTTGAGAATTGTCTTGTTCACATCTCAGAACGATTAAGTAGATTCAGAACCTTTGTTGTTATGACAGTGAAAGTGTTTTATCTTTATAATGCTGGAATTAGTTACACAGATCCATATCATTGGATGGCAGTATGTTGGGTGGTAATGTTGTTTGTTGGACATTTTTTAATGCAATGAAATCAGCTATCATTAAAGAGACTTTTCTCATTTTCATTGGGGGCACTTGCTTTGTGGCGACCACCTTCTCCTTCTCTTTTATATCACAATTCTTTACGTGTATATCAAGTAAGTCACCCTTCAGTGACTTACTTGATGTTGGGTTATTCTTACAGAACACCATGTTCATTCACCAGAAATGTGATGATGTCTCGTTTTAACGATACATTATCATTGTTTGTAGAGGAGCTTTGTCATTCATGAGTAGTGATTCAAAGCCAGTGGGACCCAGCAGGTCCTGGGCAGTGACACCCATGCTGCTCAAAGGTTGCCATTTATCTCCCCAGAAAAGACCAGAAAAGGAAGCTCTGAATATCCAGATTTTTTTAAAAATATCTCTTTTGCAACAAGATTTTAAGTATTGTTGTTTAACCAGCAGGTCATGAGAGATTTCATATTTTAAAAGTGCAATCAAATAACACCACGTTTAAACAGAAAACATAAGGGAAGCAAATGCCAGTTTATAGCCAGTGCACGTGAGGTCTCGCATCATATAACTGGGACTGTTTTGCAGGTGTATGGGTGAGTTTGACGTTCGTGTCAAGGGCCATTAAAGCACTGGTTTGTGCAGAAGGCTAAGTCTGGTCTAGCTCCTCGAACTGTTGAGCGTGTTAGTCCAGGCCTTGGCCTTTCTGTCCTTTTGACCGTTGAGCGTCATGCCTGCGTCACCCGCCTTTGTGACTTCTTGTTCAATTTAAAGGGTTTCTCGTTAACCACCCTTCAACAGAGTGTTTTGTATTAAACACTCTGCATTTCATACGAGTCAGACAGTAATGACATTGTAGAAATGCCCCTGCCCCCCTTTTGAATAAGATTCAGGACTTTTGGCTTCCCCTCCACGTTTGCATTTGACTTTTCCCAGCCTGCTCCCCTCCAGTCTCCCGAACAGAGATGACCATTGATGGGCCAGGGATGCACTCACACTCTGAGGGGATTGCCACTGGAGCCTTTCGTGGCACCACAGATGCTGCTGTTGAGAAGTAAACAGAAACGGGCTGTCTGGACAGCCAGTGTCTCATGGCCTGTCAAAGGAGAAGGGCCGGGGCAGGAGTGGATTCCCACTCCCCTGCATTGCCACCTGGTCATCCCAGGGTTAGAGGGTATCTAGACAGATTGCAACCTCCTGAAGACAGGATAGGGTTTTAGATTGAGTTTCAAAAGTTTCCATGGTTCAGCCTCCCAAGAGATAAGTAATTGATAAAAATGATTAGCCCAGCTATCCCAAATCCAATTAGAAAGAAAATTCCTATATCTCCTTCCTGTTTGTAAATAAACACTCAGCTCCTTTGTTCCCTGCAGGGTGAAGAAACTATAAGTCTGACTCTGGTCTTGCATCGGGACTCCGGCTCCCTGGGATTCAACATTATTGGTGGCCGGCCTTGCATGGTATGTCAATTGCTGAAGTCTGTGGTTCCTTTCCCTGGGGTAGCGGGATGAGAGGCCAGGGTTTAGGGGTCAGTACTGGACGCCTGTCCCACTTTATTCAGCTCTCTATTACTAGAGAGGTCTTTCCTTTCGCCTTTACTCTTGGACATTATCGTTTCCTAAAACACTTATCCTAGGAATGCAGCAGCTTGTCCAAACGATTGGGTATTGGGAGTACATTTCTGGTTGTACAGCACTGGACTGGCTAAAGCTCAGTGAGATGTGTACGAAGGGATCTGGGTCACCAGTCCCTCTCAGCTGGGCCATGGGCTGTCCAACAGCAAGTTTGCCCCAGGTCCTACGCTGCCAGCTCTTCACTGGGGACCAGTCCCTAGTCTATGAGGAGCTGCCTCCCCCCACATACTTTTTTTCTGGTGGTACTGGGAATTGAATTCAGGGGCATTCTACCTATGAGCTGCACCCCTGTCCCTTTATTTATTTATTTATTTATTTATTTATTTATTTATTTATTTATTTATTTATTGGTGGTGCTGGGGATGGAACCCAGGGGCCTTCTACCTCCGGGCTACCCTCCCAGACCTATTTTATATTTTATTTGGAAACAGGGTCTCTTAAGCCAGCGTGGCTGGCTTTGAGCCTGCGCGATCCTCCTGTCTCCCAAGCGTGGAGATTACAAGCATGCCCCACCACACCCGGCCCTATTTTATTTTTTATTCAGAAACAGGGTCTCACTAAGTTGCAGAGGACCTCACAACTTGGCTAGGCTGACCTCAAACTTGATCCTCCTTTCTTAGCCTCCCAAGGACTTGAGATTGTAGGCAGGCACCACCACACTGGGCTTTCCTTTCACTTTCCCCTGCCAGTGTGGCTCTCTGGCCACCCTCTGGCCATCCTCATCATGAGTCCCTCCTTTAGAAAGAATTGCCCTCAGTCACACCTGTCAATTTGACTTTGAAGAAATTGCTGCAGAAAGGTCCCTGGGAGTAACAAAGGATAGATTTCTGCATCTCACCTCCAAAGGGGATATCCAAATGTGTCTTGCGTTTTTTCTATTAGTGTTAAGTAAAATGAAATTTGGTTGTTCTGCAATGAAATATTGTGTGCTCAGGATAGGGTGGTCCAGTGGGGGCCTGGGGGTAGCTCCCTGTGGTCATGGGGGGTGGGTATGTGGTGCTGGAGCATCAGGTAAGAAGCAAGTCAGTAGTTAACTGTGGTCTGGGAGAGATGAGGCAGGGGAACGGCACGGGCTGGGTTCCAAGCAGTAAAGAGAGTTGTTAGCTTGACGGGAGACAGTAAGGATAAGTCTAAAGTTTTAGAAGATGCCAGCCAGATAAGGCACTGTGTGCCGCATCCTCTGGAACTCACATATAGATGGGGAGACCATGAGGTGGGAGAGGACAGACCTGTCTCCATGAAGTATCTGCCTATGCCCAGCTAGAGAAGCCCGGGGAACTAGTTATCCCCTAAGAGGTATCCTGGGGAGGGGCCATTAAAGCTGAGTTCTGAAGGATGAATAGGAGTTTGCTAGATCATCAGACTGCAGCATGAGGGGTGTGTGTGTGTCTGTGTGTGTGTGTGTGTGTGTGTGTGTGTGTGTGTGTGTGTGTGTGTGTGTGTACTACACTGTTAACTACAAAGTGATTTTTTAAAAAATTTTTTTGTATTAGGGTTTGAACTCAGGGACACTCTGCTTCTAACTAGACCCCTGCCTCTTCTTATGTTTTATTTTGAAACAGGGTCTCCCTAGGTTTCTGAAAGGCTTCCTACTTTGCTGAGGCTGTTGTTGAACCTTCATTCCTCCTGTTTTAGCCTCCCAACTAGTGGGATTACAGAATGCACCACCATGCCCAGCCTTTGTGGAAATCTTAAAAAAAAAAAAAATCTTATGTGTTGCTGTATTTTGTTTACTCTTTGCCTGTTGATAAGACCCCAGGCTGCATTTTGGTACAATGTCCTGATCTAGTCCTTATAGCCAGGGGCCAGGGATCCCCAGCTCTAAGAGTACGGTAAGGGAGCAAACTGGGCCCAGAGCTGTTGTCCCCAGGAAGTAAAAGCATGTGGCTTGAACTGTGCTCTCCAGCTTAAAAGAAACATGCCTGACACTTAGCACAGACAGCAGAGTTGACTGTTTTGCTTACCTTGATAATTATTTTCCCTCCTCTACCCACCCATCCTATCCTTATCAGTTTTAAGAAACAACTTCAGTAAACTGAGGTCCAATTCACTTATTAGATGTTGTAGAAACTTCTGCAACAGAAAAAGCCCAGAGAAGGAAGACCTGTTCTCCATCTCAGGTCTAACCACATCAAAGGCCTAAGCTTGCAAGATGCTGGGATGGAGAGGCGTGGCCCCAGCTGCTGATTGTTGAGAAACCTATTATGTTCATACCAGGGCGGAGGGCATTAGTTTCTGCACCTCGCCCAGTGACATGCCCAGTCTCACTGGGGACTCCTTTCTTCCTCCTGCTTATCAGAAAGGAGGTTTTAAGCCAAACATACATCTGTAATCCCAGTATTTAGGAAGCTGAGACAGGTTCCCAGGAAGAAGCCAGCCTCAGCAACTTAGTGACACCCTCAGCAACTTAGTAAGACTGTTTGTCAAAAATAAAGGGCTGAGGATGTAGTTTAGAGGTAGAATGCCCCAGTTTCAATTTTTTGTTCCAAAAGAGGAGGAGGAGGAGGATGAGAAGGAGGAGGAAGAGGAGGAGGAGGAGGAGGAGGAGGAGGAGGAGGAAGAGGAGGAGGAGGAGGAGGAGAAGGAGGAGGAGGAGGAGGAGGAAGAGAAGGAGGAGGAAGAGGAGGAGGGGGAGGAGGAGGAGGAGGATGAGAAGGAGGAGGAAGAGGAGGAGGGGGAGGAGGAAGAGAAGGAGGAGGATGAGAAGGAGGAGGAAGAGGAGGAGGAGGAGGAGGAGGAGGAGGAGGAGGAGGATGAGAAGGAGGAGGAAGAGGAGGAGGGGGAGGAGGAGGAGGAGGATGAGAAGGAGGAGGAAGAGGAGGAGGGGGAGGAGGAGGAGGAGGATGAGAAGGAGGAGGAAGAGGAGGAGGGGGAGGAGGAGGAGGAGGAGGAGGATGAGAAGGAGGAGGAAGAGGAGGAGGGGGAGGAGGAGGAGGAGGATGAGAAGGAGGAGGAAGAGGAGGAGGGGGAGGAGGAGGAGGAGGATGAGAAGGAGGAGGAAGAGGAGGAGGGGGAGGAGGAAGAGAAGGAGGAGGAAGAGGAGGAGGGCTGGTTTTAGGTTCTTTCCTTTTCCTTATGAAAGGATGACTTAAGTATCTGCCAGGCCCGACTTTGTAGACTTCCTAAGTGTTCTTAGTTTGTATGCTCTTTTTGCGAGGGTTATGCACAAGTCCTCCATAGGGGAATTTGATTCCACATGGGTGTGCTTGTCATCATGCTTCTAAATACTCATCCAGATGAGCAGAAATGGCATAATGAAACCAAAACGTCTGCCGTGCACTCTTGCCTGCAAAATCCAGCAAGTCGTGGAGTACGACGTGCTAAGAAGCCAAGACGCAACCCACGGCACACAGCTTTCTGGGACTATATGTAGCCTGCGGTAAGAAGGACGTCCCTATTCCAAGGAGCTCCCATCCGACGCTCGGCTGGGTCGGGGACTAGCCCAGCCCAGGGCTCTGACGTCACGCTCATCCTGCACGATGCTGAGTGAAATCGCGTCGCTCATTCATTCCTGAGCTCGCACATGTGTCAGACCTTTTGCTTACACTTTTGACAAGTGCGCTTTATTTCCAGGTGCCCCCAAGATGAAAACAATCACTTTCGTTATTTCTTTGCTCAGGCTTTCATCAAAGCAAAGTAAGTCCCCAGCCATGTTAACTAGCCTGGATACATAGCTCTGACTTGACATGTGTTAGGAGAGGAGCCAGACAAGCAAGGAATGAAGAGGTGTCTTCAGAGGAGAACACCTCGCTCTCTGAAGTGGGCCTGACCTGGATTTCTTTTATTTTTGTGCTTTTTGTCATTTTTACATCACCTCCTATCGCTAATGTAGTTTAACCTCTTGCTTGTTCCTTTCTGTTTTTTCTTGAGCTTTCTAGTTCTTTTTTTTTTTTTTTGAATAATGACTCCAAAATATTAGGCTATGCAGTATTTTGTTAAAAAGATCAAAAGCAAAACCCCACCCATCCCCCATCTCCCTCCCCCTTCTCTAGCTAAGAAATGCAAAGCAGTTAAGTCAAAGGAAACACAAGTATTCTTTTCAGGTATTTGACACCAAGTCTTAGGGGATTTTGCCTTCTTCCTAAGGCCTTGGTGATCTGTAGATTCCTCAGGGTGTGAACTGTCCAGCCCTCTGACTCTGCCCCATCTTTTGAGCATTGTCTCAGTGAGCAATGGCGTTACACACAGAGCATGTGCAAGAGAATCAGTCTATTCTCTCTGTGAAACCAAGCCAAGCCGTGCTGCTTTGTGATGGTGCGACCACGGATATGTAGACGAGCCTCTCTGAGTGCCAGGTGTCTCATCTTGGGAATGGATATAGGAATACCAAGATAAAATGATACCCAGAAAGCACTCACCATGTCTTTGGTTCCTGGTATTTCTCAGTAACTGGAAGCTGCTGTACAGTTCTGCACCTGCGTTCAAGGCATATGTGTGTGGGGTAGGAACTACTCAGATGCATGGGAACCAGCACAAGAGGCTGCGGTGAGAACGAAGGGCAGGTAAAGCTGATGCAACTGGTCCGGCCTGGGCTCAGGGAGCCCGGCAGAGCACGGCTGTCAGGCAGGGGAGCCTTCTGAGGACAGCTGGTCTCACACAGCACCACAGCGGAGCTGGCCTTCCTCATCAAAGAGAGTTGATGGAGCCCAGTGACACTAGGAATGGTTCTTTGTACTGCAGGGATGGATGTTGTGGAAAACACTCGGTGCTCATTTTAGGTTGTAATTTGAGTCTCTTCTTGTGAATCATATAACATTTCAGATAAAGTGTGTATGTGATGTCTGAGGGTGAGGGTAATAGGGACTGGGGAAGGTATTTTTTCAATCTTAGTGATTGTTGCTGGATCTGAAAGGGTAGGGGTGAGTAGACTGAACCACATTCAATGCTATCTCTTTCCCTCTTTAGAATATAGGAGGGCTGAGGCTGGGCGTGGTGGTGCATGCTTGTAATCTCAGCATTTGGGAGCTGAGACAGGATTGCACAGGTTCGAAGCCAGCCTCGGCTACTTAGTGAGGCTCTCAGCAACGGAGTAAGACCCTGTAAAATAAGTCTGGGAGTAGATCCCAGAGGTAGAAAGTACCTGGGTTCCACCTCCAGTACTATTACTACTAATATTACTAATAATACTAATAATACTAATAATATAGGAGGGTTACCAGACATGGTGGTGCATGCCTATAATCCTAGTACTTAGGCTGGGACAGGAGGATCACAGGTTTGAGGCCAGCCTCAGCAACTTAGTGAGACCCTGTTTCAAAATAAAAAAATAAAATAGGGATGAGATGTAGCTTGGCAGTAGAAAGCCCCAGTTCAATCTCCAGTTTAAAAAAAGAAGAAGAAGCCGGGCGTGGTGGCTCATGCTTGTAATCTCAGCATTTGGGAAGCTGAGACAGAAGGATCCGGGTTCGTGGCCAGCCTCACAACCTCAGTTACTTAGTGAGACCCTGTCTCCAAATAAAGAATAAAAATTAGGCCTGGGGGTGTAGCTTGAAAGTAGACTGCCCCTGGGTTCCATCCCCAGTACACAATATATATATATATATATATATATATATATATATATATATATATATAAAATAGAGGGACTTTTCTACTTAAAGAAGAAAATATATTGTCATAATTATGTTTTGACAATGCATTTTTATATATGTATACATATAGCAAATATTAGCTCTTTTATTGGTGCATTATGATTATATATATTAGTGTGATTCTTTGTTATATATTTTTACATGCACATACATAATTTTGTCTCTAGAGTGCTATTAGATCTTATTATGGTATTATGATAAGGAATTTGCCATGATGATAGATTATGGAGTTTTTTCCTGGAGCATCCCGAGCTTCCTTTTCAAATGATGTTGTTTGGAAACAATGCCATGCTGTTATCATTTAGTTTATAAATCCATCTGTTAACTGTATAAGTTTGATCCAGGCACTTGGAGAGAATTTCTCATGGTGCTCTTTGAGAAGACACTTTTGAACAAGCTGGGAGGATTTTTATGAGCATGTTGGAGCCATTTAATTTTAAGACCAAAAAAAAAAAGTTTGAGGAGTGAGCTCTTTTCTTTCCCAGAGAGTTTGAGTTCTGGGGCTTAATTCAGAGATCTGAAGGGATCTGAGGAAGTTGGAGATGACAATTCATTAGGACTGAGCCATGGGAAGTAGGAGGCTTTTCTGATACAGAATACCTGTTTTTTTCCATCAGATTCTAGACCTTGGCAAACTTACAGGTGCTCTGTGCAGGTGAAGATTCAGGAAGCTCTCTTGTCTAATGAATTACCAGTGCAGATGTAGGATTTATCACCCAGCTGTTGATAGTGATTTGTGTGTATATATATATATATATATATATATATATATATATATATATATCACTACATATATACATACACACGCATATATATATAATTTTTATCTTTTTTGCAGTACTGGGGATCTATTTGTGAAAATATTTTTAAGTTTGGTAGGAGAGAATTGACATGCAATGTTTTTAATAACAAAAACTGGAAACAGTGCTCATTATACTGTGGGCTATGGGCAGGAGCAGGATAATGTAGCTCAGTTCACTTCCTAGTGCAGAGAGAGAGAGAGAGAGAAAGAGAGAGAAGGGGAGGAAGGGAGGGAGGAGAGAGAGAGAGAGAGAGAGAGAGAGAGAGAGAGAGAGAGAGAGAGAGAGAGAGAGAGAGGAATTAGGGTAGAAACAAGATGCTCAGTTCAATTCCCAGCACCAAGAAAGACAGGAGAGTGAAACAAGGAAAGAAAATAAAAAGGGGTAGGGCAGATATGTGTGATTGGTGGTGGAAGATCTCCAAGATTTCTGGAAATTGAGTGAAAGAGACTAGGGTTTAACAGTGGGGTGATGTCATTCCATTTTCATGCAGGAAAAAGGAGCAGACCTGTTTAGGAAGGGGCTGTGTTAAAGTACTTTAGATAGAATGCGTACACACAGACCCCAGGTGGGGGAAGGACGCTGGTTTGGGGCAGCAGGATTTTTGCTGTGGCTTGAACTGTTTTCTCGTGTGTGTGTGTGTGTGTGTGTGTGTGTGTGTGTGTGTGTGTTCATTTTAGTTTAAAAAAAAGAAATCAGGGGTGACAAACAGCTTTCCCCTATGGCCACTTTTGACACGTCAGGGTGGGTGACCGTCATCGGAGCGAAAGCTTCTTTTCTGCCCAGCTTCATGCCTTGCATTCACGCCTGTGTTTTCTTAACCCAAAGGACACCCACGATGGACCATCAAGTGAAGGAATCTTTGTGTCCAAAATAGTTGAGAGTGGGCCGGCAGCCAAGGAAGGAGGCCTGCAGATCCACGACAGGATCGTTGAGGTATGTGGACACAGGCCGAATGCCATCCGTCTCAGGCCGGCCTGCAGCGCGATGTGGGGCTGGGGAGCCATGCACGGTTGGATGGGAGGCACACTTCTTCAGTCCTGTGAGACTGGTTTGGGCGTCGATAACTTCGGTGGCGTTTGGAGGAGGAGATTATGAGTGGCATGTTCACGACGTGGCTGTGTTTAAGTGGACTTGCGTCTGTCTTGTGTGCCGCAGTTCTGGCTCTCTGGGAAGAAGCCCATCGGAGAGCCTGTGTTCGTCAGGACAGGTCCAGTTGTGGGGACCATGATGGCGTGCAGCCGGGTTCCCAGGTGCCAAGGTGCCAGCTGCGAAGCCCTTCAGTGCTCTGAGCTCCTGCCACGCTGTCATCTCGGAGCAAGTCCTCTTTTCTTGTTCATGAGCTTTGCCATTTATTTACCTGTTTTCAGTTGTAAGACCTCCTCATCTGGGGTTGCACGGGCAGAGTTCATGTTAGCGATGTCAGCATTCCCTCCCGTCTCCACCAACCTCCCAACGTTGGTTCTAACTTTGAAGCCATGGGGTGATGTGTTTCTGCTAGGGGAGCAGCTCTTGCAGGCCCATGCACATGGCTCTGCGAGTTGCACGGTGTTCTCAGATGCCCCGAGCTATAGAAATTCAGAGAATCTTTTGTTACCTTCTTTTCCAGGCTCTGTTTGAAAAGTTTGATATACACAACTACTTGTGTCCTGGTTTCTTTGGTCCATTTTGGTTTCTCTCTCTCATTCTGTATGTGTGTGTGGAGGAGCACCAGTGGGTGCTGGAGATAGAACCCAGGTGCATTCTGCCTCCAACCTATACCCCCAGCTTGATTTTAATTCACATTTTGAAACAGGGTCTCAGTAGTCGCTGAGTCTCACTGTGTTGGCAAGGCTATCCAGGAACCTGTACTCCTCCTGTCTCAGCCTCCTGAATACTAGGATGGCAGGTGTGTGCCACCCGGCCCAGTCGATTTCTCATCGAATGGGAATATTCCTCGTGCTGATTTCGTTGGGCCTCCTATTAGGGAAAAGATAAATAAGATAACCCAAGATGATGTGGTGCATCCTACAAGAAACTCACCACGGGCCTTGTGTTAAATAGGAAACCAGGAGAACAGCACAGATACCAGTGGGTGTTTATTCTAAATGTACTAGTATGGTGTCTATGCTTCCCGAGTGCTTTCATGGCCCACTTAGAAACTTTGGACCCAGTGGAGCTTGCCCTTGAGCAAAGCCGTAAATGCAGCTGGCATCACCCCCTGGCATCAAGCCACATGCTTCTCTGGCAAAAGGAACTTCAAAGTCTCGACTCCCCAGGTTCAGACAGACCAGCTCTGTGATGTGCAGTGCTGTCTGTCGGCTTGGAGGTGATTTATGTCCTCAGCGCAGTATGCAATCAGCTCACACAGGGAACCAAGCTTAAGAGGCAAGGGTGGCTCTTGTGATTGGGTGGGCACCGTGGCCCTTACATATCAAATGCATGCTGGAAGCTGGCGTGGCAGCGCATACCTGGCGTCCCAGTGCTTGGGAGGCTGAGGCAAGAGCATTCAATCTCAGGTTTCCAGCCAGCCTCAGCAACTTAGCGAGGCCTTCTGCAACTTTGTGAGACTCTGTTTCAAACCAAAAAATAATAGGGATGGGGACGTAACTCAGAGTTTTGTAAAAAGCCTCTGGATTCAATCCCCAGTACCACCAAAAGAGAAAAAAAAGGTGTTTGATTTTGACTTAGGGTTGATATTAATCTTGTTAATTCCCTTTGACTGTCAGAAGGGCCCTTCTGCTTGCAGCTCTTTGTGCCTGAGGCTTCACGGTCACTCTCTCCTTCCCAGGTCACAGTGGGTTTCCTCTAACAGGAATTTTACTTGGGTGAGAGCCCTCTCCTGAAAGCTCAGATGCATTAGTGACTCTCTTTTTGTGGGGAATGAATGCATTTTCCAGGACTATTGTTCAAAAAGATAAGTGCGGCCACTGTTGCCAAGGTCTTGCTGGAACAGCCGTTTCTCCAAGTCATGGAATTTCATTGCTCTTGTGTTTTGCAAATGAAAAATCTACAGCTGGGCAGGATTTTCTCTTGGCAAAGGAATGATCTGCGTTTGAAATGTTCAGTACGGTTTCTGGTAAGTCACATTGTGCCTTTGGACAGTATGTTAAGTATTCATCGTGCTCCCAGTTCCCGGGCAAGGGCAATCACTATAGGGACACGGTACGTGTGTAATTGCCGTTGACACACTGTGCCCTCTTCAGTCAAGTTCTAATCACTTTTGACGTGATACAGTGACTCCCGTGGCTGGAAATACGTTCTCTGGTTTGCTTCGTCTGTGTTGATTGCCAAGGACATAAATTGGGCCATTGTAGATGTGTGTGTGTGTGTGTATGTGTGTGTGTCTCAGCACTGAGAGTTTTCCATTCACCGCCTCCCTTTTCAGGAGAGCAAGCAAACGTATAGCCAGGTCTTCATCCTAAGAACTTTAATTCTTGTGAAAGCATGCTTGTATTAAATCCAGAGGGACAGATGGAGTCCTGTCCCTTGCACATGGCCCACCTGCTCAGACTGCTCTCTGTTTTCTGAAACCAGAGCCATGGTCCTGCACCATGTCAGAGCCAGAAATGCTCTTCCCGTTGACGCTGTTTAGCACAAATGCTTTGAAACGTCGTCAGTACTGTCAGAATGAGACTCACAGGCAACATGCACCTATACGTCTACAGAGAATCCTAAGATTCTACAGGCTGAATGTCCTAGAGGCATAAAAGAGGCGTGACTTATAACAGAGTGCGTGCATCAGTACAGAAGTCCTGGGCACGGGGACTTTGGAAGGTGTGGTGCCTCCGCCTGCACATGCCGGGCCGTGCTACTCGCCACCCGCCACTGTTGCAGGGTGCGAGAGGGCGGAGCGTGGCCCTGCCATCCACAAGGCGGGCTCCTGCAGCAGGGAACAGGTCACGGTTCAGTTCTGGCCCAGCCAAGCATAGTCTTCCTTGATTTGTCTAGGAGGGACCCGTACTTCTGGGGACTTCCGTGTGAGTGTGTGTATACGGTCAAATCTACACAACATGCAGTCTGCCGCTGTGACCATTTTTAAGTGACATTAAGTACATCCACATGTTGTGCAACCAGCGCCAGCATCCATTTTCATAGTCCCTAGCCGAAACTCGTTACCCGTTAAATATTAACCCACGTGCCCAGAGCCAGCTCCTGGCGACCACCACTCTATAAATTTGGCCTGTGAGAGTGTCATCATGTAGTTTGTTGGTTTGCATCAGGCTGATTTCACTTGGACATCCCTCGCGGTTTGTCTGCGTGGTGGCATGGCAGGTGTAATGATTTCCTTCCTCTTTAAGGCTGAATAATATTCTGTTCTCTAGACACATTGTATTTATTCATTCATTCATGGGGGACACTCAGCTTGCTTTCACCTTTGGCTGTTGTCAAAAACAACTGCTTTGAACTTGGGTATAGAATCTGTGTATATCTAAACCTCAGCGCAGCCTTGTGCTTATAGGTAAGATAGTGTTAGACTCCATGCTTGGGTAATTATAAAATGGTTGTTTTATTCTCAGTAATGCAGAGCAGGATTGTGAAAGCCATCCTGCAAGCTGAGTAACACCAGACTCTCAGCCTAGAACTTCTGTCACTGCCGGAGCACTCCCGTCTCTGGGATGGTGGGAATCACCCCCACAAGTTACTGAGACTTCTCCAGGGCAGTGACAGAGTCACTGGGGAGAGTCACGGGACAGGGATTTGTCTGAGCTGCTCAGGCTCAGCCGTGTCCACATTCCTCTCTTGCTAGACAAGTATCGGCCGCCCACTGGGTCCCCCGCCCAGGGGCTCCGAGTCCTGGCAAGAAAGAATGAGCCTGCTCTTCTGAAGCTCAGGCCAGGAATACTGGACCCCTGGATTAAGTGACCCCTAGGCTACATGGCTGCAGGAGCCCAGGCTGTCACTGGGTCGGGGGCACACACTCTCCTCTCACCCGTCATTCTGGTTGCTAAGCTATGGCAGGTTCCCACCTACCCAGTGTTTGCTTCTGATTTTTCTGTCTTCCCAGTTCCTCACCCCCATTCCCACCCAAGACCTCTTACCTGTCCCTGGCTCTTTTTACCAGTTCTAACCCCACCTTAGATTGCAGAGACTAAGCAGTTATTTAGAAAACTAAATTTAATTTCTCCACAATGTATTTTAATATATATCTGAAGTCATGACTACCCAGTGGGGTTAATTTTTCTGCTTCTGGGTCTGCTTCTGAAACCTACCTACCTACCTTCCTTCCTTCCTTCTTTTCTTCTTTAACCCAGGGGCATTCTACCTCCGATCTACAGCCTCAGCCCTATTTTTTTTTATTTTTTATTTTTTGCGTTAGTTACGGCCATGTTTATTTTTTAATATATTTTTATTGGTGCATTGTAGTCAAACATCACAGTGGAATGCAAGACTTGTGAGGGTATCCAAGCATAAATCATCCAATTAGCCCTCACTATACTTTGTGTTTTGGAACAGGATCTTGCCAGGTTTCTGAGAGTCCCACTAAGTTGGGAGGCTGGCCTCAAACCTGTGCTCGTCCCGTCTCAGCCTTTCAGGAGCTCGGATCACGGGTGTAGCAGCACACCTAGGTGCGTGCGTTTTTTTGTTTTTGTTTTTTGGGTTTTTTTTTTTTTTTTTTTTTGCCAGTTTTCAGACTGTGAGAGGTGGAGGACCAAGCTTACCTTGTCCTGACTGGGATTAGCTTTGGTGGTAAATGAGTCCTCTAGAGGATGCGTGGGTGACATGCTACTTTGCTGTCAGCCAGCAGACTCCTAGCTGTTATTTTACACCATCTCTGTAAATATGCATTCACCTCAAAAACCCTGTGCTCTGAAGACCAGAGAACACGGTCATACAGCCGCGGTGCTTCTGGGCTGGTATGAAGAGTTACTGTCTTGCTCATTCTTGATTTTGTAGATGTTCTACAGCTGCTAAGAGCTTGGGCTGCAGGACTCAGCAGAGAGGACCAGCCTGGCCCTTTCCCCATGGCCAAGGACACATGGTCAGCAAAGTGTTCTGAGACCCAGTGCAACTACAGAAGGGTGTGTGCATTCACCGGGTGGAGCTGGGTTCAATCCTCAGTGCCAAGAAAATATAAAATACAAAGTGCAGATAGTTTGAAAATAATAACCTTGATCTGTTTCGTTTTATTTTATTTTATTTTTTTTGTTACTGAGCATTGAACCCCAGGGCATTCTATCCTTGAGCTGCACCCCCAGCCCTCTTTTACTTTTTTATTTTGAAACAGAATCTCACCAAGTTGCTGATAATCCTTAGTAAGTTGCTGGGGCTGGCCTCAAATCTATGATCCTCCTATCTTGGCCTCCCAAGTACTGGAATCACAGATGCCTGCCACCACACCTGGCTCCTTTTCTGTTTTTTGAGAAGTTAAGCTTATGCCTTATCATCAGTCTCTATGAGACAAAAGGCTAAATGCATCTTTTGGACGGTGTGTTGGGATGGTCTGACTTAGCTGATAAACTGTGAAGTGCGTGTAAAAGTCGATTTGTGGGAGACTGCCGGGGAGCCCTTCACAGCCCCAGACTGACATGTATCTGAAAACTACACCTGAGCCCTGTGCTCAGCTTGCTGTGGAGCAGGGGAGAGGGGGATGGTGGCAGTCAGGATCGTGGCTGGGAGCTGCAGCTGGGAAGACGCAGGGCAGAGCAGACTAGCCACTACGAGCACGGACTTGCAAAGAGGACACTTCTCTTGTGTGCTCTGCACACGCGTCCAGCCCGGGTGGCCGCGGCAATGTGATCTCTCCTGGTGAGGATCAATACTTCCCCGGAGCCTCACGGTGGAGCCTCACGGTGGAGGACAGCTGGTACTGAGTCCCTGGGCCCCACTAAGGGCCAGCCCGCTGCATGGAGACCTCCGGCGTTCACTTCGCGGTCCTTGGCACTGCAGAGTTGGGTCCCACCCTGACTCCCAGGCGGGGCACTCCCCGCTGCTCCTGTTCTCTAGGTTTCCTTCATCACTGCCCTTTTGCTTCTATTCCTAGTGGGCCCTTTGACTGTTCTCGGGAATTAGGAGGGCCTGGGACCTAAGGGCATCTTGGTATGATAGCTTTCTACCCTGTAAGAGCAAAATCTCAGTCAATTTTTGAAATGAACTAAATATGTTTATTTTTTATATTTCAATATTTGATGGAAGTCTGGGGTGAGAAAAGTCAATGCTAATGAGGGATTACTCTTGAGAGAATATCATGTTTTTATTCTTTCCATAGAACAATCTTTACTAGGAAACATATATTTGAAGATGCATTGATTTGGGAATTCATTAGCCAGAGACATACAACCACTCTCCAAAAAAAAATGGTTAGATGTTGATTTAAAAACAGAGGGTGACGCCGGGCATGGTGGCGCACGCTTGTAATCCCCATGCTTGGGAGGCAGAGACAGGAGGATCGCGCAGGTTCGAAGCCAGCCGCACTGGCGTAAGAGACCCTGTTTCAAAAATATAAAAAATAGCTCTGGGAGTGTAGCCCGGAGGTAGAAGGGCTTCCAGGAACCCCAGTACCACCAAAAAACAAACAAACAAACAAAAAAAACCAGAGGGTGAATTCGTTCGAACCCCCCCCCCCCCGTGTCACTCCTGAATGGCATGGGCTGTAACTGTCTTCTGTATTTCTATCTTCTTAATAAACTTTAAATCTTCAGCAAGAAAGAAAAAACATAAAGAGATGAGCTGGATTAGTCCTGTAATCCCAGCGCTCTGGCTGAGACAGGAGGACCTCAGGTTTGAGGATAGCCTCAGCATCGTGGTGAGACTTCGGCAACCTAGCTAGACCCTATTTCAAAGCAAAAATTTTTTAAAGCTGGGGCTGTACCTCAGAGGTAGAATGTCCCTGGGCTCAATTGCTAGCTAAAAAAAGAAAAGAAAAGATGAATTAAAGCATTCTCTGTGTGGCTTGTCATGAAATCCTCATGATTTGTGAGTTCTTGGGATAACAGAGGGAATGTATCCATGGCCATAAGTCCGCTTCGGGGATGAGGCTGAGCTCCCCTGGTCTGAGACAGGTCAACGCACGTACCCCAGGATGTGAGTGCCGTCTCCACACGCTCTACGTGTGAGACGGTTTGGGTCTGCCTGTTTCGTGGCTGTGATCTCAGTACTTGAGAAGCACAACTTAGAGGAAGAAAGGTTTATTGGCGCAATAATTTTAGAGGTTTCAAAGGTTACACTTCATGACTGGGGACTCCAACAGGGCTTTCAGACATGGTGGAGGAAAAGTTACTCTCACCTCATGGAGACCAGGTAGCAGAGACTGGAGGGGGCTAGTGACAGATGAATTCCCCCAAGGTCCTCCTCCCAGCCACGCCCTACCTCCAAATCTGACTGTACTGTCTAACACATGAGCTTTTCTAGGGACATTCTATGTCTAAAACATAAGAAAGCCAGGCGTAGTGGCGCACACCTGTAATTCCCGTACTTGAGAAGCTGAGACAGGAGGATGGCTGGTTTGAGGACAGCCTCAGCAAGCAGTGAGACTGCCAGCAACCTAGCAGACCCTGTTTCAAAATCAATAAAATAGGGCTGTGGGTATAGCTAAGAGGTAAAATGCCTCTGGGTTCAACCCCCAGTACCACAAAAACAAAAACCATAACAGAGACATATGTAGAGAGGAAGAGAACTGATACTGGTTTAATTAGAAGGACACTTGTTATATAAAGTTGTTAAGCACCGTGGACTCTGGAATTAGGCCAGTGTTTTTATTTTCCTTTATTTTTTATGGTATTGGGGATTGAACCCAAGGGCATTCTACCTCTGAGATATACCCTAGTCCTGTTTTACTTTTTATTTTGAAACAGGGTGTAAGTTGTAGAGGGCCTTATCACGTTGCTGAGGCTGGCTTAGAACCTGTGATTTTCCTGTCTCTGCCTCTCAAATATTGGAATTAGGGGTATACACCATCACACCCGGCTCTAGACCAGGTTTTGAAGTCTAGTTCTATGATTTTCTGGGTTTGTGACCCCAGGCAAGCTTTGTACCATCTTAGTACTGCCGCCTTCTGCTGAATATGGCCAGTGTTCTATCCATCTTAAGGTGGCCAGAATAAAGAAAATACCGCATGTGTCTGAATACTGTAAGTTTGGCCCCAGAATAAGTGCTCTCCAGGGGACGAGCTGCGCTTTGCAGTTTCCTGTAGGGTTTTAGAGGCAGGCTGGAGCCGTCTTCCAGCAAGCCCTTGCTTTGATGCCCCAGGCTGAACCATTTCATAAACCTGAAATTACAGTGGTGAATGGACCATTTTAATTTGTTTTAGGCTTCTTTTTGAAATGAGCGACCCTCCCAATCTGGATCGAGTAAGAGCTGCCACTCGCTAAGGCCATATAAATCACAGTAATTGATCAATCACAAGCAATTCATAATTTACGTCTTAGTGCGAACACCATGGTAATTCTTTGCATCTGTGCTGACTTAAGCATTCTAAAAATAAAGTCAAGCCATTGTTCATTCAATATCAGCTATTTTTAAAGTGCCAGGACAGATTAGGATTTCCCCTTTTATATCAACTCACGAGGAATATTGAAATTTCCTGGAAATTTCTTTCACAAAACCTTTCCTCAAAATTGCAAGTTTCATTTAATTTATAGGGTGACATCTTCGGAGCTTCACAATAATGTGCTGGGTGTGTGGTAGTGCAGTCCTGTAAAATCAGTACTTGGGAGGCTGAGACAGGAAGACCAGCCTCAGCAGCCCAGCAACTTACCCAGAACCTGTTTCAAAAACAAAAATTAAAAGGGCTGGGGGTATAGCTCAGAGGTAAAATGCCCCTGGGTTCCCTCGCCCAGTGCCATAAACAAACAAAAATACAGTAACAATAGAGACTCTTATTGATATGAGGTATGTTCTTGATAGAAAACTATCAGTTTGATTATTTAGGAATGGATACAGTGGCTTATGTGCCAGAGTGCGATGGGGCTTGGAAATTACATGTGCAACACATAATATTTTCATTACTTGTTTGAAACTCTAGCTTAAAAGAAACTGGAGAAGTTTAAGCAAAATAGGCTTAAGCACGATTTTGTTGCAGCATTTCTATTAGATTTCTGATGCTTGGTGTCATTTTTGGGGATATCTTAGCAGATCCGGGATGCTTATGAGGATCTTGGGTGAGATAATGCCAGTGTACGATGGGAGCTGGGAACAGAGACGCTTACGATGAAGGAAGGATAGGAGAGAAGGAATGGAGCCCGCTTTTCTTCTTTTTATTTCTATTGAAATCGTGAAACTTCTTAATACTCTCAGTGGAGTGACATCTTAAGTTAATTTGGTTATTAAAAATTGAAGAACTAGAAAAAAAAGAACTATCCCCCCCATTTATTGATGATGCTGGGGATTAAACCCAGGGGCACTGAGCCACACACACACCCCCCACAGCCCATTTTGTTTTGTTTTGTCTTGTTTTGAAACAAAGTCTTGGTAGGTTGCTGAGAGTCAGGTCTCAAACCTGTGCTCCTCCTGCTTCAGCCTCCCCAGTACTGGTATCACAAGAGCGAGCCACTGCACCCAGCTTTCCCTTTTCTTTTAAAAGACTAGTGATAACAGTAGCAAAGACTTTGAGGGTTATAATGACTCCATTCAAATACCAGCCAGCATCTTGGTACCTGAAGGACTCTTTCCCATTTTTGGAGAAAATGGTAGAGAGAAGGAGATCAAGCACAAGAAGCTACTCCGTGACTCTGGTGAAATCTTTTACAGAGAAACCTGATCTCTGCTAAATCTTCTCTAAAAATGTTTTTATCTATGAAAAGAACATAACCAGCCATACAGTTAGGTCCTGAGTGGTTTGATTTTATAGAAACCTTCTTTTAACCTTGTTATTTGGTATTCATTTGCCAGTCTTTTAATTTACTGTGTTTTAACAAATTAGACTTTTCCCAATTACTTAAATAGCCTTTAAAATGTGTGTGTTAGCCCGGGCGTGGTGGCGCACGCTTGTAATCCTCGCGCTTGGGAGTCGGAGACAGGAGGATCGCGCAGGTTCGAAGCCAGCCGCGCGCGCTGGCTTAGGAGACCCTGTTCCCAAATAAAAATGTAAAAATAGGTCTGGGAGTGTAGCCTGGAGGTAGAAGGGCTTCCAGGAACCCCAGTACCACCAAAAAAAAAAAAATGTGTGTTGTGGGGGGGTATATATCATTGAAGAAACACACATGCTGGTACACATAAATACTTTCTGATTCCACATTAGCAGTTCATGGGATTTTGTCTTCATTCTATGAGTCACTTATGGAAGAACCAAGACAAATTGAAGAAGCTGGGTGTGGTGACACACACCTGTAATCCCAGTACTTGGGAGGCCAAGACAAGAGGATCACAGGTTCAAGACCAGCCTTGGGGCCGGCGGCAGCGGCGAATTCACCAGACGGCCACAGCAAGCCGAGGTGAGCCACTGCGGAACAGCTAGGTGAGATTTCTCCGCGCAGAGAGCATCTACAGCTCCCAGTGGCCGAGCTCAGCACACGCTGCAGGGATTCAGAGTAGAAATCAAAATCAAGAAGAAAAACGCCAGCCCCACAGCCGAGGGCATAGCAGCGGCGCAATATTGCTACCGGCGACAGCAGCAGCGAATTCAGCGAGGCCAGTACAGCTACATCTGCGTACTCAAGAACAGTGAGTCAAATTGCGGGCCACAGAGGAGAAATCCCTGGGACTTGACCCAGTGGGGGAGGGGCGGTGGCAGAGATATCACACCATAGGAGAATGTGCAACCTGGCACCCCCCACAGTCTAAAGCAGCCTCTATCGACTCTCTGGGTCGGAGACTCTGTGATAAAACCCAGTAAAGGAGTAGTGGGGTCTGAGATACTACTGACTCGAGATTCAGAACACCTTAAGGGAAGTCATAGTGACCCAAGGGAAGAACCCAGAGAAGGCACAAACATCCGAAATCATGGGAAAGAGGAATAATACTGGAGCAATGAATGCCCACAACCCCACAACATCAGAACCCGATAAAACAGAAAATCAGAGATTTCTAGAAGATCAAATCAGGAAAATAACTGTAGAAATAATAGAGGTGCTTCGAAAAGAACTCAGAGAGAGCCAAAAAGAGATAAAGGATGCAATTAATGAAGTAAAGGCCTCAATTCAAAGCACAAACAACCGATTAGACCACATGGAGAACAGAATCTCGCTCTTAGAAGATGAGCAATCCAAAAATGAACTCATAGTTTCTAATCTAGAAAAAAATATCCGACAGCAGGAATCTGATATTGAAGAAATATGGGCCCATTTTAAGAGAGCTAACCTAAGAATTATTGGAATAGAGGAGGGAAAAGAAAGTGAAACCAAAGGAATCAACAATCTCTTCAAGGAAGTAATAGCAGAAAATTTTCCAAACATAGAGCAAGAGGTCGATACAAAGGTCCAGGAAACTTATAGAACTCCCTTTAGACAGGATCAGAGAAGAGGATCCCCACGCCACATAATTGTCAAAATGACCAATGTGGAAGCCAAGCAGAGAATCTTAAAGGCAACAAAAGCAAAGGGCCAAGTGACATTCAGAGGCAAACCAATTAGAATCACTCCGGACTTCCCAAACCAAGTTATGAGAGCCAGAAGGGCTTGGAGTAACATATTCCAAACTCTGAAAGAAAACAACTTCCAGCCAAAAATTTCCTACCCAGCAAAACTTTCTATCAAATTAGATGGAGAAATAAGAAGCTTCCATGACAAACAGAAACTGAAGGAATTTATGTCTTCAAAACCAGCACTAGAGAAAATACTCAAAGAGATTAACTACAAAGAAGAAATAGATAACACTCACCAGAACCAGAGAAACAAGAGTTTCCATCCAACAGACAACTAAGATTGGTTATCTGTGGAGATTCATTATTTATGTTAGTCTTTTACCTATCTCTAAAGGGTATTGTTTGCCTTTATTGTTGTTAATTTTTAGGATTTCTAGTTGGAATATTAATATGCCTTCAGATATAGCATTTGGAAATATTTTATCCCATTCTATTAGTAACTTTTAACTCTGTTTACATTGTCTTTGGATATACAATTTTTTTAATTTTTATTTTTTAGGGAGTTTGTATACTCCTCTGTTGCCTGTGCCATTGAAATCATAACCAAGAAATCACTGCCAATTTCAATGTTGTGAGGTTTAATGACCCAGATTTTCTCCTAAAAGTTTATAGTCTTAAGATTTATATTTAGGTCTATTATCTATTTTGAGTTAATATTTGTATATGGGATTAGGTAAGAGTCCAATTTTATTCTTTTCCATGTAATTAATATTTTTTAACAATATTTAGTTAAAAGATTTTTATTTCCACCACCAAATGTTCGTGGAAACCTTGTCAAAAATAACTTGACAATATAGGGAAGAATTTATCTCTAGGCTTTTATTTAACTCCAATGGTTTATATATCTGCCTTTAGAATAGTACTACACTGTTTCAATTATTGTAGCTTTATATGGTTTGAAATCAGAAAATATATATCTTCTAGCTTTGTTCTTTTTCAAGATCGTTTTGGGTACCTAGAGTCCATATTCCATATTAGGATAGATTTTTTCTGAAAAATAAATATATAAATATATGATAGTTTCACCTAAAAAAAAATAGAAAAAAATATTCTCTGGTAAGAAAGAAAGCAAAAAGAAATATTGAAATGTTATCTTTAAGTCATCAAAAGCTTGGTATCAGACAAATGAAACTGTTATGTGAGATTATCATTTTTAATTTTAGATAAATTGCCATAATACTAGATGTCAACTACTAAGCCAAGCATGGGAGGGAGGGATAGGGAGAGAATGGGGTGGGGATTGGGTGGGGGCTGACTGGGAAAAGTGTGCATGTATGTCTACAAAAGTATGTATCCCACTATGATGTATGAATACAGTGCACCAATAAAAAAAAAATTTAAAAAAAAAAAAAAAGACCAGCCTTGGAAACTTAGTGAGGCCCTCAGCAACTCAGTGAGACCTTGTTTCCAAATAAAAAATAAAATAGGGATGTGAATGTATCTCAGAGATAGAATTCCCCTGGGTTCAGTCCCCAATACTACCACCACCACCACCACCACCCCACACACAAAGAAAATTAAAAATTTAAGCTCTTTTGAATATGGTCTGTATTTAGTAGATTTTGTTTATACTAATAAGAAGTGAACAGAGAAATTTTTGGCATGTGGTATTATGTAAAGGTGGCAGGGAAATCTTTTTTTTATTCTTATTTTGGGGCTTAATTACCTGTGAAAAGTACTCCTAGGTAAATTTAGACGAATCTACTTGATACATTAAACAACTCAGAAGTTAAATGCCGAGGGCTTCCCCATTCAATTTGTAGATTTAATCCAGCATACAGGGAATTACACTGCTTCAGAGAGAAGGTAGGAAGTTGCTGTGTCTATTCAAATGTTATCTTTCTTTTCTTCTTCAGTTTGTTTGAAATTAAATCCATATCAACTGTTTCATGTTTTTTTGCCACAATTAAAATATTAAGAGCAATCAGTAAGAGGAGCTCACTGTGGTCTTTGTTACAACAGACCCCAGTTCTAAGTGGCCTTTGAGAACTCAATAAAGAGAGATGCGAGGTGCTTTCTTTCATTCTGAATCCACTACTTTCAATCTTGATTAGCGTGATTCATCTGAGAAATATGAGCCAGGAGTGAATAAAAATAATATCACAGCACATCTGGGAGAACTGGGTATTAAATCGTTTAGGATTGTGCAAGGGGACCTGCGGATAGCTCAGTGGTAGAGCCCTTGCCTAGCTTGCTTGAAGTTTTGGGTTTGATCCCCAGCACAGAAAAAAATATATATTAATAAAAAAATAAAAAAAGTATGCACGAAGAAAAATTAGTCCTTTTACTATATTGTGGGATGGGGCCGGAGAGAAGAGCCCCCCTCACTGAGGGAAGGTGAGCTAGCCTGGGCAGGTGTTGAGCTAGCCTGCTCAGCACTCCCCAGCGGTCAGCAAAGCTGAACGAGCGTCCGCGGACTTTGGTCACCTACCACCTGCTTATGCGTTGCCGGATCTGCGCCTCCTGCTTTCTGAAATTCTCAGCGTTTCCCTTGAGGCAATATTCTTTTGGCTTAGCATTTATTTTTAAAGGAAATGGGTAAGTGGAAAGCTGTTTTCACATGCTGTAAATAGAAGGCAACGTGAGAAATAAGTACAGAAAAGACAGTAGATTTAAACTGGATACTCACTTACTTAGAACTTTTATCCTTGATCCTTGTTTTTGTTGTGTAAGAGCAAAATTATTCTGTGGGACTGGAAGATAGTGCCTGGGAGTGGCCCTGAGATTGAGGGTCCCATTCTCTTCTTCACGTGGAAGAGTCTACATGTGTTTAAACTGTGCAAAATATCAAAATGCATGCATCTTTTGTAAGTATGTTGCATTTACGGTTTGTTTTTTTGTTTTGTTTTTTTTTTTTTGCGGTACTGGGGATTGAACCCATGGGCATTCTACCTCCGAGGTATAAGCCCAGCCCTATATTTTTAGTTCTTTATTTTAAAACAAGTTCTCACTAGGTTGCAGAAGGCCTCACTAAGTAGCTGAGGCTATCCATGAACCTGGATCCTCCTGTCTCAGCTTCCCAAGTACTGGTATTACAAGCGTGCACCATCACGCCTGGCTGTATTTAAGGCACCTGCACCCCCAGCCCCTTTTATTTTTTATTTTGAAAGAGGGTCTCACTAAGTTGCTGAGGCTGTCCTGAAATTTGCAATCCTCCTGTCTCAGCCTCCCAAGTACTGAGATTACAGGTGTGCAGCACTTCACCCAGCTGAGCTATTTAGCCAACTATTTGCTGTACACTCTGATTTTTCTGTTTTATTCTTTTTATTTGGATACCGTTCAGCACCCACTATGTTGACTTTATAGCTCACTAAAGGGTAGTGTTCCACAACTAAAATTGTTCTGTGTGGAAACACAGGGCTATACCTTCTAGGTGATCCACAAATACCTTTCTAACACTGGAGCCTGGGGCCTGCCAGATTGGCGGATGGTGGCTCTCAGTCGAGCCTGTTGCTGGAAGAATGCAATGAGTTTGAGATTAGCTACAGGACTGCATTTTCAATGCCTAAGTCCCTCTGCCTGTCGGCGTTCAGTGTCTGTACTCCTTGCCTATGCAGTTTGTGGGCTACGCAGACCACCAATAGCCAATAGTTACCTGTATCAAGACAGACTTAACCCGAAGGGACCTTCTCAGTCAACATTCTCACTGCCATAATCCCAAACGATTGGCCACGCAACTTAGAAGATGTGAGATGCATTTGCTCACAGTTTCTTGGAGATTCCAAGTACAGCCCACGTGAGGCTGGGGGTCTGAAACTTGGGGCATGGTGGCAGGGAGTGGAGAGAGAAGGCAAGGCTCTGGCCTTACATCATGGAGGCAGGAAGCAGAGAGAGAGAACCAAGAAAGAGGCTGGAACCAAGAAAGAGCAAGCAAGCAAGGCTATTCAAAGATAAAAGCACAGCCGCCAAGGCCACATTCCTGGGAATGACTATTTCCAGCCACACCACAACTGCCTAGGTCACCACCCAATAAATCCAGTACAATGGATTTATTCATTGATGAGGTGACAGCCCTCATGACTCAATTGTACCATATCGACTTCGAAAACCAATAAATGAGCTCTTCGGGTGACATTGTGTATCTACGACAGAGACCTAGGTGCAGCTTTTGGAACACTAAAAACAGAGCCTCTGCTGTATGAGGTAGCAGCCTCTGACTTGAGGAGAGCTGACCCGGCCTGATATTTGATTTGGATGCCTGTGTGGGATGAGTTGGCTCTGTTTTCCAGCTATCATTAGGAAATTCATAAGTTACACCCATACATACAGGCTCTGTATCCACCACCCATACCTTGGGCACTATGGTGAGGTCACCTTCTGAGGTTTGCAGTTTATTCTGAAGGGGCCAAGGAAAGTCCTGCTTGTGCAAAAGCTTCTGGGAGCCAGGGACACGGTAATTAAGCTCTGCATCCAGCCTCCCTATGCCAGGCACTGCCTGGGGCAGAGCATTGGGTCAGTCGAGACGCATCGCCTGACTCAGGAATAGATTTTTAAGTCACGTGATCAAGGGTAAGGGGCAGTCTAACATTAGAAGCATCCAGGGCAGGTGACGGTATATCACGAGGCCTGGGGCACATTCGATACTTTGACAACACCTCGTGCGGACAGGTGGAATCTGCCAGCTGTCCATACAGGAATAGCCACAGGTTAAAATAGCCGTCTCTCTCTGAGCCAGGAGGAATTCAGGAGTGAGGAGTTTCTTTATTTGGAATCATGGAGGAAAGCAGGCTTGCCAGAAAGAAATCATGAGGAAGCCTTAATTTGCTTTAAAAGTAAAAAGATAAATAGAATGGCATCCTAAGAAAACAGAGGTCATTTTTTAATGTACTACATTGGGTCTTATCAGCTACATTTTTAAAAAGGTCTGCTGCATGCATGACTTCCAGTCTTTGTAAGTAAGATTTAGCGACAATACATAGATAGGCAGTTGTGTTATTTCTGGTAAACTTATTTTCTGTGAGCAGAGCCTGAGTTTCCTGTAGTGTCCATTCTATTTGTTTATGAAGCTGTGGGCCTCACCACCATTTTTGGAAAATATTTAACATAAGTCACCTTTGTCCTTTCCTTCCATTTGGACTTTGTCTTTGTGCCAGAGCTGAGATGGAGGGGTGATTGCTTGTTGGTTTTGAGGTTACTTATTGGCACTGGGGATGAGGAATACCCCCAGCCCTTTTTCTTTTTATTTGGAAACAACATCTCACTGACACTGAGGGTGTCCCTAAGTTGCTGAGCCTGGCCTCGAACCTGCAATCTCCTGTCTCAGCCCCCTAAGCACTTGGGTTACTGGCGTGTGCTCCCACACCCAGCTCAGAGCATGTTTTAAGAATGTAAAATGAATACAATGGCTAGGTGCTGGAAGATGCCTGTGCGCTTTTCTACTCTGAGAGCCCCAATTCCTGTGATAGACACGTAGCCACTATTCATGTTGTGGGATCTTTATGCACGTTCCATAAAATTATTCTTTTGCCACAGTTGTTTAATTAAACCAAGTTCTCAGGGAACTTCTCATTAACCATGGTGGGACTTTTTGAGGGCTTTTCTGGGGGTTGGGGATACAAATGAAAGGATAAACAAAGGCCTTGGGGAAAGCCTTTCTGACTTTTGGCCTCTGGACTACTCTGTAGAGTCCCTATAGGAGGGATTTGATGTCCCTGAGGGTGTTTAAAGCCTGTTACATTCACAAGACTGATTTGTCATTTTTTTACTGTTATCTTTCTGCAAACAGAGTCAAGATTTGTGTTCTCTGTGGAAGCAGTGAGAAGAAGTTAGCAATGGCAAAGAGATCAATGCCCTCCCAGAACAAGTAATAAGCTGGACACAATGCCAGTCTTGATATAACTGAAAAGATTAAGTAGAAATAACTTAATAGACATCTCCTAACAGGTTTTCTAGTAGCATTTGTTAACAGAAACTTGAATTCTTTGGCTTTAGGATTCTAAGACTAATAGAGAGGAATCATCTTAATATTTTTTCCTTTGAATACTTCAGCCCTGTTAGAAGACTAAAGTTGTTTAAATTTTGTGGGACATCTGCTTATGTGTTTATATGCTAGCCAACCTAAAGCTGAAATGTTATCTCTCAGAGGTAGAGGCAGCCTGGACTCACATTAAAAGAGTTCATTATTTTTGACGGGGGAAGAGGGTGAGAGAAAAAGATTTTGGTTAAAGACATCAAAAGAAAGAGATAAAACAAAAAAGTATAGTTTCTCTGTCTTTGGCGGGCATGAGATGGCAAGTCATTGAAAGACTTGTTTCCCCGGGCGTGGTGGCGGACGCTTGTAATCCCTGCTCTTGGGAGGCGGAGACAGGAGGATCGCACAGGTTCAGAGCCAGCCACGCTGGTTTAAGAGACCCTGTTTCCAAATAAAATATAAAAAAAATAGGTCTGGGAGTGCAGCCCGGAGGTAGAAGGCCCCTGAGTTCCATCCCCAGGACCATTCATGAATGAAAAAAAATTTTTTGGAAAAAAAAAATTCCGGCTCATCAACTGCATATGAACATTCCTCATATCCAATTAGAAAGCACAGGAAATGGCAGGGGAGGTAGGTTCCTCTTGGTCTCCAGAACAAACTTGGATTCTTGGCTGCTGTTCCCTTTTAAGTAAGAGGAAAGAATTCTCTGGATCCTTTAATGTATTTATGGATTTTAAATGTTTCACCCACAAAATGAATGAACCCAATCAATCTCTTTCTTCTCCTCCTCTTCTCTTTCCTCTTCATTCCTCCTCTCTCTCCACTGCCTTTTCCTCTATCTCTTCCTCTTCTTCCTCCTCCTCTTGCTCTTCTTGTAACTCATCCTCCGTTCCTTTCCCTTTCACCGAAGCATTTCCTCCCAATGGAGTCTTAAATTTTCTTGTCACCTATGCAGTGGGAATAATTTCATTAAAAGGAGCAGAGAACTGTATCCTTCAGGATCCCAGGAGTAAACAAATAGCATACTTACATGGGATAAATCAGGAGAGGTTAGTAAAAGGACTCTTTTCAAGGATATAGGAAGAATGTAGGCTAGGGTCTGTGATTTTTTTTTCTTTTCTTTTCTATGAAGGGTCTCATGGTAAATATTTTCATTCTCATGGGCCGTATGACCCGTGTTTCAACTACAGTGGGCTATTCCCATCTGCAGACACTGCACTCATGAATTCAACCAATAGCAGATTGGAAATATTTGGAAAATCGCCCAACACGCTCTGACTTTTTTTTTCTTGTCGTTACTCTCTTCTAAGTGATGCAGAGTAACAACTGTTTACATTTCTCATTTGGGGGTGGTGATGGTAAAGAAAAAAGTTTTGCAGAAGATAGGCAGGTGTCTACCCTACAGTGTAGTTGTGAATGTGGACATGGAGCTGTTATTTCTTCTAAAGGACATACAAGTTCTCCTTGCAGAATGTCAAGCAGCCAAATTCAAAGGGATTTCTCTCTCTTTCTTATTCATTTTTCTCCTCTGTTCTTTTCCTTTTTATATGGTTTTACCTGAATTGTCAAATTACATGAGTCTTAAGTATTTGGGGCAGCCAAATATACATTTTTAAAGACAGGATCTGGGTGTGATGGCACGTGCCTGTAATTCCAGTACTTGAGAGGCTGAGACAGGAGGACTGCAGGTTCGAAGCCAGCCTAAGAAACAGAACAAGACTCAGCAACCTAGCAATAGCAAGACCATGTTTCACAACATAAATAAGTAATTTCCAAAGGGCTGGAGGGTGTAGCTGGGGGTAGAACACCCCTGGGTTCAGTTCCCAGTACAAAAAGAAAAAAGGATAGGTAGTGCTGAATTCATATCCAAGAACTGATTTGATTGGTGTAAATGGAGAATTGTAGGAGACAAAAGTGCATGTCCTTAGGAAACATGTCTCCATGCCCTGGTCTCATAACGAGGAAGCAGAGACACGCAGATCTCAAGGACCTGCCCCCTCGCCCGCTGATGGTTCCCAGGCTGGGACTGGAAGGCTTTACGCAGGGGATATACTCTCAAGAACACAACACCTGTTCTTGTCAGAAGTTTTTTCTCTTTCTCATTCTAAACTTTTTCTTTAAAAGTTTATATATTTCTATAAGCACTTCATCTTTGTCTGTGTATTTATTTTTGTGGTACTAGGGATTGAACCTAGGGGCGTGCATTCTGCCTTTGAACTATGCCCTCAGCTCTTTTACATTTATTTATTTATTTGTTTGTTTGTTTATTTATTTATTAGCGGTACTGGGAATGGAACCCAGGGGCATTCTACCTTCTAGCTACACCCCCCAGCCCTATTTTTTATTCTTTATTTTGAAACAAGGTCTCACTGAGTTGCAAAGGGCCTCACTAAGTAGTAGCTGAGGCTGTCCGCGAACCGCGATCCTCTTGTCTCAGTCTCCCAAATGCTGGGATTACAAGTGTGTGCCACCAGGCCTGGCTATTTATTTATTTTTATTTTGAGATAGAGTTTCACTGACGTGCCGAGCATCTCCTTTCCTTGCTGAGGCTATCCTTGACCCCGCGAGCCTCCTCTTTCAGCCTCCAGGTAATGGCAATCCAGGAGTGTGCCATCAGGCCCAGTTTAGAAGCATTTCGTCTTGAAAACACACATCAGGTTTTTGTCCCAACGACGAACACTAACAAGGCCAGTGATTAATTTACTGTTCAACTGGATGTCAGTTCTCCAGTAGTCTGGACTTGAGAACACCACCAGTGTGTCTGGGAGAAAAAGAGATTCGCATTCCAGGAGCAGCTTTGTCTGTGTGGTGCTTCCCAGAGCTGGATGCAGATATTTGGAAAGGAGTTTTGTGTGGGGTGAAGTCAACTCTCACTCTAAAGATTCAGTCATTGGGTCTGTTGAAACTTAAGTAGCAGAAGATGGATTAATAGGATGAAAATCCTAACGGGCATGTTAAATCACATGAACAAAACAGGAAGACTCAAAGGAGTGCCACTAGTTCAGGCCTCGGGACCCTCTTCACAGGTAAGAGGGAACGGGGTGTAGGCAGTGTTCAGCAAATGGCTCTCGGCGGGGAAGAAGAAGCTAGGAAGAGTGGACAGCGGCCTGGTTCAATGTTCCCTGGGCACTAGGTATGATGTTTGATTTTCAGTCTCTCTGATAGGAGTGTAGTCTTTTTTCAATAATGACTTGTCAGTAGATTAGAGGCACTTGTGTTTCATTTTGGTGCATCCAGTCTTAGGTGGGTATACAACTTCAGAGGAAGCCCTTCTCTGGATCCAGAGGTGGAGAAAGGGTAGGACAGAAGGTTAAGGAGACCTTGAGGCTGCTACTTCCATGCAGCTTGTCAAAGCGCCGTACTTGGAGGCGTCGTTTTCTGAGCCCACCCTTTCTCCATCTCTGGTGAGGTGTATGGCTCAGTTGTTCTGGACAGCATGCCCCATAATGGTTGACTGGGTTGAGTCAGTATCACTTGATCCCTTGAGGCTGTTTTGCAGCAATGCATGTGCTCCTTTGAGTGGACTCCTCGGTGCCCATCTGTTTTTAAAGTGTGGGGGGGGGGGCGATGCCGAAGCCTCTCAGCTGTGCATACTCACCCCACCTAGTTAGCATGGTCAAGGACACAGCTTGCTTTTGGACGCTTTATCCAGCTTTGCAACAGAAGGCACTTCTGTCCCGGAGCAAGCTTTCCTGATGGCAAGAGATTAGCAGTCAAGAGGTTGAGAGAGTAGGAGAGGGAGACAGAGAGGGAAAGAGAGTGTTAGAGGGTACTCAGAGGGCAGCTCCAGCCCCAGAAGGTAATTAATATTTGACATTTTTCCCCTTTATAGGCTAAGTGTCAAATATCAGGCAGAGTCGAGAAAGCTCATTAATCCTGGCAACTGTTACTGCTCTGAGGTGTTAGAATAAAGGGGATTTGCTCCCTGAAAACCTCCTCACACCCAGAGGACAGACCAAGAACAGAGCCATGTCCTCAAGTGTCTGCAATTGTGGCGGGCGGTAGCAAACCACTTATCTCGAGTAGAGTAGGGTAGGAAGGCTTTCTGTATTTACCGTGAGATTGTTTTTAAAGTGTTACAACATGGGTTCCTTTTGGAGCTAAGTGTGGTAACGTAAATAGTCATCTACATAAATATAAATAGTCTCATATATGTGACTTTTTAAAGCTCAGATACTTCGGGAGGTATTATGAAGATTTGGAGGCGTGGAAGTCAACGATGGCATTTACCTTTTACCACTGATGTATAGAAAAGGGATCGGCGACTTTCCCTGTAAATGGCCTGGTAAACGCTCTCGGCTGTGGGGGCCACAGAGGCTATTCTGCAGCCACCTGACTCTCCACGGGAAATAGGAAAACAGACCGCTATGGCTGTGTTCCAGTAAAACTTTGCTTAAAATAACATGATGAGGGGCCACACGTGAATGTAGGCTACAACATTCTGCTTCTGCACCAGAAATTCGTCCTCAGCTTCATCTTAGAGGACAGTTTGCCCCTCACTGTTGCTTCCCATCCTGCCAACATTTCTCCATTCTGGGTCCACACCCATTGCACCCTCTGATTAAAGCCTGTGATTCTGGTGGCCTTTCTGTAGATTCTCTTCCCTGGCAGCTGGAGGCCCTGGAGTTCTCTCTCGTAGCTGTTGATCCACTCAGAAGTTCTATCCTGCCAGAGGAGGTCATATTAGGACCTCACAGAGGCCTTTGGGCAGATCAGAATGGCCTGTATTTTAGGCTCTGAAATAAGCCTGGTCCCGGGCACATTGTGGGATGCAGAGGAGCTGGGAACCTCCCTCTGCTAATGAGCAGTGTGGCTTGTTTATCTGCCATCTCCAACCTGAAAGCTTTGGGGACTATCTTTTCAAAACTCTTGAAGTTTTTGCAGGTGTCTCATTAAACCATTGAAATCCAAGAGAGACGTACGCATATCATTTGGGCAAGACTCTGTGCTTCCTTACTTTTTTTTTTTTTTTAAAGCAGGAGCATGCTCTTACAAATAAAGCTGCCACTTTTCCCAAGGGCCTACTGGGATTATTTAATAAGATCAGTCTCCACTAAATTGCTGTTTGGGGTAGTTCTCCTTTTTGGTACTGCTGTCTGACTCACAGTGACTCACATGTTCTTGGAACCAATAGCGGTGGAGTTACATGGACCTGGACAGCTGGAATGTATGGTGCGATTTATGGGAGTCACTCGTACACACAGAGATCACCAGAGAGCTTGGTCTCCTGATGCCCATGCCAGGTTTGGGGCCCACGGAAAAGTAATAGACTCCACGAGTTAGAAAAAGTGTTACTTCTAACTGTGGTGATGAATTCAGGACGTCTCTTTTTTTCCTATAAGTCAATTTTAGAGTCTACTGGAAAAGAGCATAGAATTGGATTTCCACACAAGTGGGTTACCAACTGGCAATTTAACCACAAGGACTTTGGTACTTTGAAAAAGCTCGTTGAAACCTTCTAAATAGGGTTAAGAGACACAGGAAGAAAATCAATCCATGTAACCACATGTTAAAGAGTTAAACTTAGTAACTGTATAGCTGGAAACAAACAGATTTGATTTTTTATTTTTGTTGTTGTTATTGAGGTGGAAAAGAGAATGACTTTGAATACCTAAATACCAACTCTTCAGACCAACCTGCTTATGTCTTGCAAAGTGTATGCTAAATAATGTGAATTTAAAAATATATATATATATATGTTTATTGGTGCATCGTAATCTCATATCATAATGAAGTTCAGAGAGAACCCCACGCCCTCCCCTTCCCTGTACATGGTATTGAGGTCGGCACTGATAATTTCATACGTATACATAGCTTCGATGAAGTGTCACCTTCACTAACTTCCCCTCCTCTCTTCAGCCTCCCTTAACCCCCTCCACCGCTCCACTGGAGTTTCTCCTTCTTTAGCTGGAATCCCTCTTGTATCCCGAGTTCTTTGCTTCCACATGTGAGAGAAAACGAAGGAACCTTCACTTTCTATGACTGGCTAATCTCACTTAGCATAATGCTCTCTAGGTTCGTCCATTTTTCTGCAAATGCCATCATTTTATTCTTCTTTATCGCTGGGTGGAATTCCTCTGTGTGCATATCCCATAACTTTTGTAGTCCATTCATCTGTGGAGAGACACCTATGCTGGTTCCATGAATGGACCGTTGTGGATTAACTACGCTGCCATAAATGTGGATATGTAGATAGCACTATAATATTCTTACCTCAGTTCTTTTGGAAAGATGCAAAGGAGTAGCATTTGAAGATTCTTTTTGTGAGTCAAAATTCCCTTGTCACCAACTAATTCACTTCCCAAAAGCTATTAAGTTACCTCTGGTTCTGGTTAAATATAGAACTGGCCACAAAGTTTTTGCCAAACTTAACCCCCACCTGCCATTCTTCACCCCTCCTTCTCCCCTACCTGAGAGTCTGGAGGTGGAGATGAATCCCTTCTGTCTTTTTGGAGGAAACTTGGGGTACACTATGGCCGTCCACTAGGCTCTGAGCAGGAACTTGGAGGTGAACCCAGGGCAGGTCCAGCGTAGGGCACATGGAGGCAGGGTGGCCCTGGGGCTGCTCCCTCCTGGAAGGGCTCTCCCTCTCTCCTCTCATCTCCCCTTCTCTCTTCTCTCCTCTCCCGTTTCCTCTCTCCCGCTCCCTACGGGGCAGGGCAGTTGTGGCTTTGATTGAGGAGGTATGTGGCCCTTGGGGCTGACTTCAGCCAAATGACATTAGTCTTTGAAAAACGTACTTCAGTACAGCCTCTGTGGAACGTGTTCGTCTAAAGCTTCTGCCACTACTTAGAAGCAAGGCTGCTCAGTGGCGAAATTGCCCTGCACCAAAGGCATTTGCTGCCAAAGTGTCTTCTCCCAATATGTGTAAGGATTTATAGTGAAAACAGAGTCGTTCTTAAATAAAAGGTCATTGACAGAAGAATCAGTAATGGTTGATGCTATCTTTTTTTTAAGATAGAGCTTTGTCACAAAGGCACGATTTATGGTAGTAATACTGAGTAGCAGGACCTGGCAGGCGATAAATCACTTTTCTCAACACTGAACACTGAAAGATAAAAAAGATGGAAAGATCTTTTTAAAACAGGAAAAAAAAAATAAAAGCACGTTAGAGCATTCATTTATGGAAAACATAGCATGGGGTTTTGCAGTAGGACTAAGACTGTGTGTGTTGTTGAATAGAACATTTTCATTTCATTTTGAGGGAAACCTGAGTTAAAATATACTTTTATCAAACAATCTTAAAAAGCTTGGTCCAGCCAGGCGAGGTGGCGCACACTTGTAATTCCAGTGCTTAGGAGGCTGAGACAGGAGGATCACACAGATTCCAAGCCAGCCTCAGCTACTTAGTGAGACTCCCAGCAACTTAGTGAGACCCTGTTTCCAAATAAAATATAAAGTAGGTCTGGGAGTATAGCCCAGAGGTAGAAAGCCTCTGGGTTCCACCCCCAGTACCAACAACAAAAAAAAAAAAAAGAAGGAGGAGGAGGAGGAGGAGGAGGAGGAGGAGGAAAGAAAGAAGAAAAGGAAAGCTTGGTCCATACATTTGACAGCAAATAGTGATTATTTTATTTATTTTAAAACATTTTTTGTAGTACTATCTCTTCGGGGGGGCACTGAAGATTGAATCTAGGGGCATTCTACCTTTAAGCTGTAACCCCAGCCCTTTTTTATTTTTTATTTTTGAAACAGGGTCTCCCTAAGTTGCTGAGGCTCATCTTGAACCTGCGACCCTCCTAGCTTAGCCTCCCAACTACTGGGGTTGCAGGTATACACCAAGCCCAGCTAATCGAGTCACTCACTTTCCCCTTCATTCATCCACTGATCTACCTCAAGAACTACTTGAGCCAGGAGCAGTGGGTCACACCTGTAATCCCAGTAGTTGGGAGGCTGAAAGAGGAGGATCACAGATCGCAGGTTCTAGGACAGCCTCAGGAACTTAGTGAGACTCTGTTTTAAAATGTAGCTCAGAGGTAGAATGCCCCTGGATGCAGTCTCTAGTACCAAGAATAAATAAATAAAATAAAAACGACAGAGAGAAATATATATATTTGAGGGCTTCTGCACCCTAGTCCTCATCCTCAATACCAGACTAGGACCAAGAAGACCAGATTGTGGTCCATCTGAGGAGGGTGGAGCCAGGTGAGGAGCCAAACCAAACATGTAACTTGTCCGCTTGGTGCTAAGTGCTTAGAAGAAAGAGAAGTCTGCAGGGCAGGGAGACAGAAAGTTACCGGCGGCCAACATGGCCACAAATCCCAAAGACCTGGCCTTTGGCTGCCGACTTCTTTTCATCTTGAAAACAACTCTGTGAGGGGGATAAACAGGACTGTCATACCTCGTTACAGATGTGGAGACCAAGGCCTGGTGGTCAGAGGTGGCCAAGGTGGCCTGGGTCCCCGTCACTCCTTGCCCACACCACTGCCTCACAGCACAGCCTGGTCCAGCACACGGCCGCATCGGCCAGTGCGGGCTCTAGGCTGTCTGTGCCTTGGGACTCTAAGCACCACGCTGATAAATTAGCATGAGGAGAAGGAGAAGCGTCAGGTTGTACCTGGAGAAGGCCCCAGACTAAAGAGAGACACCGGGGCTAGCCTTGGTGTGTGCCCCACTGCCTGGGCGCCTGTGCCCATGCTGGGCAGGGGGAACTCTGCTCTGCAGAGCCTTCAGTGAACCACAGCTCCTCTCAGCAGAGGGGAGAGGAGAAGGGATTCCATTCAGGGAAATTTTTGCAAACCCTGGAGGTCTAAAAGAATGCTGGGTCACAGAGTTAGGAAAGATGTGCTGCTGGGCAGATATGTGGGGGAGAAATTCAGTTCTCACTGCTTGTAGCACACTTCAGCCCGCTCTTCAGACACTGAAAATCTTAGGCAATGCCTTTGAAAATCTGATTAATCAAAGAATGAACAAGGGAACACGATTAGCCGTGTTTGGGAATGCAGTGAGGAAGAGAAGGGCTACGGGCTCTGGGATCAGCCCCCCTTGGTTCAAGTTTCAGCCGTTGCTTACATTTTGGGCAAGTGATTTTGCTTCCTCCGTCTTAAGTTTGTGGGACTTGGGGGCTTTTTGGAGGATTAAATCTAGAGATGGAACGATGATATCTACATGCTGGGAAGTCAGGGGCTGAGCAGGGATTTCAGTAACCTCTGTAGTTTCAGCCGCTTGTCCCTGATTGCAATGCACATTATTTTTAAAACTGCAGGTCTTGCCTACACCGATCAGAAAGGAACTATCACAACCTGAATCGGGGACCTTTGTGCTGTCCAAAAATGTATTGTCACTTTTTTTTCGTGGTACTAGGAATTGAACCCAGGGGAGTTCTACCTCTGAGCTATACCTCCAGTGCTATTTTGTTTTGTTTTGTTTTGTTTTAAAACAGGGTCATGGTGAGTTGGTGAAGGCCTTGCTAAGTTGCTAAGGTTAGCCTTGAATCTGTGATTCTCCTGTCTCGGCCTCCCAAGTACTGGGATTACAGGCATGTACCACCATGCCCAGCTTGTCACCTGTTTTAATCACAAGCCTTTAATTTCTCCTTAGTGTGATATATGGTTCTTTAATTTTCACGCAGTGGCGCAGTGAATGTCATATATTAGGCACTTGTGCTATAAAAAGAGTATGGCACAATTGGGGTTTGGTGGTCAGCCAGCAAATTCCCAGCTGCCTTTGCCACCACGCTGCTGTATCGCAGGAGCTGCTCAGGCAGCCTCAGCCACCATGGTCCTCCTCACGGGGGCCACTGGAAGGCATGTCTGCAGTGTGACCCCACTGATCCTGTAGGAAGGCTGTGTGTCCAGCCCAGCTCTATACGGTAATGGTTCTCTCTCTCTCTGGTTTGGAGACAATAGCACATGACATCTCCAGATGTCTCAAAAACTATAAAACTTCTCGAGACAAAACTAGCTGTAATTTTACTGCTCCGGACGGAGACACAGCCTGAAATATAAGACGGCAGCCAGTGTCTATTTTTGGAGCAACTAAGGCATCTCAATTTTCCAAGAGGGGATTAATAATAAAGGCACCAGTCCTGTGTGGAGCTTTTAACCTTGAATTCAAAAGACAATACCTGTGCCGCCCGCCCGTTATCCAGAGGAGCTCAGTGGAGGTGGCAGGTTGATGGTGCTCTGCACCCTTCGCAGATGAGATCACAGCGGTGGTGGTTTGTGGCTTTGCTTCCAGCCATTGTGTGTCTTTCTGCCCCCTGGCTCCCTACCACTCTTTGCTGGGCTTGGCTCCTTCTTATCCCCAGGATCTTGTAACTTGTGTGTTGCCTGGCAAAGAGGCCCCACCCAATTTTCTTGTAGGAGGCCAAAGTGACTTCTCACCTGCTGCCTCCCCCGCCCCTTATCACATCCTAACTACCCTGAGTCACTAATTTTACTTCTTTTTCTGCAATAGGTGTTTCAATCTGTTGAACTTTACTAATTGGTCTATCTCCACCATTACAACATGCATTAGTTTGTTTTCCTGTTGCCAATGACACAGTACCACAGACTGGGTCCATTTATAAAGTTCGGAGGTTTGTTTGGGCTCACTATTTTAGTGGTCCAGGGTCGAGGGGCTGCGTCTGTTCACAGAACTCCAAGGTAGCACAGGGCACCATATAGCAGAGACAGGGCACACGTAAGTGTGTCTGCATATCTTCTGGTCTCTCTCCCTCTTCTTAAAAGCCACCAGTAATTCAAACGTGGGGTTCCACCTATGCCCAGTTTATCTAATTCTAATAATATCTTGCCAAAGATCCCACCTCTAAGCACTCTAGTTGGATTAAGTTTCTACCCTCTTACCACCTTGCAAAAGGACTTGCATTTCAACATGTGAACCTTGGAGCGCACCCAAACCTTATGCAAACCATAGCAAAGCATAAACACATGCCCCCCGCATCTTTGCACTTCTGAGCCCAAGGACAGTGCTGAGCACACCTCAGACCTTGTATTAACACCAGGAAGCTGGAGTCTTATAGGCCACACCTCTCACTGAGTATTTATGTTCCAAGGCAAAAGAGACTGGAGATAGCCTTTGAGAAGTGAAAACCATCACAAGTCAGGTCTGTACTTCAACACGTGTGGAGTTCTCTGAATACGCTCTAGCAGATAAATAAGACTCACTTTGGGGATTTTTTTCCCCTTTCCCAGTAGACTTTGAATGAGAAGCAATTCCAGGGCTAGTTCTACTTGAGTAGAATTGATGAAATCTGTTAATCGTCAGTTCTGCTTTGAGCCCCTCAGGAATCTTTAAACACTGGGAACCTCGGCCATGATTTTGAACTTTTTTTTTCTAATAATGACACCTGCCATTTGTATACAGATTCCAGTTGCTAATTTTAAAAAATCCTTACCACGTCCATTTGTGGATCGAAAGTCTTGTTGCTAAATCTTCATCCTCTGGACTGTGTAGTCTGACACGTGGGGATAATTCAGGCATTGTGGGCTTGGTGTAGCAGAACCCAGGTGAGCCGTGAATAGCTCCTTCCTCCGCAACAGATGCCCGTGGTGCACAGACTAAAACTTGTTCTCTTTGCATCTTGCCTTGTGGATGAGCCAGAAGAGATGAATTCTGTAAGACCTGCATATAGAGCATGCCTGAGGCTAGACATTTACCTTCTTGTTCTCCGCTGGCCCAACTCTTTTACGTTAGGTATTTGGGGCTGTAGGTAATAGAAATTTGAAATCCAAACAAAATGTAAGGTGTAAACTTGTCATCTTAAGTACAAGGACTGGGTGGGTGATGTCCTGGTTGGTGAATTGATCAGCCCAAGCTCTCTTTCCTTTCCTTCCTTTCCCTTCTGTTTTTTCTTCTCCTCTCCTCTCTTCTCTTCTTTTCTTTTCTTTCCCCCTTCTTCCTTCCTTCCTTCCTTCCTTCCTTCCTTTCTTTTTCTTTCTTTCTCTTTCAGATTGAACCCAGAGGTGTTCTATCTCTGAGATACACCCCAGCCTTATTTTCTTTATTATTATTTGATTTTGAAACAGGTTCTCACTAAGTTGCTGAGGGCCTAAGTTTCTAAGGCTGGCCTCAAACCTGCAGTCTTCCTATTTTAGCCTCCCAAGTACTGGGATTTCAGGTGTCTGCCACCACGCCTGGCTAGATCCAAGTTCAGTGTGGTTTCCTCATGGTGAAAATAAAACTGCCACAGGTCCAGGCATTTTAATCTAATAGAGTGGTTTCCAGAGACACCACCAGTAGGGCATAATTTCCTTTCTCTGAGCACCAAGGAAGTTTTTCTTAGAATCCTAGGACAGACAGTTCTTCAGAATTTGCTAGACAGAGCAGGCCATAACACTAACCCCATTTCAGGCCACAGATTACCGTGATTGGCTAGGATGGATTGGATTCATTCCTCGTTTTAAGGAAGAGTTAAGTCAACAGTGATGGCCACTGCCACACTAGTTAAGCCTTCTGGAAGCCCCCTTCATGGATATATTCTTTGGCCCTCAGATAATGAGCTTTCGCAGAATTGGAATGAAAAAATAAGGGTCATTGTGATGGAAAGTTCCCACCATCATCAATTCAAACATTACCAATACATCCCCCCTTCGGTATTTCCTCTTACCACCCAGATGTTGTGCTCACACATTGTGTGGGCTGAGGATTTAAAAATTTCATCTGAATCCAGAGATCGATGAATATGCCTGGTGGTCAGTTGAGGCTTTCTGCAGTCCTTGTACAAGAGAAGGCATCTTTCTGTGCAAACCAGGGAAGGAAATAGGCTTATGTAAGTTTAATTGCAAAGTCGCGAAATCTAACTAACCCCCCTTCTCTCTCAGAACAGGAATTTGAAACGCAACTTTGAAAGTCATCCACTAGTCACCTGGTCTTACGTGGCAATGGCAGGCTGTACCCTCTGCCTTTTTCTCTAATTACTTTAATCTCTGGAGAGTCAGGCCTTCAAACATCTGACTTTTCTGAGGTTGAGAAAAGATGTCTATTTGTACTTTCTCAGATGTCACTCATTTCTTTGACATAAAAATCCTTATCTCACAGGATAAGCCCCAGGAAATGATTTGAGGAATGAAGACAAACCAGGCTTTTATAAGAACAAGGATTTTTGTTCAGGGTAAACACAGTTTCAACAAAGGGTCACTTTAGAAACATTAGGGTTTGGCCTGCCATCCCAGGACATAGTGGAGTTGAAATCAGCCTGTAGGTTTCGAGGATTTTGTTTTATTATTTTTTAGAAACAGGGTCTTGCTAAGTTGCTGAGGTTCACACTAGGTTGCTGAAGCTGGCCTTGGACCTGCGATCCTCCTGTCTCAGCCTCCCAGGTACTGGGATTACAGAATATAGCATCATGCCAGTCAACCTGAAGATAGCACAGAGACATTCAACTGTGGGTTCACACAACTTCTTTCTGCTCCACTGGGAAATTTCAGCCTCAGTGGGTTAAGGGATTTGTTGAATTTTTGTTGCTTTTTGGTGGCTACAGTGAATTCCCAGGGGCTCTAAAGAATGGGAGGCATATTTGATAGTGTAAACTGTTGTCTTATTTGTTACTATTTACAGAGGTACCTTAACAATTCTACTCTAGAGTAACTTTTTTTAAAAAATTCTTTATTGATGTATTATATTCATACAGGAAATTGGGGTAAAAAAAAACTTGTGTGTACAGACATGTACACATCACTGATTTAACCCCTACCCAATTCCCACCCCAATCCCTCCCCGTCCCTCCTTCCCTTGCTTGGCTTAGTGGTTGACTTCGATATGTTTAAGTCCATTGTGTGTTTTAGAGATTTTCCTTCTTCCCCCCTCCTTTCTCTTCCTTTAGGTTGTCTTGTTTGCCCCTCTATAGGATTTTCTTTTTCATCTAGAGTTCCTCCTATGACCCATTTCTCCTTAGCTCTCACATATTGGGGAAAGCATCTGATTTCTTATTTTTTGTGACTGACTAATCTCACTTAGCATAATGTCCTCCAGTTCCATCCATTTCCCTGAAAATGATATAATTGAGTGTTTTTTTTAATGGTTGAGTAAAATTCCATTGTGTACATATCCCACAGTTTTGTAATCCATTCATCTGTGGATGGACATCTTGTCTGGTTCCATAGTTTGGCAATGGTGAATTGTGCAGCTATAAACATAGATACACATGCATTAGTTTGGTAGTTTGGTTTCCTTTCTTTTGGGTAGATACCCATAAGTGGTATTGCTGGATCAAATGGTAGATTTGTTCCCATTCTTCTGAGGATTCTCCATACTGTTTTCCAAAGTGGCTGCACAATTGCAATCCCACCAACAATGTCTTAGAGTTCCCACTTCTCCACGTCCTTGCCAGCATCTGTTGTTGTTTGTGTTTTGAATGATTGCCATTCTAGTTGGAGTTAGGTGAAATCTCAAGGTAGTTTTGATTTGCATCTCTGATTGCCAGTGACGTTGAGCATTTTTTCATGCATTTATTGGCCATTTGAATTTCTTCTTTTGTGAAATGTCTATTTAGTTCACTTGCCCATTTTGTTTCGGATGCTTTGTTTTCTTAGTGTTGAATTTCTTGAATTCTCTGTATATTCTAGATATTAGTTCTGTATCGGAGGTGTAGGTGGCAAAAATCTCCCGTTCTGTTGGCTCTTGATTGAGGTGTGGAAGGTCTTTGCACACCAAACAGAGTACTTCTCCCTTGTGTAGACCCTTGTTCCTTTGTGTGGACCCCTTGGTTCCGACGAGTTTCTGTTTGAATTCTTACACCAACATGTTTTGTAGATTAGGTCTCACTTAACGTCATCACCTAACCTCTTATTAACAATATTGTCATTGGGCTTTCCATGACCTCTCTTTCTCAATGTAAAACAGCACTGGAAACAAAGAAAATAAAGTTTACTTTTCTAAAACACAGTCTGAGTAGCCCTCTCTCTGGTAAACCTTCAGATTTGGAAGAACATCATCAACCAAGCAGCTAACTGATTCCAGACACACTGAAATATGTCAGGAAGAGGGACACCAGGAGCCCTGTGAACGAAATACCTGACAAGAACAGCTTAGAGGAGGGAATATGAATTTCGGCTCAAAATCTCAAAGGTCTCAGTCCATAATCAGCCAGCTCCATTGCCCTAGGCCTGGAATGAGGCAGAACATCTTGGTGGAAGGATGAGGTAGTGGAGACTCATGGCAGTCAAGAAGGAGAGACAGATAGAGACAGAGACCAAGAGAAGAGAAGAGAAGGGAAGGGAAGGGAAGGGAAGGGAAGGGAAGGGGAGAGGAGAGGAGAGGAGAGGTGCTGGGGATGGGGGACTCAGAAGATATACCCTTCCAGGGCATGCTCCAAGTGACTTCTTGCAATGAGGCCTTGCCTGCCAGTAGTCCATACAGTGAGTGGATTCATTTATCCAGTGGATTCACCCTCCACTTAGGAGGTCAGAGCCTTCAGGATCCAGTTATGGCCTAGCAGGCACACCTCTGAACCTTGCTGCATGGGGAACCATGCTTTCCACAGAGACTTTAGCAGGCATTGCAGGTGCCAGCATAACTGTGCATGACTGGTGCTTCCTGAGGGTGGGATCCAGGCTCTGCACCTCAGTACGACGGCACCATTTCCCTTGAGTTCTTAGCCTAGTGATGTGCGCATGGTCAGCTCCATCAGCCCTCACTGGGTGAATGCGAAGCATGTGCCGCTTCCAAGCCCAGTCATCCGGGGTCCTCAGAAGCACTCAAAATCCTCTTGCAGAGTCCGACAGCGCAGATCTAAGTTTTTCCAATGTATGGGGTCAGTGAAGAACTCACAGGCGTATGAGAACACAGTACTTATGGTTGTTTTGAAGTGTACACAGCAAACTTACGCTGTGAAAGGTTTTTGTTGTTGTTGTTGCTAACCACTTTCTTCCACTTGCATTTATAAGAGACTCTAGAAGGCAGCTGAGTCTGCCTTGAAATGGATCCTCTAGAGATCCATTAACCCTGCACTTTTGCAGGGTACAGAAAGAGGAGGACAAGGGGTCAGGGTACGTGTTCCCGCTCCGTGCGTGGCTGGACGTACTTCTGCCTGCAATCTGCCAGCAAAGGGACTCACTCAATGGATCTGTTTTTTGCCTCTGTTTCTGTTTTGATGGAACGAATACTCCAGAGTTTACCATAATTTATATGTGTGTATGTGTGTGTAGCGGGAAGTATTACATGCTACATTAAGAAAATCTGCTTCTCAAAGTAGTATTTTTCAAGTGATACACCGAGGAGGAACTCTCGTGTTGTATAAAAATTAGGACACTTTGAAAGGAATAATATTTAATGCTTACTCTGTGAAAAAAAAATCAAGTGTTGGTAACTTTTCAGCTATGCCACTCCCCAGAGATTATTATTTTTCTTTCACATACCCAAGCAGCTTTTCCCTCCAGAGTACAGAGCTAGCCAAAGATTTTATTTTCATTATTTACACATAAATGGCTATAATGTGGAAGGGCTATATTTGGAAACAGGTTTCTAGATTTGATTTCTCTAGCCCTAAAGAAAAAGTACTTATTAAAGGCATAAACGTCTTTTCAAAGTTATAAAAGTAATATATTTCGCTGTTATAGAACATACAGAAATGCATGATAAAGTGAAATCCCACCATCTAGACATAATTACTTAATATGTTCGTGATTTCTTCTCTTATTTTTATGCACAGAAGAAAAAGTGAGATCATACTATTTAACTTACTGTGAAGTTGTCTTGTTTTTGGCTTCTCTCTCCTCTGTAAGACACAAGTCAACAATACATAAATTAAGTGCACCAATAAAAGCATATTAAAAATAAGTGGTACCTGATGTTCCCAAACTCACTGATTTATAAATTAACTAAATGATGTTTCAAAATAAAAATAATTTTTATAAAACCTTATTAAGTTAGCCGGGCGTGGTGGCGCACGCTTGTAATCCTCGCGCTTGGGAGGCGGAGACAGGAGGATCGCGCAGGTTCGAAGCCAGCCGCGCTGGCGTAAGAGACCCTGTTTCAAAAATATAAAATAGGTCTGGGAGTGTAGCCCAGAGGTAGAAGGGCCTCCAGGAACCCCAGTACCACAAAAAAAAAAAAAACCTTATTAAGTTATATGCCCTTTTGAGTCACTCTAACATAGTGTCTCCCATGTCTTTAAACATCCTTTAGAAATAAAATGCTCATCATTAAGACATAAGATTGACATTTAAATATGAATTGGTGCAAGCTTGTAATCCCTGCGCATGGGAGGCAGAGACAGGAGGATCGTGCTGGTTTGAAGCCAGTCCTGCTGGCTTAAGAGACCCTGTTTCCAAAAGTAAAAAGTATAAAATAGGTCTGGGAGTGTAGCCTGGAGGTAGAAGGGCTTCCAGGAACCCCAGTACCACCAAAAAATAAAAATAAAAATAAATAAATATGAATTGGAAGAAAATAGCCCGTGAGATTAATTGGTTAAAAATACTGAAATACATCCAGATTCGTAATGACTTTAATGTCCTAAAAATCATTAGATTGATTACATAGTCTGTAATCTGAGGTCATGGATTTAAAGTCTGTGATTGTCGACCTGAGTTGGGAATAAAGAATAACCACACGTCCAATTGTGTTATTGCCATAATAAGGAAGAATTCTAATCATAAGATGAGAAACTGTCACAGAAATCTAGCTCTCTAACCTAAAACTTAGTGATCAGGTTCCAAGCAAAGATAATTCAGATTTTATTGACTCGAAGCAGCTGTTGCCTCTACCCTGCAGTACATTCCCCCCCCCCCTAGGAATGGAAAAGGTCGTGTAAAAGAAAGCATATAGTGTGCGTGTTTCTTAGAGCAGCTGGCTTGCAGAGCAGGCTGGTTGAGAGCGCAGGAGTGCAGCTCTTGGCTTGCTCGTGGAGGTGAGGCCCTGGGGGTTCCCGGTGAGGGACTGGGAGGTGAGGACTTAATTACCTACCCCCCTTCCTCTGCAAGCAACAGCCCTGCCCCTTGAGTCTCCCTGTTGTAAACCTTCAGGCATGGGAGGCTGAGGGCTGTGGGTGGTGCTGGAGGCTCGGAGGAGGCACAGGGAGGAGGCACCCAGGCGGATTCCATGGAGCAGCCTAGAATAGGAAAGCCTGAGCTCAAACGCTTAACCGTGGAATTCCTGGTGGAACACGGGAGGAAGATGCTTGCATTGTAAAGGACCCAAAGCCTAGGTCATTGTGTGGCTTTGGCGTCTTCAGAGACTTGCTCAGATTACACCTCTCAGGCCTGCCTTTGATTCTTGGCATGAATTCATCTCCAAGCCCTGGGTAGTCTTCCCAACCACAGTATGGTAGTCCCTCTCATCTGAGGTTTTGCTTTCTGCCCTTTGGGTTACTTGCAGTCCACGGGAGTCTAAACATATGACGAGAGCGATGCAACTTGTGTACCATCACACTCCATCCTGCCTCAGATGCGGGGCATCCCTTTAGCCAGTGCATCCATGCTGTACGTGCCACCCGCCCTTTAGTGATGTAGCCATCTCAGGAAACAGATGGGCCATCGTGGGATGGTGGGCTTGTATTCAAATGACTCTGACCCGGTAGCTTACCACTACATAACGATGCCTACATTGTCAGATCTCACTGACTCTCACAGCATAAACCATAGAAAGTGTGCATGATATAGTAAGATGTTTTGATAGGGGCCGTGTTCACATGACTTTTACCGAAATATGTTGCTATAATTGTTCCGCTTTAGTAGCTATGGTTGTTAATCTCTTCTTATGCCTATTTAGAATATAAAGAAACTTTATGATAGATGTATAAGAAAAAGCGTAATATGCGTGGAGTTTGGTACTACCTATTGTTTTAGGACTCCATTGGAGTCTTGGATTATGGCTCCCGTGGAGAAGGCAAGACTCTTAAGGTTTCCTCCTCTGCCTGCTTTATCCACCAGGTCAACCCCAGTTCCAGATACCATAGATGGCACCTAATATTGTCATCAGTACATCTTCATCAAAGAAAAAATTAACCTAGTCGCAGGTCATTTTACTTCTCTGCCTCATTCAGATATCACAATTCTCTTAATAAAATATTTATGTAAATTTTGGTAGCTCTTTTTAAGGGGAGATAGCATTACATTCACCAACACGAAAAGTGCAAAATTATATTAATATTGCATATATTTTTATTATTTTTATCATTTATTTTATATTATCATAAAATAGTAATGTGTTATTTTATTTAAGTTTTAGATCATTAAGGTCTATTTTGGCAAAGTCTTAACATGTTATTAACATTTTTCTTAAAAATGTTTTATAAATTATGATTGTTACGCATTACCTTAGAGATGTCCTTGGCGTTCAAGACTCCATATAAATATCAAACAGGCGTTTGTAATTGTTCTGTATAATAACCTCCTTAGATGGAGGTTATTGAAAGTTAAGAGGATTTCTCAGTAAGTGGTAGATTTAGGAAAGAAAATTGGAAGGGGGAGAGAGTTTCTCTTACGAGTCCTAAGTGAACGTCACAATTACTGCCTTTTCCCCAGTCACCCTCTTCAAGGATCAGCACAACCCTGCATGCTTACATCAGAGTTTACATATATATTAGTTACGCAGAGGAAGAAGGAATAAATCAATCCAGCTATAGAAAGCCTTGTGTTTAAGCAGCATCGATGCCTCCCTTTCTTTTTCTCCAAAGTTGAAATCCTGAACTCAGTTGTTTATATAGATTTTCCCCTTTCCTTTCTGTATACATTCACCATGCATATTTTCCGTCTGTTTCATCCTCCTAAAGTGTAAGGCTGTGTGCATGCGCTTGACTCAGGTTGGGTAGGATGGAAGTGGAGGCCAAGATCCTGGAGAAAGCTGCAGACATCCTTACTAAGGAAAGAGGACTCCAAGGAACACAGTGCTTTTACACAAATGTCACTGGGAAAGTTTTAATTACAGAGAGAGTCAAGCTCCTTCTAAACATCTTGGACCGTAGGAATCTCTGTAAATTAGAGTTCTCCCTGTAGGTTTGTGGATTCCAAGTTTGGCTCTGATTTTGATAACCATTGCAGCTGTTCCATTTTGTAGCTGTGCTCTGAGAATAAGGATTCTTCTTCTGCCAGGTTCCCCTGGGCCTCCATCTCAGCTTTTCTCCTTAGTCCCAAGCAACATGGCCAGGATTTAGTAACGAGTGTTCGCCCTAGGGGAGGGAAGTGGTGGCTTCAAGAGTTTCTAAAAAATGTCAATGAATATAGTATAATCATCTTCTCAGAAAGAAGAAAAGAATTTCTGGCTCTGACTCAAAAATATTAACACTTTAGCTATAAATTCATAATTGCTTCCGAAACGCAAAAGCAGACATGTTTACTTTTTCTGTATCCTCTAACTTTTCTTTGTCTGGTGATTAAAATAGGCCAGTCAGGCCCATTGGAAACTGGTCTTTTCCTTTCCACTGAGGGCTTTGGTTCAAGCCTTACCATGTGCTTGGCCCTGCTTAACGTGGGCCTCAAACCTGCAATCCTCTTATCTCAGCCTCCTAAGTACTGGGATAATAAGCGTGTGCCACTATGCCCTTTTTAAGGATTGTTTGTGGAACTGAAAAAGCTTTCTTTATTATGTTGAGTCAAAAATGAAATAATAATATTCTTTTATTCCTTCCAAGAATCCCCAACTAGATCATATCACAATCTCTGTCTTACAGAAACAAAAACTGAGATTTTGAAAAGTCAGACGGAGCTGGGAATTGTGGCACATGCTTGAAATCCCAAAACTTGTAAGACTGACACAAGTGGCTAACAGGTTTGAGACCAGCCTCAGCAAATAGTGATACTATCAACAAGCAATGCGATCCCATTAAAAAAATAAATAAAAAGAACTGGGGATGTAGCTTGGAGGCAGAATGACCCTAAGTTCAATCCCCAGTACCAAAAAAAAAAAAAAAGTTTTCTGGTTCCAAAGCCGACAGTTGAACAGCTAGATGCAAGGTCCTGGTGGTCTGACTTCAAAGCCTCTGCTCCCTGTCCAGTGCTGTGTTTTTTTTTTTTTTCCTTGTGAGCTATAAAGTTAAGATGAAAATAAACCATTCGTTGCATTACAAGGAGTTGATGTGGTCAGAGCGAGCTCCGCTGCGGAGCACTTTAATGGGAACGGCATGGACCTCGCGAGCCGTGCTGGAGAACTGAGGAGGGAAGGATCGATGGATGAGTGTTTTCAGGCCTATAGAGCAGATATTAAACATGTGGGCTTTTCATTTTAAAACAAACACAGCCTTTGCCTCGGAGGACTTTAATGTGTAATAACAAAGTTGGGTCCACGGTGAGCAGGGCAGACCTCAACTGAAGAGCGTTTCATGTCTGGTTGATAATCTGCAGTCTACAGAGTGGAATATTCCACATAGGGCTGAGGGCATTGGTAAAGAGAGATGGGGCTGACATGCAGAAATGCCCACTTGAACCACAAGAAAAAACCTCGACCATGGAGCTTCCTAAACAGCATGATCTCCGTGTGTGTGTGTATGTGTGTGTGTGTTGCTGGGAATCGAATTCAGAGGCACTCTACCTCCAAGATGCACCCCCAGCCCTTCCTATTTATTTTTTATTTAATTTCATTTTGAAGCAGGGTCTCACCAGGTCACTGATGGTCTTGCTATATTACTGAGGCTGTCCTTTAAACTATGGTCCTGCTATCTCAGTCTCCCAGCGTCTGGGATTATAGATGTGGACCACCATGCCTGGCAAACTTGCTGATCTCAGAGGCAGCCCGAAACCTGGCTTGTTCCCCCCTCCAATGTTAGTTTATCTTTTCCTTGTCCTAAGCATTGGCACTTGTATTTCTTTATTACTAACACACACAATATCTGACCAGGTCATCTTTGGGCAGAAGCTAGAATACATGGGCAAGCCTTCAGGTTTAGGAAGAATCCCTAATTTGCAATCCACTACTTCACTTTGGAGTCATTGCTTGGATACTGCAAATGTCTGCTGCCCTGAGATCCAGTTTGAAGCTGTAGAGGGCAGACCTGCTTACCCAAAACAGTCATTTCAGTTTTGACGTTGCAGTAAAATTGGCTGGGAAGCATGTTGTTGTTGTTTGGTGCTGGAGATTGAACCCTGGGGCATCCTACCTTCAAACTAGGCCATCCGCCCTATTTTATTTTTTATTTTGAAACAGTCTCGCTGAGTTTTAGCCTCAAACCTTCAATCCTCCTGTATCAGCCTCTCAAGTACCGAGACGGGAGGCATGTACCAGCTCACTGAAGCCTGGGTCCCAACTTGAGAGAATGATGGTGTTTTTATTGGTTTACAATGGGACCAAAAGTTGGTTGTTTAAAAAAAGTCTTTGAGTGTTTATAATATACAGGCAGGGCTGAGAATCAGTGTCCTAGAGCAGCCATTTTCAATCATGAGCAGGCACTAGAATTGCCTAATGGATCTGGTAAGACATGGCCCACTGGGATGCACTCCTACAATTTCTGCTTCAGTAGGTCTGGGGTGGATGGGACTGTGAGGCTACTTTTCTAGCAAGTTCCCAGGGGCCACTGCTGCCCTGAGTTCTGAGAACTAACTTTGAGAACCATGAGCCTTTATATGATTTTATAACAGGGTGGGGGGGGCATGCCAACACAGTTGAATTCCTAGTATTCATTTAGGTAAAACAACTCTTTAGACCAAAAAAAAAAAAAAAAAATATATATATATATATATATATATATATATATATATATATATTATACTAAAATGTATTTCCCCTTTTATACCTAAATTGGACCATTCCCGTAAACCTATATGGTTAGGTCCTCACTAAATAGCAGGCAGAGGGAGCCCAGGGTAAAAAGAACTGGATTAGAGATGTTAGATATTTGTTGTTGTTGTTGTTGTTGTTGTTATTGTTGTTTACACTTGATTTTAGTCTGAAGGCCCAGAGAAATTATTGCTTTTCAAACAAAATGCTGTTGAAGTTCATAGAATTATTACTTAATCTAGCAAGTACCTGGAGACCATGACATGTTACTGACAATTATAGATTGGGACAAGGTTAACAGTAGCACTCATAACACTCCAGGCAGCTTTCAGTGTAGCAGAGAAATACAGAGGCGATCCCACATGGCTCTCGGCCCCTCAAAGAGGGCAATGCGTTGCAGAATAGACTAGTCATAGCTAGATCTATTTCATGTTTAAATGGACACCCTAAATTTTTCTGTCTCCAGTTCCTGGGTTTTCTGGCTCAATTTCCTTTTGTCCAGACTTTCCTCAGTCTTCAAGTTAAAAACCCAGCAAGGCTCAGCAGCACACACCTTTCATACTAGTACTTGGGAGGCTTAGACAGAAGGATGGCAGAATTAAGGCTAGTCTCAACAGTGCAGCAAGATTCTTCCAAAGTAGCGAGATCCTGTTTTAAATTTTTTTTTTTAAAAAAGGGAACTGGGGATGTACCTCAAAGATAGAACTCCCCTAGGTTCAATCCCCAGTAACAAAAAAAAAAAAAAGAAAGAAAGAGAGGGAAGGAGAAAGGGAGGGAGAGAGGGAGGGAGGGAGGGAAGAAGGAAGGAAGGAAGGAAGGGAGGAAGCAAGGAAAAATGTGCAATGTTTGGGAATGTAGGATCAAGTCTTTGCCAAGCACCAACCTGCCCTGGTTGTGTCTCTGCCCATTTGTTCTCCCCTGGCCTCTCTGGGTTCATGAGCTTGGAGAAGTGGCTTGGTTCTGTGTCCACAGCCCTGGACTCAGTCCTTGCAGGGCTGGGCCTCCAGCCCAGGGCTCCGACAGGCAGAGTGGCATCGCTGCCTTGCTCTTCCTTCCTGCCACACAGCTTCTCTTGGCTCATGTGCCCTCGGCTGGCCGATAGAGAAGAAAAGAGCCCATTCTCCCCGCACGCCAGACCCCTAATTAATAGCAATCATGAAAATGGATGTGGTGCCCTCCGCCGCATTCGCCATTGTCACGCGAGCAGGGCTGGGCCTCTGGAACAGAGCGCCCCTTATTCTACAATTAAATGGGAAGTAATGTCACGGCTTTAGCTCTGAGGAAGGAAATGTCCAGACGCAACCTCTATATAATTAAGCTGCACTTTATTATCAACAGAAAGTGAGTGTAGTTGTGTTCGGAGGCGAGAAGACAGATGCCACCAGCCATTTGGCTTATCAAAAGGCGTCCAGTGCTCCCCCTGACGCCGCCCTGTGCTCTGCACAGAGCCAGGGTCATGTTCCATGCCATGGGGTCTCTTCTGGCTGTTTCAGAGTTTTCTTTTCTTTTCTTATTGGTTCTTCTGACCACCTGCCCCTGGCAATGTTTGCCTGTTTTTCTTAGGTCTTTTTACTTTATTTTCTTTTTAACTTTGGCACTAGGGATTGAAACTCTAGCCTTTTTTATTTTTTAGTTTGAAACAGGGTCTTGCTAGGTTGCTGAGACTCACGTCTCAGCCCCTCAAGTACTGGGATTCTAGGTGTGCAGCACCATGCTGCTAGGTCTTCCTTATTTTCTTGCTTTTTAAATTTTTTACTTAGGTTTTTTCCTCTGAAGTGTGTGTGTGTGTGTGTGTGTGTGTGTGTGTGTGTGTGTGTGTGTATGTGTGTGTGTGTAACTGGAAATTGAACTGAGGGGCACTCTGCCTCCAAGGTATACCTCCAGACCTTTTTATTCTGAAAAGGGGTCTCTCCAGATTGCCAAGAATCTTTCTGCATTTTTGAGGCTGCCTAAAACCGATGATCCTCCTGTCTCAGCCTTCCCAAGTTCTGGTATCACAGGCATACACCACCATACTCGGCTATCTTCTCTTGACTTGGCCACACTAGGTTTTCGATGTGTAGAATTATAAATTTAATATTTAGCTAAAACAGGCATGGAATGGCTGGCCTTGTCACATGGCTCCCTCCAGAGGCTCCTCTGTGCCTGGCCTCCTTAACACTCTGTGAAAAGACAGGAGCCAAAAGCACACACCTAGCCTGTGGCTGGCTGCCTGCTCCCACCCCAGCCTGTGGCCCTGTGTTTGAGTGACGTGGGGCCCCCATGGGAAAGTCAGGACTACAGAGTATGGTGCTAGAACAGCCTCAAATTGATGAGTGTTCCAAAGTCGGGCTGTGTCTTTGCTTTGGTATGTTTAGTGCAGTGTGTGTGTGTGTGTGTGTGTGTGTGTGTGTGTGTGTGTGTGAGAGAGAGAGAGAGAGAGAGAGAGAGAGAGAGAGAGAACGCATGCATGTGTTATTGAGGATTGAACCCAGGGGTATTCTACCTCTGCTACACCTCCAGCGCATCCATCCATCCATCCATCCATCCATGCATTCATTTGTTCATTTATTTACTTATTTATTTATGTACTTATTCATTCTTTTTGGAGTGATCATCTTCTAGGAGCGAGATTCTATTCTCCACGTGGTCTCATCGATTGTTTATAGTTTGAATTGATGCCTTTACTTCAATGATTGCATCCTTTATTTCTTTTAGACTCTCTCTAAATTCTTTCCGAAAATCCTGTATTGTTTCTACAGTTACATTCCTGATTTGATCTTCTGGAGATCTCTGCATTTCTGTGTTATCAGGTTCCGCTATTGTGGGGTTGTGGGAGCTCATTGCTCCGTTGTTGTTCCTCTTTCCCATGATTTCAGAAGTTTGTACCTGTTGCTTTTGGTAGGTTTCTCTCAGTCTCTAGGTGTCAGCTGGTACATCCAAGGGCACGTTGTTTTCAACAGTGAAGGTTGAGTAAGGAGGGAAGCGAAGGAGTTAATGGAAGAATAGGGTAAGGTCTCAGGGTCGAATAGTATGAGTTTGGTAAGGTAGTATATACTAGAGATTAGAGATTACCAATGTAGTAGTATTCTAGTAACCAGTGAAGAGTCTGATTGCAGTGAGCGCTGGGCTGGAGCTCTCGTGGCGTGGTGAACTCACCGCCACTACTGGCAATATGGCGTTGACGCCACGCCCTTGGTGGTAAGGCTGGGATATTTCTTTTCTGGTCTGAATCCCTGGAGGGCGTGATGGCCTAGTCGCTGGAAATTCTAGCCGGTCTCTGCGCTGAAAGAACTGCTGAATTATAACCAACTGGACTACAGCTGGTCACTTCAGCTCCTTATTTTCGTCCCTAGAACCTGGTTCTGTCATTGATTCTTTTTGAAACAGAGCCTTGCTAGGCGGCTGAGAGTCTTGCTTTGTGACTGAGGATGATCCTGAACCTGTGACCCTCCTATCTCAGGTTCCCAAGTACTGGAAAATGGGAAATGTGCATCAGCATTTCCTGGCTAGTACACGCTTCTTGAGCAAATACCGCCTGTGCCCCTTTTGGTGAAATCTCGAGGAGATACAGTTTTTACATCTCCTGCTTCCCCAAAGCCAGCATGATATCCACTATGTGGGGATTGCTTACAAATGGCTTCCAGTGTCTCAGACATCATCAGAGAAGCCGCGGGCAAGGGCTCGAGGTTGGATGCCTTTGTGGGCTGGTGGGGACCAAAGGCTTGTGGAGGAAGGGGCGTGGGGTCTGGTCCTAGTCCTCACGTAGCGTTAGCACAAATCTGAAACTCCCCCACCTCTAACGTGCTCAGCAGAGCCCAGAGCCATCCCAGCCGGCGCTCCCCACCCCTCCGCCCTGAAACCTTTGTGCCTACGAAGGAAATGAAACCCATATGTCTCTGATTCATTTACATGGAGCTCATCAAAATGTAGTTTTGTAAGAGCTCTTTGGTGTCCAAGAAGCCTTCGGAGCCTTTTTTATGAGACTTTTAACCTCCGCCCCCCCCTTCCCTCCACCTTCTCCTTAGAAGCAGGAAGTTGGGACTTGCCAAAAGTAAATAAAATCAAGCTCCGGGGTTGCCACTGGCTCTGGTCTGGCCCACCTCTGGTCTGAGTGTGCGGCAGACTCAGCGCCCCGGCGACAACAGAAAGCCTCCCTCGTCCTTTGCACGGTGCCACGGAAGCAGGCCCCGGGCCACTGCGCACACGCGTGACGGCCAGCTTGGCCTTCCTGCAGCCTCTGGTGTTTAAGCCGAGCCTCCTCCTTCTGGCCTGAGTGCAGGGAGCAGGAAGAGCCATTTGGCAGTGCTGGACCAAAAGCTCTGCGAGAACACCTGAAAGCGATGTCACGTCCCACCGGGCCCTGCATTGCACCCTGAACACTGGCCAGACCCAGGGTCTTACCCAAGGGTTCCCTTTACGCCAGGGACCTCATCTTCCGACTGGGACAGTAGCTGACGCACCCGTGGCTGTACCCCAGACTTCAGGGTGGCATTGTTGACACCGCAGCCATCCATGACATTCTCAAGTGTCTGGTTTCTTCATCAAGAAAGGCTTATGAGATTTAAGGAAAAACCTACCTACTGCCACCAGGACTCTAAAGCTTCTATTCTGCAAAACCACAGAAATGAAATGAGTCAACCTCGCTCCAGAGCTGGGCTGGGAGGGTTTCCTCCCAGCCCGAGATGATGGTTCCTGGAAGCCAGGCGGGAGCTTGGAGTTCTCACTCGGGGTTTTGTCTCGAGTGCGCGGGAGGGAGGGATGCTGCAGGCTTTGCCCTGTCTTTGCACGTATTGGCTTGTTCCCTCGAGTCAGGCGTGTGGCGGGAAGCAGAGTCGATCTTGACGCTCTCACCACATCTTGCAGCTGCCAAGCTCACGCGCGTGTGTGCTTCTGCATGTGGGTGCACACCAGGAAGTAAGAAAATGTGCACTCATTCACACATCAGATCATCCCCAGCATGCATCTGGGGAGCATGCTTCCTCTCTCAGTAGACAGAAGTAGATAGAGTCATGGCTTAGCTTCTACACGAAGACAGTGCCCTTACAGTTACCCCCACACTCCTGTTTATAGGTAAATGGGCAACCATTCCAGCAAATGTCTTTTATTATTATTAAATACTTCTCTGCAACTGTAAGAGTGTTCTAACAGAGTGGGGGAATCAGTCTGAATTACATCTTGCAAAACCTTGAGCTCTGAGCTCCACCTAATATTCCAGGGCAGGAGGAGAAGCTGCAGGAAGAGCTTGTAAGGAAGCAGGGAGAAGCTGCTTCCATACAAGCCTAGCCAGCATGTGACCCTCCTTGGCCTAAGGGTTTCTTCAAACTCTTGATTATGACCTTTTGGGGAAAGAAGTTGCGTGGTCACCTCTTGAGATCTTAGGAAAGGGACCCTGAAGGCATGGGAGATAAAGCAGGTGCACCGTCAGCCCTCAGTCTAGGGGCTCAGCTCCCCCCTCCCAGGCCTGCCAGGAGGCCCCAGGTGCACCCAGCAGGGCTCAGCGGAGGCTGGCAGTTATGCTGGATATTGCCATGGATGCCAGTATAGACAGGCACACTCTACAATGAGCAGGGCAATCCCAGTGGACTACTCTTTTGCTTGTATTTCTCCCTTGCAAGTTGTTTTTGTTGCTGCTCTCTGGATATCTATGCATGCCCGTGGGTGTGGGGGCCTCCGCCATGGAGATTTTGACCAGGGTGGATGAGGCACAGTTTGGGGTTTTATTTTTTGCTTCAGAGCCCATGCTCCAGTCAAAAAGTATCCCCAAGGGCATTGCCTGGTACTTAGTAGACTCCTCAGAAATCGTGCTGTTTACAGCCCCAACAGATATTTCCTTTCTTCTCAAAAAAAAAAAAAAAAAAAAAAGAGTACCTGGGTTCATAGAATTTTCTTACACTCTCTGCCTTTGCCAAGGCATAGCCAGGCATGGTGGAACGTGCCCGTGATTCCAGTACTTGGGAGACTGAGACAAGAGGACCGCAGGTTCAAGGCCAGTCTCAGCAGTGCAGCAAGGTCCTCAGCAACCTGGTGAGACCCTTGTTTCAACATAAAAAATATACCAGGGTGGGGTGCAGCTCAATGATAGAACGCCCCTGGGTTCAATCTCTAGAAAGCCCAGTTCTTCTCATTCTGGCTGCAGGACCATGAAACCAAAAATTACTTACCCTCTGTCTGTGTCCACTTTCTGCTTGTGAGTGATATCATTACGGCGCAGAACTCACAGACTTAGTTGGATGACATGAACCAACACAGCTGGAGAATACAGACCATCGCCTGACCTACAGTGAGTGGCTAGTGAATGTTGAACACAGTGAGATTAGGGGAGATTATCTTTTCTTCATTGCCTACATTTACATGCATAATTTTGATAGAAAAAAAATGTATTCTAAGCCAGGGCTTTTCACTAAGGTTTTAAAAATATATGCACCCCAAATGAGTCATACTTAGAAAAGTAGAACATATGTTCATCAAGTTAGACAACCTTGTTTTTTTTTCCTGCTAGCATTCAATTCACATTCCCTGTTAATCACCATAAATGGAATTAGAAGGTCTCCTCAAGTTTCCCAAACCTCTTTCCGTCTCAAGATGTTTTAGCATGTTAGACCTGTGTGTGCACAGGCGCACACACACACATCCACTGCTGAGGACTGGACCCAGGGGCATTCTTCCTCTGAGCTACACTCCCAGCTCTATTTTTTTTTTAAATTTTGAAACAGAGTCTCAGTAGATTACTGAGAATCTTGCTACATTGCTGAGGCTGTCCTCAAACCTGCCACCTCCTGCCCTATCCTGCCAAGCACTGGGAATACAGTCACGTGCCACCACACCCAGCTCATTTCACGGTCTTGACCACTTGCCACAGTAAAATGCATTTTGAGAATTGGGTACACAACCATCTCAGTAGGTACCTTCATTGCTGGAATTATTTCTGGAAAATAAATGTAATTTTTATACCTCCATAGAGTGACTTTATGCCAAATTGTACTTTCATATCTTTTATTATGCTCATGTGCTTCCTTGTATAAAGTGCCACATATGCCCAAATATGTAGGACAGTTCTCATGAGAAGAATAAAATGCAGGTTTTATTTGGGGGATGAGGAAAAGCCTGTTGTTTGTTTTTTGTTTTGAAAGGAGCCAACTTGAATAAATAAAGTTTAGAGGTGCAAACAAGATGATCAGGTGTCAACTCACAAAAATGTCTCAACTCCACTCATTCAGGGTCTCAGGAAAACTGCATATAAAACAGTAGACCAAATCAGACATGCTGCTTCTTTGAGTTCAAGTCATATTTCATAAAACATTTCTGTGGAAAAATGGCGACCGCAGATCGCAGCACTTCTCAGTAGCTGAAATAAATAAAGTTCAACTATCGAGAAGGCAGCGTCTTAACAAAAACATTTATGTGAACTAACTTCCTCCCTCCCTCCCTCCCTCCCTCCCTCCCTCCCTCCCTCCCTTCCTTCCTTCCTTCCTTCCTTTCTTCCTTCCTAGCATGTGGAGCTCACTTTTGTCTATGTGGTTAGACGCATGGTTGGAGCTTCTAGAACCAGACATGACATAGAAAGTTTTAGTTCCAGCCGTAAATCCTCACCCATGTAGTATTTCAGGATATTTTCATCCATCCTACTAAATTATAGCTATGCTCACCACAATGGCTCATCAATTTGCTTTAATTTAAAATTAATCTTTAGCCGGGCGTGGTGGCGCATGCCTGTAATCCCCGCGCTTGGGAGGTGGAGACAGGAGGATCGCGCAGGTTCGAAGCCAGCCGCGCTGGCTTAAGACACCCTGTTTCCAAATTTTAAAGAAGTATAAAAATAGGTCTGGGAGTGTAGCCCAGAGGTAGAAGGGTTTCCAGGAACCCCAGTATTGCCAAAAAAAATTAATCTTTAAAGGACTTATTTCCAGTGATGGCTAACACTTGGAACTGCCTGGATATTCTCATCAGGAATCGTTTTGTGTTTAGTTGGTTGGTTTTTTTTTTTCTTTGTTTATAGCAAACCAATTCAGTGTAGCAAACCCCTGATCTGCTGGGCATGGAGGCACATACCTGTCATCCCAGCTACTCAAGTGGCTGAGGCAGGAGGATCTCAAGTTCAAAACCAGTCCAGGTAACTAAGTAAAACCCTGTCTCAAAACAAAAGATGCAAAGAGCTGGGAATGTAGCTCAGTGGTAGAGCACCCCTGGGTTTGATCCCCGTTTTTTTTTGTTGTTGTTGTTGTTGTTGTTTTTAAGAACAAAAACCTGTGATTGTAGTGTTATGTTTCCTGAGGATCTGTATTCTACTGGGCTATCTTTCCACTGGCCTCGCTGGGACACACTCACAGGACAGCAGTGGCTGGATTGTCCACCAGCCCACACTCACAGGTCCAGCAGTTGGCACTGGGCATGGGGGATGTAGGAGGGGCTCTCTACAGTGCCTTCCATGCCAGGACAGCCACAGGCTTCTTGGTGCAGCAATCTCAGAGTGCCGAGAGGCAGCAGCAGACCTGGTGCCATCCTGGAGGCCTTGCCCAGAATAAACCCGTATGGGTCCCAGCTTCCCTTGGTCACCATTAGTTATGAGGCTGACCCAGATTTACAGTGAGGACACAGGTTCCACCCATTGGTGCCAAGAGCAACAAAGAACAGGGGGCTGTTTCTACCCCTCGTTTTTAGTGGATTCTCATGGTGGCTTCCCTAAGCATCTGCAGTGTCCCTGGGTTCAAAGTCCTCAGGCTGACGTTATCGTCCCTCAACTAACGTGTAGTTGGTTCAACCCCAAGCGACAGAACAGCCTGTCCCGTGAAGACTCATTAAAGACGCGGGCAAGAAGTAGTTGATGTTTTAGCAAACGTGGTGAAGGTTGCCCTGGAGAAACACAGATTTGTGGATGGGGACAGGCCTTATGGGGGGGGGGAGGTGTCCTTCTGCTGGGGAATGGAACTGTTGACTTCCTGAGAATGCCCATGGGACTTTTTTATAAAGTGAGCATTTCGTTACAAGAGAGAAGTTTGGTCATTCTGCTTCTCTTGTAATCACTACATGAAGGGACAAAAGAGATACCTTAAGGGAGATGGTGGCGTTTGAAAGAGGAGTGCATCAGCTGAGCAGCCGTGAGGGCGTAATTACCAGGCCTTAGAGTTTGCCTTTACCTACATGGTTGTCTAAGATTAAAAACAGATGAAAAAAATCAAATGTTTCATGCAGGAGAAAATGGATGCAAACCAGGGCCTGCAGAATTTTTCAGTGCTCTGTGTTGCTGAAGGTTACTGCCCCGCCTCACTTCAGGGAAGGCCAGGAAATAACTCTGGATGAGGAACTGCTTCGAGAAACCACAAAAGAAAGAGCTCAACATATGAAATACATTTTTTAAAGCTCATAGTATGCAGCACAAAAGGCGGCCCATGATTCGCGAACTCTGTGTCCTATAAGAGCACGTCAGGTAAATACATGTAATTGGCATTCTCGCCGCTCTGGCTAAGCTTATTTTTTTCCCAATCTTAAAAAATACTGCATTGTCTTTTTTAAGGGGAATTATTTTGATTTGTAAAGGCTCTCCTTTGCCAGTGAAGAAAAAAATACTATGATATTTCCAGAAAACGAGAAGACCACATTGTACTAGAGCGTGTGCGTGTGTGTGTGGAGTGTGTGCGTCCTCTCTGTGAGAAAATTAAAAGTCTCTGCTTTCCATTTAGAAGCAATTAGAGGGTGTCTTTTATGGCTGCTGGAAAACAGATGCAAGACTCCTCTAAGTCTGAAGTATAAAAACGAAGGTGGGAAATTAGAATAGAAGGCATCTCACAACCTTCAGATGGTGGCCTGGACAAGTCAGCGCACTCGCATTTCCAGTCATAGAGGCGCTCAGTGGAGTCTGTGGCCAGGCCAGCCACAGATCTGGTAGAGTGTCAGAGATAATCACGGTCCAGAAATCCACTGGGACAGTGGTCGCTGGTTGGTACGGCCTCCTCTCCTTTCTTAAAGAAGAGAATGGCTGGGTCTCACCGACCAGCTCTTTCAAAGCATTCCTAGAAGCCTTCCATAGAAGGTGGAAAGTAAGGCTATTGCCTGGGGGTTTTATGCCAAGTATCTACACATTCCCAAGTATTAGACAGCTCCATCTCACAGGTTGAAGCCGTCTGTCGGAGTGAAGCAGATTTATCACTGTATGGGAGCGAGCCAACTGTTTTAACAAACATTTCTAAAACTTCAGAGGCTTGACACAATATTTGCATTTATCACTAATTCAAGTCAAGGGCCTAGCGCCGACTAGCAGGGCTGGGAGCTCTGTTCTCTGTGGCTGTTCAGGAGGAACCTGAGTCCCTCCATCTTGTCCCTCTATCATTCCACTTGGAAGGGAGTGCGGGTCAGCTAGGGAGAGGGAGAAGACGAGCCAGGCTCTGAAGTGGCTCACGTCCCTTCTGCGCACCATCACCAGCTCACCTCGAGAGGTAGAAAGGCAGGTGTGAGCCCGGAGCCCGTCCTTGAGAAATGGCAGCCTCCACCTTCTCCACTCTGCTGTGGCAGGGCGCCAATCTCCACTGGGGCTCCCAGGTGTCGCCACCAGCTGAGCACCACTGGACGGCCTCTCCAGTGGCCCCGGGTAGCACACGAAAGTATCCAGGAGAGAGTCTCAACAAGTAGAATGCCCGCTGGGGCTTGGCCATACCTCTCTCCTTGGGTCCATTCCCGCCTTTCTCGTCTCTGACACCATGGTTCTGTGCTGTAGAAAACCTGTTCCCTCGTGTAGGGACCTGCCACCGTGAGCGATTTAGGGGCAGGGACAGCTGAGGAACATGTGCAGCATTTGAGGCTCAGGGCCCTCCTTCTAGTCTGTAAATTATGGATATTGGTTTAAAGAAGCCTTTGTCTCTTAAAATAAGTTCTTGACGCTCAGGATTAGAAGCAGCTGGAAATCTTTGCGCAGGGGCACAACTTTCAGATGTGCCCCTGCGTATTTTTTCAGTAGGCATGACAGATGCTCCGAAATGACATGCATACCTGTCATGCCAGCAAAGCCACATCCTTGGGTGTCTGCCCCATATAAGGGGTGCTGGGCTGTCTGGCAGCCCTGGGCCCGATGGGCTTTGCTGCTGGGAGCACATTCCGGAACCTTCCCTGCACTTCCATCCTATCCAAGCTGCAAAGGACTCCAGAAGAATCTGGAATCGACCCCTGGAATCAGAATGCTTGTTATTGCTATTGGAGGAAGGGGTAGTAAATGACGATTGAACCCATGGTGTTCTACCTCTGAGCTATACCCCCAGCCCTATTTATTTAAATTGCTATTTTATTTTGAAGCAGGGTTTGCAAGGCCCACTTGCAGAGGGCCTTGTTAAGTAGCTGAGGCTGGCTGTGAATCTGTGATCCTTCTTTCTCAGCCTCCCAAGTACTGGGGTTACAGGCATGTGCCACCATGTCTGGCTGTTTTTAATAGTTTTAAAATTGCTTCAGTTTAATGAAACTTTCACTATCTCTGGTATATGCAATTGGTAATGGCTTACTGGGGAGTGTGAGAACATAGGCTTCTCTATTTATTCCCACAAGCAAAACTGTGGCCCCAAAAAAGAAATTAGTTATGTTTGTGAACACTGTTGTTGTTTTGTCTCAACCACATTTAGTGTGTGTGTGTGTGTGTGTGTGTGTGTGTGTGTGTGTGTGTGTGTTTACAGAGTCCCTGTCTAGATCTTGTCATATCTCCCTTTTACACTGGAGTTACATAATATATAATTATGGAGAAACCCCCAATTCATATCCTTGTAAACTCTCCCTTTGCCAACAGTGAAATCCTAAGCTTAGTCCTTCAGGAGAAAGCGGAGTCCTTGCTGCCTGTTTGTGCAACTCTGGTCACATGTGGGTGTGTAATTATTCCTCAGTCGCCTTCAAGGTGCACCTTATGTGTGAGGTCGACACCAGCAGGCTGGGGAATCACAGTTCAGGAGATGCAGGTAATGAGCATGCCATTATTCTAATTATGGACCTCTGTGGCACCTGGCTTGTCTTTGCTCCACACTCAGCCCATGTGAATTGTTAGGCGAAACTTTCACAAGGTACCCTCTCCTGAGAGAGCCCGTGGTGTGGACAGGTGTTCGTTTCTGCTTTTCCAGAGGGCCTTTTTGGCCACTTTACACTGTCAGGCTTTGGGAGTGGGGATGGGGCAGGGATGGTCTGTGGGTTGGCTGAAATTCCTTGGCCTTGGGTGGTGCTGGGTGTTTGGGTTGCTGATACACTACGTAGCTTTCACTCAGGAATACAGAGAGGAAACTCAGTGGACGTGCTACCTAGTCCTAATTTTCATAACTGGATACAGAACTGGGATATGAGGAGATGAATTATCTCCACAAAGCAAACATCAGCCACGTGGCTCTAGCAACCTGGGCCTGCTGCAGCCATCAAAAGCTTTGGAAAACGTCCGCATCCACTGCAGTGTCTTATCCCAGCTCCAGTCATATTTCCATTTAGGCCTAAACCATCTCGGTTCTGTGTCACCCACCTCCCCGGACTGGGAAGATGCCGCCTGGGTCACCACTGGTACCTGAGCAAAAGGAAGAGGCAACCTAGGAGGACCAGGGGATGGATCTGAACCTTCTGCTCAGAGGGACACATTTCTTCAGCAAGTGCAGAATCGAGCCTGACAGCCCTGTCAAGGAAGGATTAGCTGCCCACAGGCTAAGGAAGAAATAATCCGAGCACACTCCCCTGAGAGCAGTAGCATTCTCTCAGGCACTGGAGGCTGAATGGCATGCCCATAGAAAGCAGAAATGGCGTCTGAGCATCATGATGGCACACACTTGTAATCCCAGGACTGGAGAAGCCGAGACAGGAGGATCACGGTTTCGCAACGAGCCTCAGCACTCAGTGAGACCTTGTTTAGGGCTGGGGGTATGCGTGGAGGTAGAACATCCCTGGATTCAATCCCCAATATAGAAGAAAAAGAAGGAGGAGGAGAAAAAGAAGAGGAGGAAGAAATGGGGGGCTCACTCTTTCCCAAACCTCACCACCATAGAGGTGACCCAGAATCCTGAATGTTAAGAGGTATTATCTTCAGGATATGAAGAAGACTGGAAGTTTATGGAAATCACAGCAAACTGTGGGCTTGCAAGAGGCAGGGGCCGTGCTCTTCTATTCACTGGCTCCCTGTAAATCTTGGCACTGGTTTCTAGAACCTCCCATGGTCTGCTTATTGTTTGTCTCTGACTTCCGTTCCTGTAATAAACAGATTCTTCTCCAGGAACATTTCATTCTGGGAGGACACTGGAGTGAGCCCGTTCCTTTCCCCAGAATCCTAAGAGTTAAAATAATAAAATCAACATGTAAAAGATGAGACAAACTAGCTGCAGAATTTACCTCCAAGCATGTGGAATGTCCCAATTTCAAAACACAGACGTAGGAGCTGAGTGTGGTGGTACATACCTATGATCCCAGTATTTGGGAGACTGAAACAGGAGGTCTGCAGGTTTGAGGCCGGCCTCAGCTCCTTAGCGAGGCTCTACACAACTTAGTGAGACCCTGTTATCAAAAAATAAAATAGGTCTGGGGGTGTAGCTCAGAGGTAGAATGCCCCTGGATTCAATCCCCAGTACCACAATAAATTAAATAAGTAAACAAATAAAACAGAGACACAGAATTTAACTTCCCCCGGAACCCTTTTTAACAATCACTTCTTAGCAAGTCATAATTGTATATGTCTATGGGCTACCCTTTGATGTTTTGAGGCACGTATATAAAGTAACGATGAACCATATTTGATGGTCACTCGCATATCCATCAACTTCCTTACCTATCACTGTTTATGGTGAGACATTTGGAGCGTGCTATTATTTTGAAATATAGAGCACATTATTATTAACTGTAGTCACCCTTCTGTGCGGTAGATCTCAACACTCCTTCTGGTCTATCTGAAACTTTGTGCCCTCTGACTGACAGTCCTCACGCCTTCCCTCCCGACACACTCCCACCCTCTGAGAACCTCTGCTCCGTCCCCACTCCATAGTTCATGTCTGTAGATTCCCCATGGGAGAGAGATGAAGCGAGTTCGTCTTTCCATGCCTGGCTTATGTCGCTTGGCATAACGTCTTCCAGTTTTATCCCAGTTGTCACAAATAACAAGGTCGTTCTTTTTAAAGCTGAATAGTATTCCATTACGTATATATCTAAATTGAAATATTAACGAAACATGGAACAGTAATGTTTCCAATGGAATTAGCACAGCCTAAGAATAAATGAGAGACTATTATTCATTTATCCACTGACTCTGTTACTGTAAGTCTTGGAAGGAGTGCAGGGGAGACCAAGGCAAGCATGGGCCCTGCTTTTGAAGCGATGATGTCATGATAGGTAAGGCAGAGATTTAATGACCTATCATCTGTTCCCTTGTATGATGGTTTATTAAAAATATCTCAATGAATTATTAGATGCTGGACCTCAGCACTAAGCAGAATGCACGAAGATTCACGTACCCTTACAAACATGCCGTTTTACTGGAGGAAGCAATAGAAAATAAACTATGGGCTGAGCACAGTGGTGACACACGCCTGTAATCCCAGGACTAAGGAAGCTGAAACAGGAAGGTTGCAGGTTTTTAGCCTATCAGCAGCAACTTAGTAAGACCATCCTCAACTTAGTAAGACCCTATTTCAAAGTACAAAATAAAACAGGGTTGGGGGTATAGCTCAGAGGTAGAATATGCCCCTGGGTTTAATCCCCATTACCACACACACACACACACACACACACACACACACACACAAAGGATAAAGAGAGAGAGGAAATAAAGCAAAGAATTAATAGATAGGGCATTAGGTAGGTATGCTAAATGCTGATAAAAATAAAGATGAGTGAGGTGGAGCGTTTGGCGGATGGAATGGGAGGTAACCGGCACAGAGGAGAGAAAGAATGGGGTTCGGTGGAGGACATTGGCGCATAAGGAACAGAGTAGAGAGCATCCAGTGATAACCATGCTTAGCCAATTTCTTTTGATCTTCTTCATTCTGAGTCCTTTCTTGGGTTTTGCAACTTTATCAGACTCTCCCCTTCCCCAAGCACAGGCGTACTGATGACCAAACAAAAATGGTGCCAGGTGGCTCTGGATCTTTAGCAGGTCCTCCGTTCACTGCACGGTGTAAGCTACTCAGATAGTTCCAGAAGGTGCTTTGCAATGCACACCCATGTAATTCTCTGCTTTAAAGAAAAAAATTAAAAATTGCCCTTTACACTCATAACATGCCACAGGCAGATATTTTCTCGGTTTACATATTGAATTTGGAGTTGAAAATAAGAAATAAATTGATACGCCGTTTAAAACGCTTGTCATTCTGCAGCTCTGTAAATAACGAGTTTGTTTGGGGAAAGATTAGGGCTGGTGGGCAGAGGTGGAAGTTTGGGGAGGAGGTTGTACTCTGCACAGGGCCTCTATTGTCTTGTGAAATCAAGGCACACAGAAAGTACAGCTGGCCTGAGCACTGATTTGGGAATTCAGTTGCTTTTTTTTTCTTTCTTTCATTTGTGCCAAGAAAACTAAGCATTGAGTAAGTGGAAACTTGATTAACTTAATTGAGAGAGATTGCTAGAGGAGGTTATTAGACTTCTTTTGTAAAATGCTTCATTTCTGACCCATTCGATGTTGGACTTTTTTGCTCTCTTTGAAGTTGTAAAAATCAGACTAATTCAATTGGTTACATGTGAAAAAAAAAGTATGGACATAAAGGAGGCCCACTGAGTTAAACGCTTCCAAAAAGAGTTTTCAGTTTTGCTTTTGTGTGTATGTGTTTGTGTGTGTGTGTGTGTGTGTCCTGGGAGTTCAACTCAAGAGCATTCTACCTCTGAGCTATACCATCAGCCCTATTTTATGTTTTATTTTGAAACAGGGTCTGAGTTGCTGAGGGCCTCACTAAGTTGCTAAGGCTGGTCTCGAACTTACAATCCTCCTGTTTCAGCCTCCCGAGTACTGGGATTACAGAGGCGCACCGCCACGCCCAGCCCCCGTTTTGCTTTTTCAAATTAGTAATAAGAACAATTTTATAGCAGAGCGTGGTGGTGCCCACCTATAATTCCAGTACTTGAGAGACTGAAACAGGAGGATCACAGTTTTGATACCAGTCTCTGCAATTTAGCAAGGCTGTCAGCAACTTTGGCCTTGTTTCAAAATAAAAAGTAAAATAGGGATGGAGGTATAGCCCAAAGATAAAACACCCCTGGGTTCAGTCCTCAGTAACACACACACACACACACACACACACAGAGTTTAGTTAGCGAGGCATGGTGGCACACTCCTATAATCTCAGTTACCTGAGGGCCTGAGACAGGAGGAGTCCAGCTTTGATGCCAGCCTCAGCAACTTAAGGAGATTCTCAACTTAGAAAGTCCCTGTTTCAAAAGGAAAAAGAAAATTAAAATAAAAAAAAAAAAGAGAAACCATGGCTGGTGGTGTAGTTCGGCTGTAGAATGCCCCTGGGTTCCCTCCCCAGGACTCCTCTCTCCACCAGGCACACATAGTACACACAATGTCATGCAACCCCAAGTACAAGTTCTGTTGCTACCTGGGCGTGAAGACTTGGTCCAGGTTCCTGCCAAGTGCTATCTTGATCTGTTCAACAGGGAAAACAGTATTCTAGACGGTAGGTAAGACAGATCAGAGGGAGGTGCTCCATGCAGAGCGGTTAGCAGAATACTTGGTGTGTGATGGACACACATTATTTGCTGTTTCCTTGCAAATCCATGGTGACAGGAATCGTTATTCGTGTTCTCTGACCTTCTGGGGGAGCCATCTCCACAACTGGCAGCCTGTGGTCTGGATATCACCAAGAGCAGTAGGTTCTAAAATTAATACTGCATTTAAAAGTGTTGGGATTTGCTGCAACCATTTATAAAACAGATTTTTACAGGGAAATCTGGGTTTTTTACTTTATTTGAAAAGGGGGACTGTCTGGAAATACTGTACCTCCCTCCCCCTTTCCACAGGGCCAACAACCAGCAAAAGTGGGAGGGAAATAGCTGCTTCTCCTACATGGAGATGTGTGCACTGGGCTCCCCTCCCTGTCCTTGTTCCTACCTGTACCCACCGAGCACCTAACATGTTGGCACTACCCAGTATATACGCCAGAGGAGACTCAGTGAGCAGAAGTGTGTGTTATCTTTGTGTGGCATTGAGAGAATCCGGGAGACTACCTATAGTTTTACCTTGAGATGTGTTTGGCCCTGGCCCAGAAAGGCAGTCCCTTGCACACCTTTGAATAAGAAGCAGATGTCTGTGTGAAGGGGAGCTATCTCTTTGATTGAGAATGCAGCTTTGGCAGTGACTAATCAGAAGCAGTGTTTGAGAGGGGGGTTGGGACACTGGCTCAGGCAGGAAGGTCAGTCTCTATTGCCGCCACAGAGTGACCTTCAAGTGTAATACAGGCAGATGTGGTGGTTAATAACAAAGACTGTAAATAGGGGAAATCAGCACTAGCATCAACAAAACAGGGCATTTAACTGACCACAGAGAAGCCAGGAGAAAGGACAGGATCCACTTGATCCAAAAAAGTGACTTTTAATGATCTTAAGGGTGCTGATTCAGAATCAGCACCCTGAATCAAGTTTAGATCATTAAAAACATATAGTCCGGTGATAATCTTTTTCTACTTTCCCAGCATCTCTTCAGCCTTATCCTTTCTTTGGTCATCACACCCTGCTAAACTTGTCACAAGAGAGTGACAAAAGTCTCATCAATTGATATGTTGGTCTGTTCAACCAATCAGTGGTATCTCTTATTGAAGCGTAGTCAATTACATTTTGAGAAACGTGAGAAATAAATATAAGCCAAAGAATTTCTTGATTTTCTTCCTAAGAATTAAGTTTAGGACTTCTGGTTTAAATTCACTTAAAAATAAAGGAATAACATTTGATCCGCCTGGTCCTCACTGCAGTTTAAGAGACTGCATTCTGCTATGAGTGACATTAACAATTTTATAGGCCGTTTGGTGCTTGTATTTGGTTTAGCTTAACCAGGTACATCAGGAAGCTTTACAAGCCCACTGTAATGGTTACTTTGATTTTCCTTTTCTTTTTTTTTTTTTTTTCCCAAGGCATCAAGGTTTGCCTTGGTTTTAATAAACACTTGACTGTGTTGTCACTGGCGTTGAGGCCATTCATGTTTAATACCCGTTCTCAGCTGACAGCCATTTTCCCTGGAGGATTGGTAGGGAATCAATACATAATCGCGGTTTTGTCACTGGGCAGTGGTCTTATGTAACCACTTAATTTTTATGGCACAAGTGTTAAGTCATAAAAAGTGTCTGCTCTGTATTCAGTAAAAGAACCAGACCTCTGTCGACATCTTCACGGTCATTGTTCCAGCACACCAGTGTTAACTTGGGGCTGATAGAAAATGCAGCCCCACAGAGAGAGCCATGATGGTGGGGCCGAGATTGGACCTGCAGAGTTTTGGACAAGGGGAGTCTGCACTCTGCAGCTTGGCTTTTGTAGTGGTTATCAGAAGTTAAAGGAGGTTTAATGACACAAATAGGTAAGGAGCAAAATCGTGCTAAGAACAAGAACGGCGGCAGTTCACACTGGTAGTGTGTTTATGGGCCAGGTACTATTCTAGGACAGGCTTTTGTATTGTTGCATAGAATTTTTGCAACAATTCTACGAGGAAGAGTCCATGACTCTCCCCTACTTATGGAGGACTTCCCCATTAGACTTCCCCATTCGGAGCATTCTGGAATGGGCTGGAGCTTGGACCCAACCCAGCCTGGCCGGCTCTACGCTCCCGTGCCTCCCTTTAGGAGCAGATAGGGAGAACCGCCATGCAAACACAAGCTTTGATTCTCACCTAGCCTGCGGGCTTCGAGGTGGTGTAGCAGTTTTTGTCTTGCCCTGTAACAAGATGCCAAACATCAAGTATTGTCCATTGTGAGGAGCGATTCCTAAAATGCATCACACTTTCCTGTGGTCTTGAGGAAGGTGCACTGGGGAAATCGCAGTATCCTTAACAACGACTGCTGCTCTCTTCCTGGGCGAGAGTCTTCTCTCCCACTCTCTGTGGAACCTTAAACTGTATTTTGGAACTCAAAGATCTTCAGTTGTATGTGTATTGGCTTTTCCAGGCTTTCCTCTGTTTATAGATTTTTAGCCACTCTTGAGTTTTGCAAATCTCCCCCTTTTCTCTCTTTCTCCTTATGCTTGGTCCTCTGTATTCAGTTTCTACATTCATGGATTCGACCAACTGCTGATCAGAGACATTCAGAAAAGGTGGGCATGGTGGTGCGTGTGTATACGTACACCTATAATCCCAGTACTTGGGAGACTGAGGCAGGAAGATCACAAGTTCCAGGTCAGCCTCAGCAACTTAGTGAGTCCCTATTTCAAATTAAAATAATAAAATAGATCTGGGGATATAGCATAGAGGCAGAATGTCTCAAGTTCAATCCTCAGAATGAGAGAGAGAGAGAGAGAGAGAGAGAGAGAGAGAGAGAGAGAGAGAGAGAGCACGCGCGCGCACGCATGTGCGAGCACTGGAGACCTCGGTAGCTCAGTGGCAAAGTACTTGTCCAGCATGTTCCAGGCTGTGGGTTCCATCCTCCCATTTAAAAAAGGAAGGAAAGAAGGAAGGAAGGAAGGAAGGAAGGAAGGAAGGAAGGAAGGAAGGAAGGATATTTTGTTATGGTTTGGATTTAGAATGACTCCTAGACCCATGTATAGAGGTAGTAGAGGCAGCCATGTTGGAGGCAGGGCTTGGTTGCAGAGGAGGGCTCCTCGGGAGCATGGCCATGGGGAATATATATATATATATATATATATATCCCTGGCCCACTGGCCATTGCTTACTCTCAGCTTCCAGCCTTCCAGTCGCCATCATGTGAGAGCAGAGTCTTTCCTCTCGCACTGTCTGTGCTCCCCGCAGCAAAGCCCTGAGCTCCATCGATGCAATGCGGCTTAACATTGACCAAAGCCTCTAAAACCTCTGGAACTGAGAGTGATAAAAATTTCTTCCTCTGATACCTTGGTGGCCATCAAGTACTTTGGGTACTTGGTGATTCTCAGGTACTTTGAATTACAGCAGTTGAGGACGCTGAATGCTGAGTGAAACACACACACACACACACACAAACACACACACACACGTATACATATAATAAGTGTAATACACACATGCACACACACATATATAAATAAATGTAAAGTTGTTGCTGACACTTGCTATTTAGTCAGAACTGCAATGCTTGCTGATTGTGTCTGTACTGAACATGTACAAACTTTCCCTGTTCGTTATTCCCTTACCAACACCGTGTAATGTTTTCTGTAGGATTTAAATTTTATTAGGTATTGTAGGTAACCTAGAGTTTATTTAAAGGAAGCCAGAGGTTGTGTGTAGCCCACATGCAAATCCTGCTCGGTTTTACAAAAGGTACTTGCACATCCATGGATGTTGGTATCTGTGAAGCTGCTGGAATTTCATTCTCTGTGGATACCCAGGGATGACTGGGTTCTAACTTTTAACCTGTTATGACAGGAAAGCAGGTGACCTGGTTGCTAAAAGAACTAAGGGACCACAGAAAGAATGGGTTTCCTATGGAAAAACAGAGCCAAGCCCCGTGTATTTGTTTGCTTGCTTTTTTCTTCTTGCTTCTCAACTTTTTCTTTTGATTTTTTTTTATTGTTTCAGAGAAGTAATGAGTCAGTAAGTCACAATGATACAGTTGACCCAGGCGTTTTGAAAGACATACCTCCCTTTCTGTGCAGCCCCTTGCCGTCCCCTTGAGGACCAGCGGTCCCACTGTTTCTGTCTCTTCCTTTCCCAGCCGAGGTCGCTTTGCTTACTGTCCGTATTTGCTGGCTTCAGCCAGAGTGGATTATCTGGCCTGAGGTGCAGAGCAGGGAGGCAGAAGGGGCCCTCAGTGGCAGTGCAGACCTCAGTGTGATCTTGAGGTGGGGTAGAGAAGCCTCAGCCTACCTGTCTGCATCCCTGGATGCCAGAGGGTCCTTGCCCTGACCCGGCCTCTGCAGTGTTCTCGTGTCTTGAATGAGCACATGGAGATGCTGTTTCTAGGCAAAGTTACAAAACACTTCCAGTCCCTGCCTTCTAACAAGAAACAAAACCTCAAGTCCTTGAGGTGTCTCCGTCCATGTCTAGAAGCGTCACAGATGAAGCCTAGATTATAGAGGAAAGCAGTGTCAAGGATTCCTTTCAGCAGAAGGGCTGGATTTCTATTTGCACACAGAGACCCCAGTTCTGAACCTTCCTCCACACCTGAGCCACTGGGATGTAAAGCAAGGCAAAAACCTCTTGAAAATTCATAGGTATAATATCAATCTTGTTTCATCTCCCTTTAGACTAGATAGTTCTTACAGTTTTAAAACAAATCAATGATCTAGTTCATCCTCCTCCTAGAAGGGACACCAAGCAGTTTAGCTTTCCTGGAACAGCAGATAAAAGCAGGACTGAGCCTTTGAAGGATTAACCAGCATGCTTGAGTTCTTGGAATGCCAGTTTCTTTCTTCAGCAGATCTAAGCCTCCTAAGAGGAATCCAAGCCAACTACAATCTGGCCTTCAGTCCGTGGTGGGTGGCCTTTGACCTCGGAGCCTTGTGCCCTTTGCCCTTGACCTTGACAAGTGATTTGTCTGGGGCTATTGTCTGTGGACACAAGCCAGTGGCCTTTCGCTGTGTGGCGAGGGGACGTCATGAAAGGAGCCTGTGCAGCTGCTCATCATGGGAGAAGAAGCCTTTGTGGTTCTTAATTTTTACCAATCTGAGTAAATGGGGGCTTATTTCTGTTGTTTGGTCTCTAGGTCAGGGGTCTTCCTGGGTGGTCTGGGACACATCAGGGAAGTGGTGCTGGGGCTTCCTCTTGTCTCTGCAGCAGTGCTGAGACCCAGTGACAGGGCTTTGCTAATGCCTCTTTGTACTGTTTGGGGTGGTTTGTCGGACCACCTCACATAGCCTGAAGAGGCACAGCCACTTTCGTCAGGATGCAGAGACGAGCTCAGGATCCGTGATTTTTTCCCCTCGTGCCCTAGATTTAGCAATTGAGAGTGGCCGGGCTGGCATTTCCAAGTCTAGCACAGATGGAACTTTTGATTCCTCAGACTGTCATAGGAGAATTTGGAAACTGTGAGGAAGAATTCCAGCACAGTTGCAAATCTGAGGACCTCTGCAGCCCCGTAGCCCGGATTCCGAAGGCAACGTAGCTGTTTTGAGGGGGGTTCTCAACATTGAATTGGGAAGTTTCAGGATGAAGTAGCTTTGGGGTCTTAAAAACCACCAATAGGTTCTTACCTTCTGGAGAGTAAGAGGAAATGAGGAGGGAGCCCTGTCTGCCCACCCTCTGGGGGGCTCTCGGCAAACATCTTCCCTTTCCTCACCACAGGGCTTTAGGGCAGGTGTATTATCCCCACTTCACACGAGGTAATGATGTGGAAATAGCCAGGAGAATTGTAGGGGAAGTGGTAGATGCCGGTGGGACTGGGGCTTAGAAATCAAAGTTTTCAGCTTGCTTTAAAACTTGGGGAAAGAAGCTGATAATCTCTCTCAGGTCCTTACCTCTGAAATACTCATAGGTATACTTCATGGGTTCTAGTTAACAGAATCTGATAGAATTGTGCTAAAGTACATTGGTTTAAAATGTAGTTATTTGGTATCTTTTAGTGTCAGAGCAGCAGTATACAGTAGTAATAATAATATTGCTCATTTATTAAGCTCTTACTATGTACCTGGGTCTTATTAAGTGCCTTACTGCTCAGAGAGGTTCTGTAACTTGCTGGGTAACATTTGATTTTTGATTTTTTTTTTTCTTGGTGGTACTGCGGATGGAATCCAGAGGCTTTCTACCTCCAGGCTATATTCCCAGACCTATTTTATATTTTTATTTAGAAACAGGGTCTCACTAAGTTGCTGAGAGCCTCACTAAGTAGCTAAGGCTGGCTTCGAACCTGTGCGATCCTCCTGTCTCAGCCTCCCAAGTGTGGGGATTACAAGCGTGCGCCACCACGCCCGGCGTCACATTTGACATTACCAGGGTTACTGTTAGGTTCTCCACTCATAGAAGTGGAGCCGATGTAAAGAAGATGAGGTGAGAAAGATGGACAGAGAGCTTAGGCTGTGTCATCTAGGAAGGAGGACTTCTCCCCAGACATGGGATCTAGAAAGTACAGTGCTATGTCAGGAAGGGAGTGGCCATCTTCCACAGGGGAACATTATGTGAGCCCAGAGGGGGCCAGACTCAGATGCAGTGCCTGCTCACCACAGCCTGCTTTACCATGGCTCATGTAAAAGGGACCTCGAGAGCAGGGCGTGGTGGCGCACACTTGTAATCCCCGCATTTGGGAGCCTGACACAGAAAGGTCGCGGTTCACGGACAGCTTCAGCTACTTAGTGAGGCCCTTTGTAACTCAGTGAGACCCTGTTTCAAAATAAAGAATTAAAAGAAATAGGACTGGGAGTGTAGCTTGGAGGTATAATGTCACTGGGTTTCATCCCCAGTATCACAAAGAGGAGAGAGAGAGAGAGAGAGAGAGAGAGAGAGAGAGAGAGAGAGAGAGAGAGAGAGAGAGAGAGAGAGAGAAAGAGGAAGAAGAAGAAGGAGGAGGAGGAGGAGGAGGGGGAGGAGGAGGAGGAGGAGGAGGAGGAGGAGGAGGAGGAGACAGAGAGAGAAAGAGAGAGAGCAAGCTTGAGAAGCGCCTACCATCAGTAGAAAAAGGAATCCATGGCTGCCGCTGTGGACTTAGTGTTTTATCCATTTTGTTGCATATGTGGAACTTTATAACATGAAAGAGAGACTGCCTTTCCAGGAATGTCGGTAACAGTCCCACTTCGCACCTCTTCTCCCAGATCCCAGATGTGGAAGAGCAGAAGGGAGAAGTTTAAAGCTCTGCCTTTCTGTGGCCTTTCATGGGGCTGCTTCCTTAGAATCTATCATATGCTCAGAATACAGGATGTTCCTCTGCTTTGAAAGATTGTTTTGAACTGTAAACCCTTCTCTCTCCGGGCTACACTCCCAGACCTATTTTATGTTTTATTTGGAAACAGGGTCTCTTAAGCCAGCGCAGCTGGGTTTTGAACCTGCGCGATCCTCCTGTCTCTGCCTCCCAAGCTCAGGGATTACAAGCACGCGCCACCACGCCCGGCGGCATTCTACTTTTAAGCTACACCCTAGCCCCCTTTTTATATTTTGAAATAGGTTCTTACTAGGTTGCTGAGAATCTCACTATGTTATTGACACTGGTCTTGAACCTGCAACCCTTCTCTCTCAGCCTCTCAAGTGCTGGAATTATATGTGTGGGCCACCATGCCTGGCTTCGTGTACTTTTTTTAACATTAAGAGTAAAAATCATAACTCCTAGCAAGGAAGCCATCAAAAGAACTTAGCCAGTGCAGATGCTGGAACACTCTATGCTTAAAACTAATGAATGCTAATTTATTTTTCTCCGCTTCTCCTGTAGCAACATCAAGCAGACCTCCAAAAAGGTTTTATGCAAAGCCTTTCTGCTAGTGCTGACCCATGCCTTTTGATTCTGCCATAGGAGGTGATGTTTTTTAAAATAAATATTAAAATAATGCGTCTCATATTATTGAAATAATACCTCGTGCCCTTCTGTGGCGTGTTCTACCTCCTGAGACATACTGGCCGTTTTCCCAAAATGTAAAGGAGGATTATGTTCCCTTTTAATTTGCATGCCTGGTTAGCAGTGTCACTAACCTTTACTATTTCTTTATAAATGGAAATTAATTAAACTGGAGCTTGCCATTGAAAACATGCCTTTCCAGATATAGATTTCTGTTCTCATACGCCTGTGTAGGGGAAAAAATTCTCTTGTTAGAAATTGCTCTTCTCACATCAAAGCAGCAAGGAGAGGGCAAGTTCTCTTTCATTTTTTATAAGGAGACGCTGACCTGCGGAGGCACACACCTGAGCAGGCTGCTGGCCACACAGGTGGCCTGGGATCAGTGTCCCCCAGGGGTCAAAGACCACTGCTAGGAGGGGCTAAATTGTTCATCCTGGTAGCAGCAATCTCTCCAGGGCTCACTCTGGCCTCCCGGTGTTAATTTGCATTACTACAGTTTTTAAGCTTTTGCAAAGACTACTTTTTCATATCTTTAGGAGAACAGAGTTGGTGTTTGCTACCTAACTTCAATTGAACCTGTGCGTTTTTAGATCTGCCAGGTAGACTTCTAGTCTCTAAGATTCCTCGATACCTTTATAACCTTGTCTATTAAAAGAAACATGGTGTGTGTGCCTGTTATCTTAGTACTTGGGAGGCTGAGACCAGCCTCAGCAAACAATGAGGCTCACAGCAACCTGGCCCTAAAGTAAAAGATAAAAATTGGCTGGGGGGGGGGGGGTTTCAGAGGTATGGGGTTCAATGCCCTGGGGTCCAATACCCTCATACCAAAAATAGTATTTTATTAGTAGTATTAGAACATTATTCTTTTATACAAAGGGAGAAAAAAAGAGATGATGGTACCTTGCCATGTCTTTAAAATAAGGTAAACGTCTCTTTCAAGTCCAAATGCTTTCCCAACACCCAGAATCCAGGCACCTAGCGAGGGAAGAGGTGGTAGAGAGATGAACAAGACTTCCGATGTCTACGTGTGAGAGGTATTGAAACTGTCCATCACTGGTTTGTGATTCAGCACATCGACCCCCCAGACTCCAGCTCCACACGGAGACCGCTCGAGACCCGTTGCCAGGCCTCAGAGAATGCATTCCCTCCTTGTTCACTTCCTGCTGTGTTTCCAAAAGCCTTTCCTGTCCTTCCTCCTAAATGAGAGCAGCAGCTTCGGGACAGCCCTGGCCAGCGACATCTGAGCAATGGGCGGGCATGCCTCCCTGCGGTGCCGTCCTGAGCCCCAGGTATATTTGAAGCCCTTCCGCTACCGCCACCATATTGCCCTTGGTGATGCTGGAGTCCCCAGCCAGGGAGGGAGGTCCAACTTCAAGGAGTCTTAGGAAACCAGTGTGGCCACTTGCCCCAAAGAAACAAACAGAAAAGGCAATGGTGATGTAGGAAAGGGATTTAATATTCAGTGTAGCTGGGAATACAGGGGGACCAGCCGTCTCTGGCTTTAGTCCTAGGTGTGAACCTGAGCTTCACATTTAAGTAGGAGAAGACTCAGGCCAGCTCAAGAGGTATGCATGGTTCATGCCGTGACCTCGGCGATGGACACTCCTTAGGTTATTAACAAGTCCACCTGCAGAGCTCTGCAAGAATCTGACCCAAAGTGTAGGCAGTGGAGGGGACAGTTGCAAAATGAAGGCAGAGACGCCAAGCTCCATTCTGTGTTCAGTTAGCATGTGGACATCTGCAGGTCCAAGGGAAGAATCGGCGCTTTTAGCAAAGGCTGCCTCACAGTCCTTGCTGTAATTAGACCTTTAACCAGCTATTCTGTGGTCAGACTTTTTACTTATTTGAAGAGTTATATCCAAATTGTGTCCATATTCTGTCATAAATCCCTGTCTCTCAGTGAAACATCATTGCTTATTCTTCAGAGAATCACTACCCATCCCACTTCCTGTTTGATATTTGAAGTGTAAGTAGATAATGCATGTATGGTTGTATTTTTGCATACATATATGTGCACATACATGAATAGCCGTTATCACTGATAGCTATTGAAGTTCTATAGTTTGTGCTGTTTCTGTTGTTGGGGTTTTTTTGTTGTTGGTAGTGGTTGGTTGTTTTGCGGTACTGGGGATTGAACCCAGGGGCTTTCCACCTCTGAGCTACACCCCAGCCCATTTCACTTTTTATTTTGAAACAAGGTCTTGCTTGTTGCCGAAGGCCTCACTGAGTTATTTGCTGAGGGTGGCCTTGAACCTGCGACCCTTCTGTCTCACTCCTGGGATTGCAAGCATGCATCACCATGCCTGGCTTATGCTATGTTCTTCTAACTTTTTTTTTAGGTAGTCTATCGTGCCATCTCTAATGAACATTGCTTCTTTCAAATATCTCGGCTCGTGCTGCCTTTTTCTTGTATTTCATAGGCCAGAGCACCTCGCTCTAGCATAAGCATCTAACTTTTTAAGGAGACACAGAGCATTGGGATCTGGATAAACTCACAGTTAACAATTCTGTCCTAGAGTAGCAACTCAAATTTTATCAATAAACAGTCATTCATTTTGAATGCAAATTTCAAAGACCACGTCTTCCACAGAATGCCATATTCCTTGAGAGACAATGAGGATGATTATTATAGCTCCATTTATCAAGTGCTTATTAGGTGCCAGATACCACGTGAAAAAAAAGGTTTAAAAAAACAGTGCTGTGTTCTTTTATTCTCACAATGGTCTTCAGAGAGGGAAGATTATATCATTGTGCCCATTTTGCTGCCAAGGAGACTGAGGCTTAGAAAGCGAGCCACCTACTAGACACTCCCACAGCACAGTGATAAATGCAGGCTCTCCACTCTCAACTATGGAACTCTCCTTGTCCACAAGCTAAGATAAAATGCCTCTTATTTTCACATCAGTGAATGGAAAGTCTAAAAGGCGAATCACAAAGAATTCTGTGTGTGAGGGAGGTCCTCATGTAAGGCACACTTCATGTGGCTCCTTGCCTAGTATTCTGAGTCAGGGTCAGGACCCTTTTTCTAACAGGCCAGAGAATTAATATTTTAGATTCGCATAGATAAGCCACCTCAGCACCAGCCCCGCAGTGCCACTAATGTAGCAAGAAAGCCACCCTTGGTGTGCTGAAAATGAGCGGGTATAGCTGTGCTCCAGCGAAAGCTTTATTTAAGAACATCAAAATTTGAATTTCAAGCCAGGGCCCAGTGGTGCAAGCTTGTAATCCTAGTACTTGGGAGACTGAAACAGGGGGACTGCAGGTTCAAGGCCAACCTTATTGAAGCCCCCCTCAACCTAGTGAGGCCCTGTTTATTTTTTTTAAGTAAAATAATAAAATAAGGCTGGGGCTGTAGCTCAGAGTTAGAATGCCCCTGAGTTCCATCCCTGTACTCCCCCCCACACACACGTAAATTGCATTTCATAGGTTTTTCACATGTCACAGAGTCTTGCTATTATTTCAGCAATTTAAAAACTAATAGGCCTTATTTAAAAAGTAAAGGCCCTCAGGCTAGATTTGATTGTGTTATCAGTTGATCGACTCTTGCGTGGTACACACGCAAGTCTTAGGAGTTGCAGTTATTAGAACTTGGATTAGTGTTAAGGTGTGCATTTGATAGAGACTTCTGCAAACCATCCCTACGAGGACAGTTACTTAACGAGGATTTTTGAGTGCCCGCTCTGGGTAGAAAGGATCTGGATGCATGAGACAGCCTTGGTTTCTAAAATCTGCAGTCTAGCCAGAGAGGAGGCCCGGGCTAGAAGTGTTTAAAACACAGGCACAGACAGCAGAGCGTGGAAATGTCTCAGCCCTAGGGCAGGCATGCATATGGTCTTTAGCCAGCTCCAAGTCTCAGACCCTCCTCAGGAGCCTCCTCACTCTCTCCCCTCCCCTCGGCGTCTTGCAGAGAGCTAAGTGTTTTCAAGAGACTCTGAAGTTTTGAGGTCATATGATAGAGTCCCTGACTCCACACTGCTGTGCTGGAAGCGATTCAGAGACCACAGAGCAGGGAGCAAGCCCGGCATCTTCTTAATCCGGCGCCATCTGCCTGCCCCCCTCCCCAGTGCACACTGTGATCCTCCGGAGCTTGGCGGAGCTTCCCCCAGCTGAGCTCAGCTCCTCAGAATGAGAGGCCACAGGAACCGAGGGGCCACACACTCCACCCAGAAGCAGCAAGCTTCCTCCAGGCTGAGCCAGGTGCGGGGCAGGTGGAGCCGCCGCACACTGACCAGGTTAGCATCTCCCAGCAGCAGGATGGTCCCGGGGAGGGAGAAGCCACAGCGACCGCTCTTTCCTGGGCTCCTCCCCTTCCACTTGCGTCACCTTTGCGTTCCGCCATGCCAAGAGTCCTGCGGTTGCCTTTCTGCCAAGCCAGGTTTCCAAGCCAGGTGCGACCCTTGTCTCTCCTGGGCCCTGTTTCTAAACAGAGAGGTGCTCCAGGCTCCTCTCCAGCCCGCAGAGTGTCCAGTGTTGGCACACTCATCCTGGGAGATCTGCTCTCTGCGTGTAGTTTCACAATTATCTGGGCGCTGCTGGCTTTTGAATCTGTCCCAGCCATACCCGCTCTGCCCCCGAGCTCCAGGCTCCTCACATTACCTGCTGGACGCTCACCCTCTCCTCGCCAGCCCCTGCCTACCCCTCCTCTCTCCTTCTGCCCCTACTTTTGTGTGCATGTGTGTGCAACATCAGAACCAGGGAGTGCTTGGTAAGCCTTTTGCTTTTCCCCACCCAGACCCAAGTGGCTCAACTTGGGTTCTGCTTCAGTGCACTAGCCCTGTAGCTTGTTAGCAGTCGTGAGAGGATGCAGGAGACCGTGGCTAGACCCAGGGCATCGTTGCCTCTCTCCTATGGAAGCAGGGTGTCGGTGGTCTCTTGCCAAAGACAAGTCTGCCAATGTCGTCCTGAGCCTGAAAGCCCCTCCGTGCATTCCCCACTGCTGTAAAGACCGCCAGGCGCGGGGCACAGGTTGTAGGGTTAAAGCCTAGGGGACTCTGGTCTCATCATAGCCGGTGCAGCCAGCACCTCTTCTGGTTGTGTACTGTGGTCTGTCCCACTCCATGCAGCAGCTCTGGCCCACACGGTTCAGCAGCCTCTGGCCATGGACTCCCGTCTCATCACATCACATATACCCCTCCCCCTGGATCCCAGCTCCAGGGTTTTCTGATTCAGTCGCTCTGAGGTGACAGGAAGCTGCTGGGAACTGACTTTGGGAATCACTGGTGCAGGCATAGCTGGGCATAATTCAGTGCCCTTCCAAGGGCACTTCTGTCCTTACTCAGGGCTTGAAGGGCATGGCTGGGTAGGGGCTTCCTAATCCAGCTTTGGAAACGCTGCAAGTATCTCCATGTTATAAAAATGATCACATGGTTCCACCTTTTTTTTTTTTTTTTGGTGGTACTGGGGTTCCTGGAAGCCCTTCTACCTCCGAGCTACACTCCCAGACCTATTTTTACATTTTTATTTGGAAACAGGGTCTCCTAAGCCAGCGCGCTCAGCTGGCTTCGAACCTGCGATCTTCCTGTCTCTGATTCCCAAGCGCAGGGATGACAAGCGTGCGCCACCACGCCCGGCTTCACTTCTTAATATTATTATTAGTTTTGTAATTGGGATGGAACTCAGGGGCATTCTACCACTGAGCTTAAACTTCTCTATTTTTTATTTGTAAATAGGATCTAAGGGTTAAATCAGTGATGTGTACAAGTATGTACACACGTTTTTTTTTACACCAATGTGATGTATGAATATAATGCACCAATAAAAATTTTAAAAAAAGAAAATAGGATCTTGCCAAGTTGCTGAGGGTCCCACTAAGTTGCTGAGAGTGGCCTCAAACCCGCCATCCTCCTGTCTCTGCCTCCCAGTTACTGAGATTAGAGGCCTGTGCCACCATACCTCGCCTGATTGTCATTCTTCAAGTGTGCCTCGGAGAGCACTGACATTATTCCTTTTGGAAAACATTGAAACTTCATAGCTCAGCCCAAAGTCCCTTTTGACTTCCCCTCATGTCTGCCCCAGAAGTTGAGACCTTTTGTCCGTTAGGTCTATATTCTCTCTAGATTCCATTCTGCATTTTCTGGTAGAAAATACCCTTGTTTGCTGGTGTATTCCTCCTCTTGCTGTGAACCATGTCATATTGGACCTCCTGTTTCTCATTCTGTGGTGTTTAACTGTGTGGTGTGGCATCGTCTTCCCACTGGTGGGTATAGATTTTGCTGAATCTTGCTGCTCTTTTACCTACCCTCCTTTCTTTCCCACCGGAACTCTCTGCCCAGTGAATTCCATCAGCTAGTTTCCAAGTTCTCTGGTCCCAGGAGAGTATGGCCAGATGAACCGGTGGGAAGGCGTGAGTCTGGGTCCTCTGTGTCTCCTGTGAGGTCATCCCAGCTAGAGTGGTATGAAGGAAAGCTCACTGAATTTGCGGCCCATCGAGGTGCATCCTGCAGGACCTGCTTGTCCTCTCTCTGACCTGCACCTGGCCACACCCCACTGCTGCTGGCCCAGCCCCTGCTCCCCCCCCCCCCCGTAGACCTCCCGCCTCCCACCCTACAGTCAGCCTGATGGCCTTAGATGTCACTCATCCCCGTGACCTCACCACATAGACACTGTGGTGGAAAAGTGTGCGGCCACTCACAGTATGCTGACATCTGATCGCCGCGACATGCCCCCAGGGGGCAAGGCCATGGGGTGATGGGGTGAATAGCGCCGACAGCCTTGTGCAGGGAGGCTGCAGAGCTCCCATGCGCTTTCCACCTGTGAGCACCGACACGGGAGCCTCTGCAAGCCAGGAAGCGCCCCTCACCTGACGCAGGATTGGCTGGTGCCTATTGGACTTGCCAGCTCCCAGCATTCTGGGAAATAAGCTTTTCATGCTTATAAGCCACCACGCAGCCTCAAAATGGACTGAGAAAATAGGTACACTTCACTTTTTATTTAAGTTTTAAAATTGTTGGTAAAATATACATAGCAGAACATTTATCATCTTACCCATGTTAAAGGGTACAACTCCACGGCCCTGAGTTCATTGATAGGGTTGTACAGCTGTCACCCCTGTCCGTCTGTGGGACCTGTGACCTTACAACTGGCACTCTACACCCTTCATTCGTTCATTGACGCTGAGGATTGAACCGAGGGGAATTCTACCTCCAAGCTACACCCCTGGTCCCTTTTCTGTTTGCTTTGAAACTAGGTTGCTGAAAGTCTGGCAGAGTTGCTAAGGCTGGCCTCGAACCTGTGATCCTCCTGTCTTAGCCTCCCCAGTTGTGGGGTTACAGGCATGTGCCGCCCTGCGTGGCTACTCTATGCCCTTTAATTACTTCTGTTCATTATTTATCTATCTTTCTGTGGCACTGGGGATGAAATCCAGGAGCATTTTAACTCCGAGCTGCACCCTCAGGCCTAGATTTGGAAATAGGGTGTCACTAAGTTGTGGAGGGCCTCACTAAGTTGCCAAGGCTGGCCTCAAACCTGTGATCCTTCTGTCTCCACCTCCCAGGTACTGGGGCTTACAAGAGCGCATTACTCTGTAGACTTCAAACAACAGCTTCCCTAGCCCAGCCATTACCCGTCTACTTTCTCGCTCCATCAACGTGACTACTCCGGTTCCTTCTCGAGCGTAATCACACAGTGCTTGCCCTTCTATGGCTGGCTTACTTGGCTTAGCGCAGTCCTGAGAGCTCGTCCACGCTGCACTATGTGTTAGAATTTCCCTTCTTTTTAAGGTTGTATCATATCCAGTTGTGTGTTACCTTGCATTTTGCTTATGCATTTATGCCTTGATGGACAATGGGTTGCTTCCACCTCTTGGCAACTGCAAATTGCACTGCTCTGAATCTGGATATAGATAGATAGATAGATAGATAGATAGATAGATAGATAGATAGATAGATATAGATATAGATACACATATACCTTCAAGACTATATCATCAATTTGGGGGGAGAGGTATATGCCTCAAAATTCAGAAGATCAGAGTGATCAAATGCTAACTACATTCTGAAATTTTTTAGGATGTGCTGCTATAGTCTTATCTTCTAAAATTCATGTTTTTAGCTGGGCGTGGTGGCGCATGCTTGTAATCCCCGCACTTGGGAGGCTGAGACAGGAGGATCGCACAGGTTCAAAGCCAGCCTCAGTTACTGAGTGAGGCTCTCAGCAACTTAGTGAGACCCTGTTTCAAAAAATATAATTTTTTGAATAATATATATATATATATGTTATATATATATATATATTTGAATAATATAATATAAAAAGGTCTGGGAGTATAGCCTGGAGGTAGAAAGCCTCTGGGTTCCACCCCCCAATACCACCTTCCAAAAAATAAAATAAATTAAAATCCATGTTGTTTGCCTTGACCTAAAAGACTGATGCTTGAACCAGGAATGGTGGTTCATGCTTGTAATCCTAGTACTATGGAGCCTGAGACAGGAGGATCACAGGTTTGAGGCCAGCCAGCCTTAGCCACTTAGTGAGGCCTTTCGCAACTAGGTGAGACCTCGTTCAAACTAAAAAGTAAAATAGGAGTGGGGCATAGCTCAGAGGTAGAATGCCCTGAGTTCAATCCCAGCAAAACACACACACACACACACACACACAATGCTGGTACTTGCTTTATCTATATGGTATTCTGCATCAAAGAAACTTATTTTAGTCGTGCATGTGAGGTCAGCGGGTTTTTTTCTTATTCATGTATAATTTTAATCTTGGCAAATATTTCAGTCCACAAACAGTATTAGCAAAGTACATTGCAGAAAACCTACATCATTCCACTTGTGTAATATGAAGCCTTCTCAAAGCAGATGCATAAATTACAGATATGGATTCAATTAAATCACACACTGGGTATTTTGATTGCCATAGCTACAGATTCTACAAATATTCCCTTGTTTCTTCAGTTATGTTTTAGGAGCAACCTCTTGGTACACATCAGTCTTTTTTTATTTGTTTTAGGCACTGGGACTGAGCCCAGGGGCCTTCTACCTCCGAGCTACATGACTAGCCCTGTTTTATTTTATATTTTGAAGCAGGTTTTGTTTTACTAAGTTGCTGAGGGCCATGCTAAATTGTTGAGGCTGGCCTTGAACATGTGGCCCTTCTGTCTCAGCTGTAATAGGATAAACGCGCACGCACACACACACACACACACACACACACACACCTCTTTCCAGATGTTTGGACAGCTTCAACATGCCCATGGTGGTAGTTAATGAGTAGTCCCCTCAAACATTAAAATAAAAAAAGGATGGTCCATTTGGCCATGACAGTGAGATTTGAGGAACCAGGCTCCACGGGAGAGCCACTCAAGCCCTGGCACAGTCACGGTGATGGCTTGGCCCAGCAACGTGGACTCCACTGTCTGTAGCTTTTGCTTTGACCTGAACGAAACCACACAGTCCAACCCCATAGGCAAAGGATCACAGCCCGTCCCACACAGCAGACCAAGACCATAAATGGATTTGTAGAACTCAGCTCTGGAAGGTTTGGGCAAGTGTCCAGAGCTCTCCGTCCTGTGATATGCATAGACCTTTTCTGGAGTGTTTGTTTTAAACGTCAGAACAGGAGGGTAATTTTGGCCAGAGTTGGTTTCCCCGTTTGTCATGGATACTTATTTATAGACCAGCATCTAAATCTTTGCTGTTGTTGTTGTTGAATTGAACCTACCCTAGAACCATGAAGACAAAGATGGATCATTTGGCTGTACACGACTTACATGTAGCAAAAAATAATAATAATAATAATAAGTAAAAAAAAATGGCAAGAGCAAAGAAAGGGCTGCTTTTCTCTTTGCTTAGCATGCTTCCACATGTCAAAGAAAAAAAATGACAGACACCCAATAGAAGAGCAAGCCAAGAATGTGATCAGTAACCTCATGACAAGGTACTCAACTCCATTAATAGTTAAGAAAATAAGTTGGTAAAGATGTAATCGTCTGGTATTATGCAGCACTGCTGAGCGTGTTGACATTAGGGGGCTCGTAAACTGTTAGTGGGAGTTTAAATTGGGGCAGCTTTTGGCAATATCTCGATGAAAACTAGAATGTGCATTCTGTCTGGCTCATAAATTCTGTAATCTACATGGCGGATGTAATCACACAAGTGCATGCCAAGATGGGCACATCTACACGCACATGCGTACGTGTGGGCACGGATGCCGCTTATAACATTATGCAATGGAAACACACCACCACGATTCGTCCCTTCCTCCAAAATTAGAAATAAGCTAAATGTTAGATAAATAACAGCCCATTTCTCTGGGCAGCAGGAGGATCTACCAAAAAGAACGAGGTAGATCTGCAGTCAGCTCACTGGAGAGAGCTTCAAACTTTGTTACACAACTTAGTTATTTCTTAAAATGGTAGCAATATCCTAGTATATGCTTTTCTCCAGAAAGATGCATAAGCCACAACAGTGGTTGAAGCTATGAAACTATTGTTCTAGGAGTGTGCATAGGCTGGGATTTATTTCATTTACCTTTTTAGAAGACTTTTATCTCCTCTGCATTCTGTTTATTAAAAAAAAAAATGAAAGCTTAGCCAGCGGTGGTAGCGCACACCTGACATTCCAGCACTTGGAAGGCTAAGACTTACAGGTTTGGGGACAGCCTCAGCAGCTTAGTAAGGCCCTCTGCAACTTAGTGTGACCTTCTTTCAAATTTAAAAAATAAAATAGGGCTGGTGGTGTAGCTCATGATAGAATGCCACTAGGTTCTATCCCCAGCACTACACACACACACACACACACACACACACACACACACACACACACACAGAGTTTAATTGAAATACATGCGAAGTGAAATTTGTTCTAACATTTATAGATAAATAAATTTAGCCTGATTTTATTTTGTGCAATACAATTGTTGAGGGCTTTTGGAATGGAAAATATGGAATTACCCTATTTGGTGCTAAAAGCTGATTTCAAAAGTAGACAATAATCTGGTTAAGTCTTGGCCTTTGCTTTTCTGTGGAAAATCATCTCCTTTTTTTTTTTTTTGTTTGGTGGTACTGGGGGTGAAACCCAGAGGCTTTTTACCTCCAAGCTATATTCCCGGACCTATTTTATATTTTATTTGGAAACAGGGTCTCACTAAATTTCTGAGAGCCTCACTAAGTAGCTGAGGCTGGCTTTGAACCCATGTAACCCTCCTGTCTCAGCCTCCCAAGCATAGGAATTACAAGCATGCGCCATTACACCCGGCAAAATTCGTCTTTTAAAAGTCTGGAGTGGCATTACAATTTAAACAGAGATTCAGTAATATAGGTGAGGTCATTTCCTCATAAGAGCTCTTTGGTGGTGGGGGAAAGGCACATTTATTTCTAGGGGTTCATGCAAGGCTGATTTTTGATGAAAAAAGCGGGTTCTCCCAGTTCTTTGGTTGGAACAGGACACCAAAGCTTCGTTATCAGAGCCTATTAGTGTCAGACCTCTAATGAACCTGGGGGATGAACTTCCTTATGGAGTTGGTTGTTCATGATGGGAATCACTACAGGGACCGATTGCTTTGCTGTCAGATATGCCAGCTTTAGGTATGGTGTCCATGGGTTTCTCACTCTGTAATCTAGTTGACCTTACCTACTCACCTGTGACATGGCTAGGTGACATGGGTTTATATATGGGGTCTCCCTCCCAGAGTTATTAAGGGTCCCAGGAGACCATGCAGGTGAAACACTCACCTCTGTTTCTGGAACAGGATAAGCCTTCTCTGATACCTGTCTGTGTCCATTGACTTTTTGCCACTGTGGACCTGACAGGAGCAACATAGAGGGGGAACGATTTAGTTAGGCTCACAGGGTCAGAAGATTAAGACTGCACCTGGCTCTGGGCCTGAGGTGCAGCAAAGCATCATGGTAGGAGGGAGTGGGAGAGAAAATATGTTCCACTCATGGCAGCCAGGAAGGAGAGAGAAAGGGGAAGAAGAGGAGGAAGAGGAAGAGGAGGAGGCGGCCACCAGTAACTGATAATCCCCAAGGCCACACCCCCAGTGACCTGCTGTTTCCAACCACAACCTACCTGTCTGTAGTTACCACCCAGTAATCCATCCAGATTATTAATCAGGCAGTGGGTTAACCCACTGTTAAAGTCACAGCTTCCATTACCCAATCACTTCCTAAAAGCCCCACCTCTGAATCTTATCCCATTGGGGACCATGCCTTCAACACATGAACTCTGCAGGAAAGATTCTGTATCCAAACCATAACACCATCTTTACTGAACCTCAGCTGTACAATCTGAGCTCATGTGTGTGTTCTCTTCTGCCAGCTCGGACCCGGCAAGGCCAGGGTGAGTCACTACTTGCCGTTCTGACAGTAAGTTACCTGGGTTATAGAGCCAGTACCAGTCACCCAGGGCAGCACACCAGAGGGTCTGAACTTTGGGCTTATGTACCTGAGGTGAGGTTAAAAAAAAATAAAAGGATAGACAGACAGACAGACAGACAGACGGCTCACACCTATTGACTGAAAATTTATAGATTAGATATTGGCTAGAAACTTAGGGCTTTAAGTGTATTTGTGCATTTACGGGCCTTGGTAACCCACATCAACACCAGAGAATTTGCCTAGATAAAACCAAAAGTACCACCCCCACTTTGCCACCCTGTCCTCCAGTGGGGCCATTTTGCCATTCACTGTTTTAACCCAACTCTTGATAAAACCGTATTCTGTTGCCGTGCACGTGCACAGATTGACACGTCGGTCTATTCACTTTTCCTGTACTGACAATTTGCCTCGAGGCTGCCCAACAAAAGAATAACTGAGGGTCATCCCAACCCTGTAAAAGCATTAGTTCCAACTTAAGCTAAACAGAATAAACAGACCGGGACCTCCTACCATGGAGACCCAGCTTTTCAATCTTTTTGTAATCTGCCTTTCAAGAGGATCAAAGCTGCATCTCTTGGTACTGGATACAACACTAGTACTTCTAAGTAGCCTTTGTTTGTCCTGCTTATCCCAGCCAGAGGTGATTGTACAGTCCCATTACTAATCACCCACGTAGAGTGCATTGTTCCTAAAATTAGATTAAATGTCCCTAAATGGTTCCCTTATGTTTGACAGCCTGACCCCTAGATATCTGGTTGGAACGTCTGTGAATGGACCAACTAGAAAGGTCATAGAAAGTTCGTATGTAGAAATACATAAGCAGTTTTATTCACTCGTATATTTTAAATTTAACCTCATCAGCATGCCTGGATATTTTCTGTCTGTTTTCAAGAGCAATAAAAGTTCATTCTTTCAAGAACAGCACACTAAGCTATGGTCAATGTGTGTCCAACTAGTTAGCTTCAGAGCAGTATTTTTTTTTTTTTTTGGTTAATTGTTTCGATAAATTAAAAAAAAAAAAAATCCCTAGGAAACAGCACAAGCCTCGGACTTAGGACTTAGTTCAGAACAATGCATGCTAAATGTCCTGGCTCCAAGCATGGAAAGGTGGAAACTGTCTTGCAGTTGGGTTACTGTGGATGGAGAAGAAAACATCAGTGGTCGTTAGGGACGGGCACATATTACCAGGTTTGCTTCTCTGGAGCTCTGGTTAAACAACTTCTTAACTGGCCAGAGTCCAGCATGTTAATCGTTAACCTAGGGCCCAGCATCCACTGCCCGTATTCAGAATTAGTTTATTATTACCTCTAACCACTGCCTTTTATGGTTCCGAAGAGCTTCTATGAAATCCCTTATCACCCCCAAGCCTAATCTTCATTAACTGAGGGCAGTGAGCTGATATTTCTCAATTGGACCAGAGCAAGTGCTTTATCGTCAGCTGAAGAATTTCTAATTACAACTGTTTATAAAAGAAGAGGAAGAAGGAGAAAAAAAAACAGCAACCACTCAGGAAGTTTTTAGAAGGTGCTTAGAGTTTTGCCTTCTGGGTCCACTTTGCATTTAACTCTTGGTAACCCCAGCTCACTCCATCTCCTTCCTTCCTTCCTTCCTTCCTCCCTTCCTCCCTCCCTCCCTTCCTCCCTTCCTTCCTTCCTTCCTTCCTTCCTTCCTTCCTTCCTTTTTCCTTCCATTGGGGATCAAATCCAGGGCCACTCTACTTCTGAGCTACACCACCAGCCCTATTGTATTTTTTATTTAGAATCAGGTCTCGTTAACTTGCTGAGTTGCTGAGGCAAGTTTAAAACCTGCAATCCTCCTGGCTCAGCCTCCCAAGTCCTGGGATTACAGGTGTGGGCCACCTCTGCTGCATTTTTCTTGTGACGTTAGAGGTCGGTGGGTGGTGTCAGGGCGCCCTGGCTGGCCCTTCCTCCTTAACTCTCCTCTGAGAAGTGGTCCTGAGCAGTACTGAGACAGGTCTCCCAGGACCTTCATGTCCTCATCATCTCTGTAACTGCTCTGAACAAGTTCGGTCTTCTCCCTTGTCTCCCCATTCCTTTCCTTTCTGTGTAAAACACTTTAATTTTTTCTGATTAGCAAAGCATCCAGTGAAAATAAATGAAAGCAATACACAGTCATGAGTATGGTAGGGAATCTGGATGATGATATTAAAATTAGAAAGAAAACGGCTTTAAAATTTTAACTTTCAACATGTAAACCAAACTAATTTTCATTTGAATGTCTAAAAGCAGCTTTTGAAAACACTGTAAGGGGCTCGACATACTCAAGTCCGAGTAGATGCTTGGCTACAAGGCCTTGAGCATGGCTCTGCACTGTAGCTGCATGTTTAATAGTCACAGAGTCACAGTAAAGCTTTGCTAAGCTACAGGAGGGCTTTACTGGGTCTTATTTACTATAATAGGCAAGTTAGGGAAACTTTAATTTTCATGTCATTTTTATCAAAAAGCAAGTATGATTTGGATTTTATTTATGGAAGAAGAGAGTTGTCCTCCTCCCAAGAAACAAAACCAAAAAAATTCCTTTATGACACTTGTAAATGCATGCCTTTAGCTTTTATGTTCCCAGGGTCTCGTCCACATAAGTATGTGCAACGCCAAAAGAACATGGGCCACTAGTACTGTGTTCCTTTTAGCCTTCTGAACCAAGGGCTTATGAAACTGGCCAAAGACTGTTTTATTGAAACAAGACAAATATTTATGAACAATTCAGAATCATCTGTTTTGAAACGTAAAGTGTGTTCTGCGCAGAGCAGAGAGTTCCAGGTGTTTCCTGTCTGGCTTGGGAACGGTTCTCTGCTCTGGGCTCGTGGGGCTGTGCTTCCCCAAGTAAGAAATCGGAGTCATGCAGCCGCCCTGCTAATGCCCGATGGCCGAGGGAGCTCACGGGAACACGTCACATTTATGAGGAGGAAGGCTCCTGGGGTGTGTGTGTGTGTGTGTGTGTGTGTGTGTGTGTGTGTGTGTGTGTGTGTTCTCGTACGCACACACACATCACATTTGCATAAGGAATACGATGTGAACTTCTGCAAGAACAGAAGCTCCCGCTCTTAAACACATTGGTTACCTTTGCTGCTCAGAAGATTAGTCTCTGGTCTCCTCGCTTCAGTCCTGTTACCGTCCCTGGTCCCTGTGAGACAGAAACACCATGTATTCACCCAGACAGTCGAAAGCTGTTTGTGTCCATATGAGCCACGGTGGTTTAACTGTCAGCCCGAAAGGCTCGGCTTCCGAAGGGCTCCTTTTAAACCGAGCACAATGAGGTGTCTGTTTTAGATGAGGCCACCAATTATTGGTCCAAATACATGGATTTATTTTCCAGTTGCCAGCAGAACTGCTTTTTCTAGCATGCCCTGCTTTGTGTGCTGCCGCTGCTGCTGCTTCTGTGGACAGTTCTTCAGGGCTGATAAATATGGTTATTTTCTGCTTCTATGTCCCTCAGTCTGCCCCAGGCCAGCTGCCCCAGGGATGGGATTTCAGGAGATACGCAGCAAAATGGCGAACTCTGGGATAAGTGGAAAATTTCCCCACAAAGAACTCCCAAACACACAAGCAAGACCAAAAGTGTAACCCACCAAGATCCACCCCTGCAGCCCAGGTCCGGGGAGCGCCTCCTGCATCCCCTGGCTTTGGAAGGGGACCCAGAGGACACTGCGGGCTGGGGTGGGGTGTTTCGAGCCAGGACGGGCCTGCTCCCTCCTTTTTCTACTTTAGCCAAAGGTTTCTTTGACCGACTTCATTCTCCTTAGTGGTGGGAGTCCAGACCACCTAAGGATAAAGTCTAGCTTGTTTGTTTTTAATCGGGGATATGGGGGGGGGGTGTCTAAACCAGAGAAAAGCACACAAGGGAAATCAAGCCCCCACTGGCCACATTCTACCGCTCCTGTCTTCTGTGTCTCACGCTCTCTCTGTGTATGTGTTTGAAAGGAGCCATGTGAGTGTATCTTTGTTGAATTGATAGAGAATTGCAGAGGCACATATATAATTAAAACCCTCCTTGATTCTACCCTTTCCCCTGGAAAACTAGGCTCCTTCCCACTGTAGAAGAAAACCCTGATAGGATTTTTTGTGTGTGCTAGGGAGATATGGGAGGGGGGGGGTATTGGGGATTAAAACCAGGGGCATTCTAGTAAAAATCCTGTTTTATTTTTTATTTTGAGACCGGGCCTCCTAAGTTGCTGAGGTGATCCTCCTGTCTCAGCCTCCCAAGTACTAGGATGACCTGCCATGAATTCGATGTGTTCTTTCTGGAGCTATTTTATACTTAAGTGATATTTTATTAACTTTTATCGGTGCTTTATAATTGCACATGACAGGTTAATTGTGTTGTGTCTATATATGCATATAACATTGTATGGGCTGTTTCCTTCTCTGTACGTTCTCATTCACGTGATCTTTAAGATTTTCCTCTGGTTCAAGCATCTGTGCTACCACCACAGAGCTTTTTTTTTGTTTTGTTTTGTTTTGGTCTTAGGGATTGAATTCAGGGGTACTTTCCCACTAAACTACGCCTCTAGCCCTTTTTATCTTTCATTTGGACTCTCACTAAGTTACCCAGGCTGATCTCGAACCCACAGTCCTCCTGGCTCAGCCTCCCTCCCCAGTATCTGGGATTACAGGCACATGCCAAACACCCACCAGAGCATACATTTTTATCCACGCAGTGTGGCTGTATGCCTCCCTGAGTGTCTATTTTTGTGCGTTTTGGCTGGTGTTTCTTCTTGGCTAAAGACCTGGGGGTGGAGTTCCTGGTCCTAGAAGAAGACAAGACTGTAAACACCATGAGCAAGGGGCACTGGTTTCACACACCTAGGAACTGTGTTTGTGATCGCCCTGTTTGATTTCGGGTGAGGAAGTGATCAACGGGGAATGGGCAGAGTTGGCAACAGGAGACAGGGAAGCGGGGTCCTGTGGGACACTGCGGCTGATCGATCCCTGGGCTGGCTGTACATCTCAGGCGCGTCTTCCTGACTGTCGAAGCGCTCGCCTCTGATAGGAAACATTTGTTCCCAGGCCACTCCTCCCCACCCTTAAATCCCAGTGTCCAACAAATGAATTCGTCATGGGAAGAGAAACAAGTGGCCTTTTGTTGTTGCTTCTTCTTTAAAGATAATCTGTTGTTTTCAAAACATTTGCAGCTATTGCTTTCAAGGAAGGGGTGGCTGGAGGCCCAGCCCCCGTGTCCCTAGGTGGACACATTTGCAGCGGCTCTCGGACAAAAAGTTGTGTCTTTGGGCTTCATCTACGTGTCCCTTGGCCAAAATCAATCATTCAACCAAAGCCGAGCCGAAAGATGAAGCCTGGAATTCCTTAGGTGCTCAGGGAGTAGGCTCGTTTATATCTGAAGGCCCAGAAGCCTGAACCCCTGATGGAAAATTAAGGATTTTGGGGAGAGGATAAGGGAGTGATACTAGAGATTGAACCCAGGGACATTCTACTTCTGAGCTACATCTCCGGCCCAATTTTATTTCTCATTTTGAAACAAGGTCTCACTAAGTTGCCGAGAGTCTGGCTGCAAACCTGCGCTCCTCCTCCCTCAGCCTCCTGCGATCTCAGCCTCCCAAGTACCAGGATTTATGCTACCAAGCCTGGCTGAAAATTAATATTTGATGTGAATTTTCTAGAGTGTTCCAGATGAAATACTCCTGCCCTCTGGGGTGCAGGCATTTACAGTGAGTCAGTAAACGCGGCGGCTGCCTCCTGGAGCTGCGGCACCAGAGAGACTTGGTGCTTTGGTTTCCACTGATCGGGAAACTGAGGCAGGTCACGTGAATTTCTCGTTGGGGAAATAAGGGGACGAAGATCGTAGAAGGAGGTTCTCCACCTTCCGAGGGCAGGCCTGTATCTGTGACCCACCAGATGCAAACACGTAAAGTGCTTAATGAACACGTTATCCCCGGCGGTGCCAACCCCTGTGGCCGGTTTCCAGCTTCGACGTGGAAGAAAAGCCCCTTCCTCCAGGGAAGGCTCAGAAAGTCCATCCCATGAGGCATGCAAACAGCCCAGATAGCCCGTGCATTCTCAAAGTTACCGTTTACACCCTGCCTCCTTCCACAAAGGATTTGGGGCAGCCCATGAGAACAGCACAGGCTACCGAGGCCCAAGATGGGTAGCCAGGCTGACTGGCTCACCCATGCCGAGAGGCGGCGGCGGGCAGGAGAGACTGTCTGTGCTGCTGGGGAAAGCTTCTAGGCCCGTCTGTGTAACCCACAGTGAACAGGACCTCATAGGCACTGGGCGCTCTGTGGCCAGAGTTTATTCCCTCACCTTTTAAAATTTTATTTTATTTTTATTTTGGAAGAAGAGGCCTTAGTTAAAGCTAAGGAAGTGGTCAGAAGAGAGAAAAATATTTGTGTCTCAATTTATCCATCATGTTTGCCGTAATCCTCCTCTTCTATGAATCTCTTAATAGAAAGCCCTTTATGCCGAATTTTCCAAAGGGGTGAAAAAGAAAAACTCCGTTTATATGTAAAGTTAAAATTGAAAACAGACCTTACCTGGGAGCTAGCAGCCTCCAGTGAGAAAGGTTGGCAACGAGAGGATGCAAGGTCTGGGCCCACCTTCCGTCAGGACAGAAAAACACTCGCTCCTAGACCGCCCCCTGGTGGCCCCTCGGGTCAGGAGCATCGCCTGCGAGGCCGCCTCAGCCGGGCGCTGCGGGGTGAGCCTGGCCACCACGCCGGCAGGCTTCTGCGTGGAGAAATGTTGGCCGTCCTCTTCCATTTTTCTCACTTGTGTTTCTTTTTCTTCTCTTGCTGCCCCTAGATCTCTGGGGAGCAATGCAAGGCTGACCGCACGTCCGGCTCTAACGTCCGGAGGGAGAGAAGCCTTCCTTCCTGGGAAGCTGCTCTGTCCCCGGCCCTGGTCCCTTTTTGAGGCAGCAAGATGGGAGGGTAATCTGCAGATGGCTGCCGCACAGGGAGTGTCCAGCCTATGCAGGAGAGAGGTTTATAAAGCACGTTTCTAGTGAGGAGCCAAGGTTGTCACAAAGAATGAGCTGGCAGAGCTGCATCTCAGCCACTCAAGTTTTCTTGGAGCCAGGTGCAGCGGCACACACCTGTCATCAAAGTGCTTGGAAGGCTGAGGCAGGAGGGTCATGGGTCTGAGGCGGCCTAAGCAACTTAGCAAGATTCTCAGCAGCTTAGTGACCCTGCTTCAAAATTAAAAAATAAAATAGGGCTTGGAGTATACCCACAGGTAGAATGACTCTGGGTTCCGTCCCAATACCAACAAGAAAACAAACAAACAGAAGTTTCCGTAGAGAATCTGTTCACATCACTGGTAACTGAACGAGCTAGTTCCTGTGTAGTTTTAGAGACTGGCAAAGGCTTTATTCAAGCCCGTCTTCATTTCCCCAGCTGTTCAGCTGTCTGTAGTGATTTCTCATATGGCTGATTCTTATTAGACCTGACGTGATCAATTCTATAACCTCTCCAAGTTGCCAAAGTAATACAGTCTGCCCTAAAGAAATATCTAAAAACAGAGTGAGAAGTAACCTGTCTTCTTACAATACAGAAAAATAAAGCCGTTTTGGATACCGGCATGGCAGTGCACAGCTGTCATTCCAGTCCTTGGGAGACTAAGACAGGAGGATTGCAGGTTCAGGGTCAGACTCAGCAACTGAGATTCTCATCAACCCAGTGAGATCTGTTTCAAAATAAAAATAAAGCTGGGCGTAGTGGCGCACGCTTTTAATCCCCTTGCTTGAGAGGCAGAGACAGGAGGGACTGTGCAGGTTCGAAGCCAGCCACACTGGCTTAAGAGACCCTGTTTCCACATTAAAAAAGAAAAAAGTACAAAATAGGTCTGGGAGTGTAGCCCGGAGGTAGAGAAGGGCTTCCAGGAACCCCAGTACCACCCAAAAAAATAAAAATAAATTAAATTAAATTAAATAAGACTGGGGTGTAGCTTAGAGGTAGAATGCCTCTGGGTTCAATTCACAGAAACACATACACACACACACACTTTTTGAAATACAAAAAAATTCTTTTGTGGTGGTGGTGGTGGGTCGTTGTGTGTATGTGTGTTACAGAGAAAAAGAAAACAAGACTGTATACTTACACATACATTTTTAAAAGGAGAGCATCATTATGGCTTTCCTATAGCCTGTTTTTGCTCTGCAGTGTTCAACTAATGGCTCTTTTGTCGCTGACTGTTTTGGGGACCACAGGCTTTGAACGGCTATGTGTTACTCAACATACAGCTATCTTCTAACCTCACTCACCTACTACTACTATCATTTCCACCTGGTGAAGACAGTGCTGTGCCTCATGAAGATCCGTAGGTGTAAGCCCTTCTTCTCGGTTTTATATCTTCCTCTAGAAACACTTTTAGAATCAGCCTTTGTGCTATTTGTGTGCTGCCCCCCCCCCAGGAAAGCTGTGACTTGTTTTCCCACAGGTGACATCTGAGAGGACTTTCCTGCCTCTTCACTGATGCAGGGCTATTTTTATTTCTAACCTTTGCCAACTCCTTGAGTCAAATCCTCACATCGTAACAGGACACGGTGACACACACTTGCACTCTCCGTGCTTGGGATACTGAGACGAGAAGATGGCAAATTTAAGGCTAGTCTTAGCAACTTACCTAGATCCTCAGCAACTTGGTTAAAATATTTTTTAAAAATAAATAAGACAGGTCTGGGGGTGTAGAGGTAGAATACCCCAAGGTTCAATTCCACCAAAAAGAAAAAGAAAAAATAAATGCCTCTCTATTCAAACTCTGAAGTGCTTGGCATCTAGTATGGCCGAACCTTGTTTCATTTTTCTCCAGCCTGTGGTATTTCTTCTTGGGCAGTACTTGCTACCTTCCCTATAAATGGGTTGATGGTTCATCTTCTTTAGTTATATGGAAATTTTATTTATGCCAGACAGCTCCCTTCTCAAATGTCTTGCAAACATTCAATCCTAGGGCATGATTTGCGTTTTCCTGAGACTGGAAGGGTGAAAATCATGCATATCATGACCAGAAAACCACAATGCTTTCCTGCCACCTTGGCCTACAGGTCAGAAACAGACATTACAGACTTGACCTGAGAAGCCCCCGGAACCTGGAACTGGCGGCCTTTGGGTGTCACCTGCACCCTGTCGCTGCTGCGGCTTGAATGTGCCCCCTCCAAAAATAAAGTGTTACCAGTAGGATTGTGTAAGAGGTGATCAGGCCCTGGAAGCCCCTCCCTCGTAAATGAAGTTAAAACTCTTTGTGTGTGTGTGGTACTGGGGATTAAACCCAGGGGCTTTCTACCTCTAAGGTACACCCCCAGCCCTCTTTTATTATTTCATGAGAGCCTCTCTCTAAGTTGCTGAGGCTGGCCTCAAACCTGGGGTCCCTCCCGTCACAGCTTCCCAAGTGCTGAGATTATAGGCAGGCACCACTACGCCCTGCTTGGCAGAGTTCATTTATCCTTTTTTTTTTTCTACCCAGCGTATTATAGGCTAGATCTACTAAAGAAGCAAGAAACTGGACATACTGCAGAAACGCGCGGAATTAGATCGGTTGACTTTTAGTTCTGAGCCAACTGTGGTTCTGGATTTCTCAGTCACAGTTTGTAACGTTAAAGGTCTGGGTTTGTGTCAAGGGATCTGTCAGAGGAGCACTTGGTACCTAAAGTGTTCCAAATAACTATCGATGGGAAAGCAGTTGCACACAACAGCATTCTTATACACCAGCATATCTTAACTTCTTCATTAAAAGAACAAGCAAAAAAAAAAAATCCTTGCCTGGAGCCCCATAATCTCCCACTCTTAAATTCCAAGCCATCTCCCCCGGGTGCCATGCTATCTCCAAGCAGGAATTGGGCTTTGGCTATAAATCAAAACCTTGAATAGAATATCATTTCCAAAGAGCCAGGAGCACTTGCCCGAGCTGCAGCAAGAGCGATCTCTTTTACATTACGAGTGCACCGCACACATGAGAACATTGTTGTTTTAGAGGGGTTTCCCAAACTTAATTTGAGAGATTTTTCCAGGAAGTTCTTTTGTATACTCCTAATATCAGTCAATCATTTTATAAGCTAATATTATGAAAAATTAAATTATATACATGCATTTAAGAGATTATGAATGTTATCTTTTTACATGACATCTAGTGGTGTGTATGTGTGTGTGTGTTTTACTGGGGGGTGCACATTCTACCTCCAAGCTACACCCCCAGCCCTATTTTATTTTTTTTTATTTGGAAATAGGGTCTCAGTAAGTTGCTGCGAGCCACACTCAATTGCTGAGGCTGGCCATGAACCTGTGATCCTCCTGTCTCAGCCTACCAAGTACTAGAATTACAGGGTATGCACCACCACGCCCAGCTGACATCCAGTGACTTAAATGGGTATCTGACCTCCTTAATAAAAAGTTATAGAGGCCTGAGTATATGGCTCAGAGGTAGAAAGCTTGTCTAACATGTGCAAGGCCCTGGGTTCCACATCTTCAACACCGCAAAAAAAAAAAAAAAAAAGAAAGTGGTACGCTTTGTATCTTTTGAATGTTAAAAAGTGGCTTGTAGTTCCAGAGGCTAAGTCAGAGCTTCGCTTCATTTTTTGGAAATATAGCACCCAAAAGATAGAGTCATTGCGAAACACAGACGCCAGATCCATAATCACCGACCAGTAGAGACCTTGGCAGAAGCAGCCCCGGTTAACAATGTCTGCGCAAGACGACTCAGGTACCTGTCGGGTCCAAAATGAGCCCGCCGCTGGGGCTGAGATGTGGGCTCTAAGAACATATCGTCCTCTGTGGAGACCCAGAGTCGTTTCCATGGAGATGAAAATCTTCCCGGTACCATGAAAACCTTGTTTGTCATTGGCCTGAGCCCTCTATTTGCACAGGTGGCTCTGCCAGCTGAGAAAGGCAGAGTAAAAACAAATCTATTCTTCCTGAATGGTGTCTTTATACACCCAGAAGAATACTTTTCCCTTCTTCAACCCCTCAGTTAACGACCCATTATCAGCTAATGAAGTCGCATGTAAATTGACATGAATTCACTTATTACTCCGGCCTGTCTAGCTGACCCTGTATTCTGTGTGCTAACCACATAGCTGTCGTAAGTAGTGGTGAAAGTGGGGTGCATTGGGTGGTCATTTAGGGAGAGGACCCACGAGACACAAGCACACATACACAGCCAGTAGCATAGTATTAATTTCTGCTTAATAAAGAGGGTAGAAGTACGCATAACTGGACGTCGAGCTCAGGGCCCAAGACTCTGGGATTCTGCATTCACATCTGTATTCTCTACAGAGAAGTCACATGGGTTTCTGTTTCACTGAGTTAGGTTTCAGACGCAGAGGTCGTCGACGTAATACAAAAACTCATCTGTCCAAACTCTTTCCCCCGCCCCCTTTTGCTTTCTTGCCTATGTGTCAGAGACCAGAACTTGATCTATGTATAAACTTGGTATAAAAGCTCTAATTGTAGGGTTTTTATTTCAGTCTGGGGTGCCTTTCTGCCCCAAAGAAGTTCAAAGCTTTTACCAAGTTTCTCGGCCTACATTCACGGCTGCGCTGAGAGACCTGAGTCCTGACACAATCAGTGCTGTGTTGTATTTTTGGAAATCTGCTGGCATTCTGTCATTCAAGACTCTGCAGAGTGCACGAGGGAAGAAAGCAGTCGATGATGTCCTCTATAATCAAAACCTACCACGCTAAGCAAAAGAAGGTTTTCCCATTGTGCGTTGAATATGGCTGAGCGGGCAGCGGTCGGAATCATATTTTGAGTAAAGCATTATGGAGAAAGAGTGGGCTTAAGATTAAGAAATTGCTTTTTTTTGAAGCCTGTTATTTAAATCATGAAATCATACTTTCTGAGGTTTAAAAATAAGGGATTGTTTGTGTGGTGTTAGACTTTGCTTACATATCCTCAGATGAGTGTCCCACCCTTTGCTCATAACCGGCACTCACACCAGATTTATGACCCACACGGAGCCTCCAGGTAAATAAAAGACCACTTACTCATTTGCTTGCAAAGATAGCCTAGAAAGAAATTTGAAGGAACCATTTCTGTTAGCTTGTAAAGGAAACTCAAGTAACTAAAGTAACTAGGTTTACTCTGTAAAAAAAAAGACTAGGTTAGCAGAGGTTTGGTTTTTGCAGTGCTGCAGACTGAGCCCAGGAGCATCCTGCCTCTGAACTACATAGCCCTTTTTATTTTACTTTGAGACAGGTCTTGCTCAGTCTTCCAGGTTGGCCTCAGTGAACCGGAGACACTCCTACCTCGGCACTCCAAGTAGCTGAGGTCATAGGTATGTGCCACCATGCTCAGCAAGAGCTCTTCACTGTATTTTATGTTTATAATAAATGTTGAAGTTTTAATGTTGAGATCAAGAAAATATTGAGATAAAAATTGTTTAAAACAGCAAAATGACCACCTATGTTAGTATAGCATTCCCGGAGCAGTTGTGTTTAAATACCCAGCCCTCGTAATGCAAAACACAGCTGGGCTTTTGCACTTGTCCCTTTGAAACATATAAAGAATTTAGGTTTGAAGTCAGCCTGTAGACCCATGTCGTGTGACAGTCACTGGCACAGCTCTGCCAGCAGGTGGCGCTCTAATACCAGAGGTTTTCAGGCCTCCTTCAGACCCAGAGACTGGGCTATAGTTTCATGGGACTTTATCACACTGTGCAGTTTTCTGCAAGATGCCACACAGCTGTTCTTTAGGAACACCTGGCCTTCTGAAGGGTTCCCCCCATCGGAGGCACAGTGTCCTTGACCAGGCTGTCCTACAGCTGTACATTTGAGATTTGTTACTTCCTGTAGTTGCCTGATTTCAGGACGGCCATTCTAGGACTTAATATCCCACACGATAGGAACTGATCATGCAGTGTCCCTTACCAGGAAGTGCTATGGCCAAAGAAAATCCAGACAGAAGAACATTAGATAGAATTAATGAATACAGAAGACAACATTTTAGTTGCCAGTGGCCTTAACTTATAAAGAAAAGAGTATCTTTTCTCCGGGCGTGGTGGCGCTTGCTTGTAATCCCCACGCTTGGGAAGCGGAGACAGAAGGATTGCGCAGGTTCAAAGCCAGCCGCGCTCACTGGCTTAAGAGACCCTGTTTCCAAATTTAAAAAGTATAAAAATAGGTCTGGGAGTGTAGCCCGGAGGTAGAAGGGTTTCCAGGAACCCCAGTACCACAGAAAGAA